>NW_027150960.1:740761-1106337 GCF_018691715.1 Phytophthora cinnamomi
TTCTCGCTGAGCAAGAACCCTTCGCAGTTTCTCCAGAGCCCAGAGTGCGCTATGGAAGAAGGTAGGGGTTCAAGTTGCTTGAAGTCTGTTGGTATTGCACGAGAGGCAAGGCGTCGCATGGACCTGAGATAATGAACTCTGATGTTTTTTGTTTTAGGAATTCAGCCTCGAAACTTGACCATTAACAAGCTAGGTCGATTTCAGTTTTTGCAGGACCCTCCCTATGCGCCCCAAGATGTGAAAGATGCAACCACATTACTCGTGAGCTGGAACGTTGGATCAAGTGTGTTGTTCTTCCTCGATCCTTTTGCTGTCGAAATTGTCGAATGGCATCTGGATTTAGGCATTATTCATGACTTGAAGGTATGCGTCAACTAGGTATTCTGTGTGTGAAAACCAAGCTGTGATACTGAATATGTTTGTGGCGTGTAGATCGTAAATGAAACTACGCTAGTTGTTCTGCACGGTGAGGCACCAAAGGTATCGTTGATTCAGTCCTGCTCGGCTGACCAGTTCCTTCAGATTTATGGCGCGGATGATATGAAGAAGGCCGTTGAGGTACGAGTTTGTGTGCAGTTTGTATGCGTCTCTGTGATCTAAACGAGTGCCTGTAAATTCTATGTAGCTTGCTATTGAGTTCAACCTAAACGATGCCCTCGTTGTCGATTCACTCCAAACTCAATGGCTGGCCTATCTGGAGAAAATTGGTGGAAAATCCGGGGAGTATGAAGAGCTGACTACAGCCCTGAAGACACTAGCAGAGAAGACGAAGGCGCTGGAAGAGGAGTACAGGGTGGCAGTGGAGTCCGGTCTGCCAACTCCTACTGACTCGCAGCCATTGCAGATTATTTTCAAGCAGCGCCCGCAACAAGCAATAGGTGCAGCTTCATCTGATTTGTTTGCTAGTCAGGGAGACTCGACAGATACGGAAGTAACCCTGGCGACTGGTAGCACTCTTCACAAGCCGATTGAGTACTTTGAAGTGTTGGCACCATCGGATCAGTCGTACTCCAAGAGCATTTGTGCGCCAGATGGATCCTTTATGGATGCAAGGCTAATGGATATTCCGGAGTTGCCGCGGGCGACTTCCGTGCTGCCCGATGACTTCCGCGAAAATTACATGGAGGAAGTCATGGAGGAGGTTAAACGGTCCGAACAAATCCGGAATGAGGAAGGTGCTATGAACATGAACCTCCTGCCAGCACTTAAAGATGGTTCAACGGCAGCAGCAAAAGCATTCTCAACATTTATTCCTGGCAGTAGTATGCTCACGCACCTGATTGATGGGTCCATGATCACTGACCCGTTTGGTCGATCTGATGCGTCTGGTATTTTCAGTGATTTTCCTGAGTTTGATGACGACGAACTAGTTATCGATCCAGATCCTCGTCTGTTTCAACGGAGGTATACACATGGCCAAAGATTTAAAACAGACACAAATGAGTGCTCTGTGTTGCGAATTGCCATGTCGACGATAGGAGAAGCCGACGAAAGTAATCTGGATACGGAGGTGCTGATGGAAGCGATTTCCATGGATATTTGGGACTCCAATCTTAAGTATACGTCAAACTTACCCATCAGTGAACAACTAAACCTCCCAGAGAGCACAGTGGACGCAAAAGAAAATGGAAACGCCTACACCGAGAGGAGTACACTCGCAACCAACCAAATTCGTGCCAAGAAGGACGTCACCGGTGGGGCGCCGCACGATACGAAACCAGCGTTAATCGAGAGCTTGAAGGTGCACACATCGATTTCAACAGCATCGTCATCTGAAGCGTCTACGCCAGTTAACAAATTTAGACAGCGTCTTGTGCATCGAGCATCAATGTCTCCAGATACAGGCCGTGCTGCTCAGCGAGCAATCCAGAAGCATTTTGGGGCAACGCCAAGTTGTGAAATTAAGCTTAAGTGCATGGTAGGCGGTCGAATCGCTGTCTCACCGGAGCTGGAACCCACCATTCGGCGTGACGTCAGCGAGCTAGTATCGGAACTCCAGGCTGCCTCCGCTACAGCCGAGAAAACCAAACAACTCACCCAGAGACTGTGGCCGGCATCAGGAATTACGCGAGTATGTGCTTGTCTTGCCAGCTTATACTTACTGCAGGGCGACATGGGTCAAGTGCAGACGACAATTACTTCGTGGTTGAACTGTTTTGATCCAACTGCCCAACACGAAGAACCAGAAGGAAACGATGAATCCTTTGAAAATAAAAATGAGCTTACGAATAGCTCCACAACAATAGCTGGGTTTGCTCGCGGAGAGGCACTTGTAGATGGCGACGGCCTCCCATTAACAAGGGGTGATTGGAACTTGGTGCGGACGCTGGTGTCAATATATTTCGCCATTCGGGCGGCGGGGTCAAAGCTACATCTGCACCCTTTGAATCCAGAGGACCATGCGAACGGCATGCTTTATAGATTATATGAAAGCGAGATGGGAATTACCTTGACGCTGGAGCCGCGTTATCAGTGGAATGACGACGGTGCCGATTCTGACATTGACTCATTTACAGCAGCTGAAGCTGAGGCATTTGTGGCCAAGTACGGCGTGTACATTAATCCGGACCTTGCTGCTGAAGTCTGCAACCTTCGCCAATTTACGGGTGCATTGAAGATTGTGTTGGATGAGGTTGTATCTAGTGCTGACATGGAGGAGACGTATGGTGATATTGTGAGCTGGATATCGGAGAAAAAGAGTGATAAGGCATTTGCAGCATTAAAAGAGCGCGACTCGCTGTGCTTATTGCTACACCTGCTGGACATATTGCTGAAAAAGTGCCCCGAGGAAACGATCGAAATATGTGTGAGTAAGTACCCCGTTTTGTACCCGTGGAACATCGAACAGGCTCTTTTTGGCACGGAGCTGGACTGGGAGGCAATTGATGAAAGTGCAGACGGAATCCGTGAAATTTTGAAGCCGAATACGGTGGACCAAACGTCCAAGTATTTCAGATACCTAGTGCGACTTCTTGAAGAGAGAGGCGACGAAGCTGGGAGAGATGCACAAGTTGTAAGCCGATGTTTGGACCTTTGCTTTGCTGGCAGCGCTGTGGTCGGCGATCTATTCAAAGAAGAGAAAAGATCCAGCCGCGTTGCGTGGGTTGCATCACTTGTTCGCCAACCCCACAGGTTCATGTATGATCACGATAAGTGCTGGGCAGTGTTTGCAAAGAACAATGCGTTCCCTGCTCTCATGGAGTTGGCGATGCTATCCTTGCAAAACGAAGGGGATTCGGCCGCACTTGATCGTGGTTTCAACGAATTGTCAGAGCTGGTGACGCTTATAACGAAAAGTGAAGAGCTGTTCGTTTTCGATACACTTTTTGCGCGGGTGGCAGTCCTGCCACAAAACTCCGAGAATTGCTTGTCCAAGGTTTTAAACCAGATTCAAGCATCTGTATCCATCGAGAATCGTAACGAGCACCTGTTCTCTGCTGTCATTCACGCATTGCTGAACTCAGTAAACCTTACCTATGGTATGCGTTTGCTTGCACGTTTCCCACTGTTGTTTGCGACCACACCACTGCAAACATATCACACGATCGTTGAAACTCATGTGCTTACCGAGCGCCAAAAACATGAAATCTTACAAATTTTGGAGATTGTTGACACCAACGCGTGGGCGTCATACAAGGAAGACGTGTCTGCCACCAGCTCGGTGTCTTTTGCTCCGCAGCTGGCAGCTATCTTGCAGCTTGAGATGGGGACGCTTTATCCAGCGATGACCCGAGAACAGTATGAAATGTGGGAAGTCAAATGCAAGCAGTATGATGATGAGACAACAGCACACCGGATGAGTAAGGTCGAAGATGCAGGGGTGGACATCGGCCCTCTCTCCAAGCCGACCAGCCCGCAGCGTAACAAAAATACCAGAGGAGCAACATCTAGGATGTCAATGAGTGCAGCTCCCATTGCCTGTCGATCCTTTGAGTACCGGAATAGTGACTGGGGAGGTGAGGTGCAATTGCACGACTCCACCTGCGGCACTTGCGACCTGCCTGTGGTGATCATCAGCGACAGTAAGCTTGTGTTGTGTTTTGATTTGGGATCGAAAGCAGTGAACTAACAGTTTGCATTTGGCTGTGCGCAGACAACTCAAACTTGGATGTGGTGCTGCTTCCGTGTGGTCACGCCTTCCACGAGCAATGCTTAGAAGACAATTCATGCCACGTCTGTTTAGAGGAGAATCTGAGCACCCTGGATTGTCTGTGACCGGTTATAAGGTTAAGAAAACTAGTAGATTAGGTAAGTTTGCTTTTACAGAGATAGCTCACACGTTAATTGGTGTTCTAACCATATTTGTTGTTACTCTACCCGGTGTTATGTGGATTGTGCAGGCGGCAACGCGTACTTCAAGTATGGTGTTGCTTAATATTGTTACTGTTGTCGAGCAAGTGACTGCTAATGTAGTGGACTAGTTTGCGGCTGCGTTGAGGACTTTTTGCCACGCTTGCCGCGGTTCACGATAAGTCCCACCAATTTTTTCCGCATGTTCCGGTCAATCACGGTTTCGTCATCTCCAGGGTCTAGTACGGTTGCTCCTCCGTTCGTGCCGTCCTCAGCCTCGTCGTTGTTATAAATGCCGCCTCCGCTTACAACATCGTGGGCAGAAGTGTGATTAGGGCGTCTTGTCGAAGCGACCTTGGGCTCTTCTCCGGGAGGAGGTCCAAGAAACGAGGACCTGACGACACTCGATCGTGACTTCGGGCGAACCCGAACATTAGCCGGTGAAGCGGTAGTGGATGCCATGCGTAGAATGAAGTGTTCCTCGGTCTCTGATGGCGCAGGTGCGCGTACAGAGCTCTGGTGAACTCCAGGCTTGTCGTCAGTGGTAGGGGCACCGCCCATGAGAACGGAGCCGGAACCAGAACCGTTGGAATTCGGAGTTGTCTCGGATCGATGTAGCTCGCGCTCAGCCTTTTCGCGATTGATGACATCCAGGACACGATTGAGCTTCTGCTCCATGAGGTGCAGTAGGTCGGGAGTCGGCGTTTCCATGGCTCGGCTGAGTTCGTGCTGATCATCGTAATCTAACGAGCCGTGCACCGTACTGAGTTTTGCGAGGCATTTCAGCATGCACGCGCGAAATGCGTCCATCAGGACGTTGGCTCGGTTGCACTTGTCCGCCAGCAAGGCAGCTTCTTTTTCCGTCTCCTTGAGCCGCTCCGATGTCTGGTCCATTTCCTGGTAAATCGTTCGTGAATTGGCTGCAGCGCTGCGAAGGTGGCTTAATGTTTCGTTCAGCTGTTTGTGTCGTTCACGCAGCTTGCGCATGCGTGCATCGCTAACAGTGTGCTCCTCTTTAAGTGCGCGTAGAGTCTCTTCGCGGCCAACATACTTGGAGATGATCTTGTCGACATCGTTCGTTCCAGCAGCCTCGATGATCTGCTTCAGCTCGGCCTCCACGCGCATCAACTTTCGGTCCGTGTCCGAAAGCTCTTCCTGAATTTCGGAGAAATGCGTCATCTGCGCAGACGATTCACGGCGCAAGCGGCGAGATTCCTTCTGCTTGAGCTGACCCAAAGCTGCTTGAACATTTTTCTTACGTGATACTTCACGCGCCTCGAGAATGTCCGACTTCAAGCGGGTCTGCTCAACGGCGTGCTGAAGATCGTCTAGTGCTCGAATGTTTGCTTGCTTCTTTTCCCACCAGTCCGTGTAGAGCTGCTTGTACACACTCTCAGCAGCCGATTTTTCTTGGCGTACAGCTAGGAGTCCTGTCATGGCGCTAGTTAGCTCTTGTCGCAGTGCTTGCAATGCTTTCTCTTTCGCCAGAGTCGCTTTCTTCGCTTCTAGTGCTTCTCGTGACAAGCGTTGGATCATGTGGTTGTACACCCCGCGGTCCGTCAACTCTTCCTCGAGCTTCGACTCGTAGAGCTGCAGAAACAAAGATCAATACCACATCTTGCCAACACGTAGATCAGATGAGTAGCAGCATAGCGTACCGCCGATTTGTTTTCGATGTTGGCCATTTGAGACTTCGTTTGCGAGTTGTCTGCTATGCGGCCGTGGAGAGTCATCGTCATATTCTCCACCTCTTCCTCAAGTTTCTGCACAAACACTTCGTTAGGGAACACAGCTAGCCCCACATATCCACAAAAGCGTCACTGATCCCCACCTTGATCTCCTGCTCCTTGCGCCAGTTCGCGTTCTTGACCGTGTCATGCTCCTACTCAACGCAAATAAAAAACGCTTAAGCGGACTGCAGCACAGCAGCTCTGTGCAAGCAAATATCTCTTACCCGGCGCAGACTGGCGACCTCGTCAACCTCTTTCTCCACAATGTGCGTCTCGTCCCCCACCGCGATGCCAAGGGAGGACAAGTACGGCTGCACCGACGGCGCTGTCACCTTCCTGAACAGACACGTGAGAGACCGCGTTCGTCCAAACAGCTCATTCACTAGGTGTATCCTACATTTTATTAAGCCCTCGTCGCGGAGAGAGCATCGACTCCGTGGCTTTGGCATCCGACGTCGCCTTCGTTTCGCCCCCCGTGGTGGACAGCCACCGCTGCCTGCCGCCAAAGGTGCCTCGCGTCCTCTCCGTCTGGGAGCCATCGTGCGGCGGGATCTGAATGGTCAGCTCGTCTTCTTCTCGTCCGTCCATGGTGCCACTGGCTGCCTCCACCTGGTGAACCTCACTGTTGCTACCAAACACAACGCTCAATCAATCTCGCTCGGGCATTCCTGCATCAAAACTATCTATTTTTGGCCTGACATGTTGAAGCGCTCGAAATAGAACTTGTAGCCATCTCTCACTCCACATGGCTCCCCCCGTCCAAAACGATATCTATTAGCAGAGACCATCCCTCCGACTATCAGTACAGCTTTAGACCGGCGATGCTGACCCCCAGCGACTGCCAGTGCGGCCACGCGCACGGCGGCGAGCACGACGCGGCCGACAGAGAAGAGCAGGAGGAGGGAGAAGAAGAAGAAGAGGCCCAGCCGTCGCCGACATCTCTGGCCTCGCAGCTGTGGCAGCCCTGGCGGCTCATCGTCATGAACCCGCTGCCCGTGTTGGTCGCGTTCGTCATCTCCAACACGGTCTTCGTGACTGTGGGAGGGCTGCTGCGCGTACTGGCCCGGCTGCTGTCCGTGCCTGGGCTGCTGGTGGCGCTGCTGCTCGGCCTGGTGCTGGCCGTGCGCCGGGTGGCGTCGCTTATGGCCTACCCGGGCCAGTTGAAGTTGGTCATCCGCGAGGGGGAGGCCAACTTCGCCCGGCTGACCAAGCGCCGGCTCCAGATCTTCGCCGAGGCGGCGGCAGAGCTGGCGGCCGTGCTGGACCCCACCTCAAGCAGCAAGCCCACGCGGCTGCGCTTCCTGCAGGTGCACCAGAACTTCACGTTCGCGCTGGAGACGCTCATGCTGCCGGTCATGCGGTCGCTGGAGGTCGTGGAGCGCGACGGCAACCTGGGGGCCAATGGCGTGAAGCTGCTCCGGGTGCTGCGCGAGATCGTCAAGGTGAACGCGCACAAACTGTCGGAGCCCTGCTCCAAACTGTGCTCGGCGTCGGAGAAGACGTTTGAGGCGCAGAGGCTGAAGATGTTCTCGGGCGACGAGAAGGACAAGGTGAAGGCGGAGCCGACGCCCGCCAAGGAACACCCGCGGATCAAGTTGTTCGGAGGAACCTCGAAGCCGACGCTGAAGCGATCGACGACCGTCGACTCGGCGTCGCTGGAGGCGGAAGCAGCAGCTAAACTGAAGCCGGCCGAAGCCGCGCACCCCTTGGTGACTTTTGCCGTTGCGGTGCGACGTCTTCAAGCTGCGATTCCATTGATCGGGCGGCCTCAGACGGATGCGCCTGCTACTAGAAATGTGACCTGGATCGCCAAGGAACTCTGCCGCGGCTCGACCCCGGAGGTCGACTACATTGCGACGCTTGAAATGCTCCGCGCAGACATGACCGTGCGCTTTGTACGTTGGCATTTTGAGTACTTTGGTGCTTTCGGAGAGATGCTCTAACCATATTGACTATTGTGACACCTTGCAGAATGCCGAGCAGATCTGGATCCCGGGCTACAAGGGCCACCAGGTGGACGCAATGTTGATGCCACCAGCGTCAGGAGGTCGTGACTCCGTTGACCGCCCCGTTGTCATTCTGTGCAACCCAAATGGCGGCTTGTACGAGTTCCACCACCTTCAAATGGACTGGATCAAGTTTTATACGACAGATTTGGACTGCCACGTTCTTGTGTACAACTACCGCGGGTACGGGCGCTGCAAAGGCTCGCCATCTCCTGAAATGCACAACCTAGACGGCCTCGCAATTGTAAATTTTCTCATCAACGAACGTGGCATCAAGAAAATCGCTGTCCATGGTGAATCTATCGGCGGACTAGTGGCGACTTATTTGGCGTGCAAGTCTCCACACGTGAGTGTGCTCGTTGCAGACCGTACGTTCGCTACGGTACCAGCGCTGGCTCAGCGAATGATTGCTAGGTGGGCTGGAACAGTGGTCGACTGGGTAATGCGCTGGGAAACCGACAACGTGCAGAACTACCTAGATGCAACCTGCGCCAAACTTTTGTGCTCAGATCCGTGCGACGAGATCATCTTGGATGGCGCTTCGCTGAAATCTGGCGTAGCCCTAAGCATTGAGCTTGGTGACACCATGTTTAGTTTGCCCCGCCAGCGTGAAACTGATGGCTCACCCGCTTCACTAGCATCACCTACGAGTTGCGCACGCAAGTTCCGGACACGTTTAGGACCTCGTAACATGCGTCGCGTCAGCGAAGCAGCGAGTCGGCCGCAATTGGGCCAGCCATTGACAGAGACTATCGTGGCTCGCTTCAGCGAAGCTGTTTTATCTGTTGGTAGGCGCGCACTAGAATACACGAGGCGCCGCGATAAAGAGGAGGCTGAAGGTCACGAAAGTAAAAAGGCTCTTGAAGAGGCAAGGTCCGGTCAGAAAGATTCTACCTCAAGCCACGTTACCATTTCGGTAGAAGACGCTGAAGCCTCAGCAGCCACAGCAATAAGTGAAGATGCTACTGAGCATAATCCGATGCTTTCGACAGACCCGACAGTTGCTCCAGCATCCATTACGACTACCGCTGCATTCCCCGACGAGCTCATTGCTGTGGTTTGGATGCAACTCGCTCGTTTGGATGGATACTGCGGCCAGGTCCTTCTTCAAGCTGCAGAGAATGGCGGCTACGATAAAATCCGTGCCTGGACTGCTTCGTTGCTGACATGGGGTGGTCGCGTAATCCCCGACCGGCGCAACGCACGGTCACTAGAGCCTTTTGATCGCGATGGCATCTTTATTGTACCTGTTACGGTCGCTGAAGTGCATGCCACACTACAACACCTCGTGGAGCGGTACCCGCCTCTGAAGTTTGACTACGACATCGGCTTCGTGGTGGTCATGATCGAGTACTTCCACGACTCTCTGCAGCGACGGTGGCGTCACCTGGATAGCGTAAAGTCCGATGAGCCCAGTGCAACAAGTGAAGCCTCACAAGGTGGCAAGAAGGGCGATAAACCTGTGGCTCTAGATCAGGCAAAATCGTCAGTTCCATTGGTGATTAACACTGGCGACCCGAAACTTGGCTGTCTGCTGCCACTGCATTGCGGTCATAACAAAAACTATGAAGACACAGAGAAGCAGGCGCTGATAGGTTTCCTCCGGCATGTAGGCTTCGTAGGACCCGCGAAATAGACGAACATCGATTTGAACTTGATATCCATCGAAAAAGATACGCGATCTTTGAAGAGGCGTATCTTGGCGCTACGCTTGACAGGCATCACAGTGATAGGAGAGCAAGCATGAGCACTCTTTGGATGCTGCTTTGCTGCCTTTTAGGTGTCGCGACACTTGTTGCCGCAGGGAGTTCGCAGCCTTCTCTGCCCATAGGTACGCATACCATTGGCACACGCGCTTGGGGTGGACTGTCTATTAAACTGTGTTTGTTTTAGGAGAATGCGTCGTGAAGGTGCCAGCTAACATTGATACCCAGGAGACAACTTCATTCGCCATCCGATGCCGGTTGGCTGCGTTTGGGCCGTACTTGCCCGAGGAAAGCAACAGTTTGAAGGTGGTGCTAGCGCCTGGGAAAAATATGCTCGCATGTTCTCCGTTGGAGGATGGCCCAGCCCACTCAACTTTTGAAGGAGCTGCGGTGATCGTCCGCCGCGGCGAGTGTTCTTTCCAGGAGAAATTGGCACATGTGGCTGATGCAGGTGCTGCTGCGATGGTTCTCGTGAATTCGGAGGATGCCCTTATATCCCTCAGCAGTCTTGAGTATGATCGTAGTACTGCAACTGCAGTCTCAGTGACGAAAAGTGAAGGCGAACGACTGATTAAGTTTGTCCAAAGTCAAGCGGATGATTTGCGTGGAATGGAGATGACAATGATAGCTCCAATGGATCTCATAAGCCAAGCGCGTGCGAGACTACAATTTCTGGTGGATATCAATACGCCTGTAGCGATATATGAAGAGTATTGGGACATCGCAGAACAGCTACAATCCGTTGTGGGGACTTTGGACGAGCTGGTGGAGAGGATACTGTTGGAGAATTACGACATCTGTGAAATGTTGCAAGACGCGGCAATAGCGAAAGAGTTCGTCGAGTTCTTTTTGTGGAGTGCCAAACAGCTTTCAAAATGGGGTTTTGCTACCCAAGCATCACTTCATGCTTCGGTCGCTGCTGCTGTTCTGCAAATTCAGACCACGACACACCATAAACAAAAGCTAACCAGTAAGGGCCGCTTATTACTTCAAACAGCGGCGCACCGTTTAATGGAAGCTGGCTACTACTTGCACAGTACGATCCTCCTACAAAGGATACTCGATTCTCGTGGCACTCAACCCGAGGACGCTGTTCGGTGTCAGTTATCGTTTGTTAAATTTCTTCAAGGTGATTTGACGGCAATTCTCTTTGAAGCGAGACGATGCAGTGCCTCACAGCTTGATATCAGTATTCCAAGTCTAGTGGTGGCAAAGAAAGCATTCCTTCGACTGACAAAATCCAAGATATCAGCGCATGACCGCCTATGCGTGGAAGTTGCTGCGGGGTCAGTAAACGATACGAGTCTGGCTTTGTCTTGCTGTCGCTTGGCAATGGACTCTCACGGGTATACCGGGTCACTTTCGCGAGAATTCAGTAGTGAGTTCATTGATGAACTCTTTCACTCGTTGGTTATGCTGGGAGTTTTCCTGGACGAACTGGGTCCGTTTAGTGAGTCCTTGCAATTCTTCCGTTATGCTGCTCGATTGTGCGACGGTGATCGAACCACACTCGAGGTACGAAATAGTTGCTTTGCTCGTAGACTTGAGTACTTACCCAATTATTTTTTTTAGCTTCGGCAACACCTAGCTGTGCCAATATTGTTTTCATCTCAAGTCGAAATGGACAAATTGGTTGGAGAGCTGAGGAGCAACTTAAAAGTATTGACGGAAACAGCTACTACAAATACAGTGGTTGAAGAACGAGTGATCTCCCTGCTGGGTGATGCAGATAAAACCGTTGAAGTACCCAATCAAAAGCCTTTAGAACTACGACCTGAGGCTGCGGTATATCTTCAGTACACCATAACACCTCCGACAATGTTTATCGGCTACCAGGTACAGTACGATTTTAGCGGAGAGTACTTGATGTTGCATCATTGATATTGAGAGATTTTGTTTGTGCACGCAGGGCATCAACGTTCTCCCAATCCAGCGAGCTATATATCAGCTCCGATCATCTCTTTACCCAAGTTTATCGTCTTCATTCGATCACCAAAGGGATTATTTCGATGGAATTTTGTCTGCTGGGGGTCAGCAACGCCGGCGGATTGGATTTATTTCCACTTGGTTTCGCGTTCACTCTGTGGGCAAACTGCTGCTAGGCGTTGTCGAAAATCTGGATCGAACCAAGTTTCACGTGACCATCTACCGTTGCGTGCACTTCCTTTCTGACTCAGACGTCATCACGGAAGACTTCAAGAAAGCAGCAGATGAATATGTTGAACTCCCGGGAAGTCAAGATGCTGCAGTAAAAACTATTCGAGAAGCGCACTTGAACGTCGCCATCTTTCCTGAGCTTGGTATGGATGAGTGGACAGTTTTGCTTTCTCACCACCGTGTAGCCCCCATTCAATGCGTTTTCTGGGGGCACCCAATCACTACTGGCAACCCAAACATCGACTACTTCATTTCCTCGGAGCACTTTGTCTCCGAGTCCTTTGACGACTCAGTGGATCGAGAAAACGTATTGGACGAACACTTACCAGGCTATCGTCGCTCGTCGTTCTCCGAGAAAATTGTACTATTTCGCGGTCTCAGCACAATATTTACTGAGCCTAAACCGCTCACAGCGGAATCGAGAGGAATAACTCGGTCAAGGTTATACCTTCCTGCTAACCGCAGGCTGTACGTGTGCCCACAGGTGTGAATTGCATGCGTTCAAGGTTGGACTTTTCTAGCAAAATTAACATTATTGGTTTACGCGCAGACGTTGATGAAAATGCACCCAGCATTTGATGACGCTCTGGCAGGGATTTTAGAGCAAGACGACAAGGCAATTATTGTGCTGCTAGCCTCCGAGACTCAGACAGTCTGGACGGAACAGTTGCGCAGGAGATTTCGACAACGCCTTGACCGGGTACTGCACTTCCTTTCTCAGAGATGTTATATATTCGCACCAAGTAATTCTGATGTCTACATGTATACGCAGAACCATCGGCGCGTGTTGGTTTTGCCGACTCTTCTCTTTCCTGAATTTCAGGCGCTGTTGGCACTCGCTGACGTTCTCTTGGATCCGTTTCCGTTCGGCGGTGGCGTTACGACGCTTGACGCACTTCATTTGGGCATGTAAGGTCTAGCACAGTGGTTATTTTGCTGATCACCACAGTAGCTGACAAGAAGTGCTGTCGTGGTGTATTACAGCCCCGTGGTGACTTTGCCTTCCGCGCAGAGCGTCGTGCACCTCGCTGCAGGGTTCTTGCGCTACATGAACGCCTCGTACTGCATTGCCAGCTCGCTGGACGAGTACGTTGACTTAGCGATCCAGATCGCGACGGATCATGACGATATTCGACAGCGATTGCTGGCACACCGAAGCGACATTTACCAAGACGTCAGCACTGTCGACGATTGGAACACATTCTTGAATACAGTCACCCCGGTGGAGCAAGACAGGACTCCGTCTCAGTAGCTGTTAGCTCTAGTTGCTAACTATGGCTCGATTCATTTGCAGTTTTTTTTTCTTCGTGCATTTCAAGTGCACAACGAGTTTGGTGCTGGGAGGAGGAAGGACCCGGCGGATTCGTCAGCGCTCCCCACCGAGTTGACCCCGGCTTCAACGAGTCAAAGCCACGCAGACACGTCCGTTGAGTAAACGCCGTCCATCCGTTGGTGACGTGCAAGGCAACTTCAACGTGACGAATCGTTTCCGGCTCCCAGACGGGCAAAGCTGAAGCTCGGTAGATAGAAGATCCCTCCCGAGTCGGAGCCGCTGCTACATGACCATACTATTCATACATGCACAAGCGCTCTCGCCCCACACCCCCCCGAGAGCAAGAACGCCTGCGCTACCTCCCAAGCAAGGCAACCAGGGCAAACGACACCTTCGTGCATGACGCGGCTCGATGACGCGCTGGCTGTATACGTCAAATGAACGCATTTCTTTCGCACGACCCTCCGCAACACGATAATCAGACAAGTTCACAACAAATACCAACACCTCCCACTAGCATCCATATCCACATACACAATCACCTCCACCCCGCCACAATCAGGTTAAACAGTTTCCCGACACCGTCGGAATCCCGCCGGCACATCTCATTTCACCATGCCCAAAGTCTCCACTGACGTCGACACCAAAGTCTCATTCCTCATTTTGCCGACTCCACTCCACTTCAAACCCCACATCACCGACAATGGCAATGGAACTCAAGGACCTGGCGCCTCTCCTGCTTAAAACCGAGCGCGCCAATGGAGACGTCAACCCCACCGTGCTCACCAACGTCCTGCGTGGTGGCAAAGCTGCCAATGACCGCCGCAAGGAGCTGCTGCAGGTGATCGAGCGCCACCCGGTGCTGTCGGACCGCGACATGATGTACCGCAACCACGACGAGCGCTACAACTTCGGCATCAAGAAGGCCTTCCACTACATCAAGCTGCTGCAGGAGGGCGGCTACACGGACCCTGTGGACCAGCAGATCCTGTACTCGGCCATGGGGGAGCCCACGGCCATCGAGGTGCACCGCTCCATGTTCGTGCCGACGCTGGAGAACCAGGGCGACGACGAGCAGCGCGCCAAGTGGCTGCCGCTCGCCAAGAGCTTCAAGATCCTAGGCGCCTACGCGCAGACGGAGCTGGGCCACGGCTCCAACGTGCAGGGCATCGAGACCGTCGCCACGTACGACAAGGCCTCGCAGGAGTTCGTCATCGACTCGCCCACGCTCACGAGCCGCAAATGGTGGCCCGGCGGCCTGGGCAAGACGGCCAACCACGCCATCGTGCACGCGCGGCTGTTCCTGGACGGCAAGGACGTGGGTGTGCAGGCCTTCCTGGTGCAGCTGCGGTCGCTGGAGAACCACCAGCCCCTGCCGGGAATTGAGGTCGGCGACATCGGCCCCAAGGTCGGGTTCCAGCCGATCGACAACGGCTACTGCGCGTTCCACAAGGTCCGCGTCCCCAGGGAAAACATGATGATGCGGTACGCCAAGGTGCTGCCGGACGGGACGTTCGTCCAACCCAAGAGCGACAAGCTGGTGTACTTGACCATGGTGCAGATTCGCGCGTACTTGATCCGTTCACTCGGACAGGGTATGGGCATGGCCACGACAATTACTACGCGCTACAGTGCTGCTCGGGTGCAGGGTCGCAAGGCCCCCAGTGCTGCCAAGGGCGAGTTTCAGGTGCTGGACTACCAAAACCAGCAGCACGTACTGTTCCCGTACATTGCCATCTCGTACGCCGGCTTCTTCGCTGGCACGGGGCTTATCGGCATGCACGACTCAGCGCTGGCGATTGTCAAGAGCGGGGACGCGGCATTTGGCGCCAAGCTGGCTGACCTGCACGCTGTGTGCTCGGGACTGAAGGCGTGGCTGGCTAACCATGTGAGCGATGGTATTGAGAACTGCCGCCGTCTCTGCGGTGGACATGGCTTCACGCACTCGAGCAACCTGGGTCACTTGTTTGCGGAGACCGTGGGTGCCTGCACGTACGAGGGCACGTTCGACGTGCTGGTGAACCAGCACGGACGCTACCTGTTGAAGGCGTTGCTCAGCGGCAACAACCTCCCGGACAGCCCCACGGCCTTCCTGGCTAACGCCAAGGCCCACTCTAACCCGAGCCTGCGTTGCAAGGCGCAGACACCCCAGGACTTCGCCAACCTGGAGCTTCTACTCGAGGCCTTCCGCGTCCGTGCTAGCCGCGCCGTGCTTACTCTTGCTGCTGATATGAAGGCTAACAAGAACGACGCCAACGCGTGCATGGTCCAGCTTACCCGCGCGTCGACGGCCCACGCTGAGCTTCTGCTGCTGGAGGCGTTCGTGAACGGCCTGAGCTCGATCCCTTCCGGCAAGGAGCGCCAGGCCGTGACGCACCTGTGCGAGCTCTTCGGAGCTTGGCTGATCACCAAGACTGTCGGCGACTTCCGCGAGGACGACTACATTTCGTCTAACCAGGCCGTCATGGCTCGTCGCCAGCTTGTGAGTCTGCTGCCCGTTATTCGCAAGAATTGCGTGCTGTTGACCGACGCCTGGGACTTCACAGACTTCGAACTCAACTCGACCATCGGCCGCTACGATGGCGACGTCTACCGTGCGTTGGTGCGTCGTGCTGCCGACGAACCTTTGAACAAGACGCAGGTGCCCGAGTGCTACGAACAGTTCCTCAAGCCGCTCTTGCAGTCGACTCTGTAGACAATAGTGTGTGGTGGTGGAATTGATGTATGCAGTGGAGCGACCCTAAACAACTGAAGTGCTGCATTGATGGCATTGGTTGAAGTAGTCGGTTGGGGTTTGTTTGTCAGGATATGGCTGTCAGATGCCAACGATAAGCACCTCTTTGACGGTAGTAGTCTATTGAGCAAGCAAGTCAACCTATCATGACACAGGATAATGTGAAGATTCTTAAACAGCAGCAAGGAAAACGAAATCGTGGTTAACTACAAAAGGTAACAAAACCCAAACGCAAGACACGCTACATTTACACATATATGGGTGTGCTGTAACACCAAGAAATCCCCTCAGCTTTCACAATCCTCCTACAGCAAGTGGTCCCCGTCAAGACGGGGTCTTGGATCCGATGCTGTTTACAGGTCGCACGATTCCGTAGCGCCCACAGCAAACACCTGCACCCAGTGGTGCTTGTTAAATGTGTTCTGGCTGTACGCGTACGCTGAGCCCACCATTTTGAAATTGCCCAGGATGTTCTGGCGGCCCTCGCCCTTCATCCAGTTGTTGAACACGGTTTCGACGTCAGGAGAACCTTCATCAATGTTCTCCTTGACGTCGGTGCACTTGAAGCCAGCGGCGGCCGCGCGCTGCACAGGGGTCGAGTTGTCCGTTCCGTTGTCCGACATGAAGTCCGTCGTCGACTGGTCCTTGACGTGGCGCTCGGCTGCCGCCGTCAGCTTCTTGTTGGAACAAAGCGCCGGGAGTCCGTGAGAAGCACGCTCCTTGTTGACCCGTGCCAGCAGAGCTGCAGCGAATTCGGTGTTGTCCGTCATTTGGCTCAGTTCGCGTTGCTCCTGGCGGAGGTTGGTAGCGTCGGTGACACCAGCGGCAAGAATGAGAAGGAGAGCGATCGAAGTCTTCATGAAAGCCATAGTCGTTGTGAGAGGATGTGTTGCTGTGATCGGAGGATGGAAGGTTGGAGAATGACGAGGTTGTTATTGAGCCCTTCGCCACGGGGTCAAGCCAAAGAAAGCAGTAGGTTGGTCGTCTCTGCTTATAATAACAACTAAGAATGAGCCTCCTCGTCCCGCATGGTGGAATAGGCACCAGCGCCTGTTGCGGATCCTTGTACGCCACAGAGTTCAACCGAGTTCATGGCCAAGTCCTCGAGTCAAGGACCAATTGTCATGTTCGTAGAGCAGGTGGTGCGCGATTAAAGCTCGTTCGCACGATGACAAGCCACGGATTGTGACAGCGTATGGTTTAGGTTACCGTCTGACATTGTTTAACGCGGTTTGGCCCATCAGAGATACCATAGAGCAGCACTTATGCACAGCATGTATTTGGCTACTGTAACAAGACCCGGTGGAGTGGTAAACAAACTGGACTCGATAGCTACCGTGGTTTATTGAATGACAAGGTTTGATACTTTACTGTCGCTGTAACAGCGACCACCTTATCCTTTGGTTTTGAGCGAGGAAGGCAGTCAGGCATGCAGCGAGCGTCAATTTTGGCTCACTACGCACTGCCCACTATTTGCATTGAGGCTCTCCTAGAACCCCTTTAGAACAATAGGATCAGAGCAGTGAGTAGAACATTGTTAACTTAATGCGGATACTCGGCAATAAACGAACAACGTGCTCACGCAGAGGTCAGCCTCACTCGAGGATAATTAGTCCAAGAGACTTGGTTATAAGCCAGCCTCCGAAGAGCGAGCACAGCTGAACAACAGCTCGCTGCTCCGGGCAATAGGAATGATGCCAAGCAACAACTTGACGTGGAGATCTTGAGATGCTTGCCAATAGCCTTGGGCTGCGCGTCCCAACCTCTCAATGTTGATTGAAAGCACCTCCCCCCCCCCACACGCACTCTTCTTCCGCATTTCTGAATCCGCCCTCTCGAGGGAAGATGATGAAGCTTAATCTTAATCGTAAGATTGTTGGTGAGGCAGGAAGCTCGATCCCTGTCGACGTCGAAGAGGATGAGACGGTTTGAGACTTAATCGGCAAGTTTGCCGACAACGCAAAGTATGCGGGGCGAGTTGATAAGTTGCGGCTCTTCCTGGCGAAGCGGACAGCCAACGCATGGCTCTCTTCTCGTTCGGAAGACGCGAAGAAGCTGAAGAAGGGCGAAAAGAGTACTCTCATTGAAGAGCTAACGAAGGAAGACCAAGAGATAGGAGCAGATAGCCCGCTTCAGGACTGCTGAAAGGAATCGATTCTCCATCCACTCGCCAGATCCACGTGCTGCTTGTCGTTCCGAGGTCTCAGCAGATTTGAAGTGAAGATTCTAGTTGGCTTGCAACGCTAACAAGCGTGTTTCTTTTCATGTTGTCTTGCAATTAATGTTTGGATTTCCGGTCGCAAACGAAAAAGATGCACGTATAGTCATGGTGGCATCTCTACAGATCCGACTGAATTAGCGGCTTCAAGTACTTCTCGTACCCGTCAGGAACCTGCGTCTTGTTAAGCGGCTCGTCCGCAGCGCGCTTCACCAACGCGCGATAGATGTCACCATCGTAGCGGCCAATAGTCGAGCCCAACTCAAAGTCGCTGAAGTCCCAGGCATCCGTGAGTAAGACGCTGTTCTTGCGGATGCTCGGCAGTAGACGCACGACCTGCTCGCGCGCGAGATCGGCCTGGCTGGAGGAGAGGTAGTCGTGCTGGCGGAAGTCTCCGAGGGACTTGGTGATGAGCCAGGCTCCGAAGAGCGAGCACAACTTAACAACAGCTCGCTTCTCCGGGCCAGCAGGAATGGCCCCGACACCGTTGGCAAGCGCCTCGAGAAGCATGAGCTCTGCGTGCGCGGTGGAAACACGCGACATCAGCACCATGCACGTGTTGCCGTTGTTATTGGTCGCCTTCATCTGACCCGCCAGGGCAATCAGGATACGAGCAGTGCGGACTTCAAAGGCCTCGACTAGAAGGTTGAGGTCTCCGAAGGCCTCTGGCGTTATGCCAGAGAATCGCAGCTTTGGATCGACCAGTAACTTGACCTTGGACAAAAAGCGAGTGGCAGGCTCGCTGTTATCGAGGGTCTTGGCTCCAGCCAGCGCCTTCAACAAGTAGCGAGCATGCTGCTGCACCAGCACGTCAAAGGTGCCTTCGAATGTATTGGCGCCCACGATCTCGTTGAAAAGGTGCGCCAAGTTGCTTGACTGCGTGAATCCGTGACCTCCGCACAGTCGGCGGCACGACTCCACACCGTCACTGACCGTTTGAGCCAGCCAGGCCTTAAGCCCGGAAGACACGGCATGCAGCGCGGCCAACTTGGCTCCAAATCCAGCGTCGCCGCTCTTGACGATCTCCACAGCTTCGTCGTGTCTCGCCATCATGTCTCGCGCTGCAAACTTGGCGGCGTACGAGATCGCGATGAACGGGAACAGTTTGTGCTGCTGGTTCTGGTAATCCAGCACCTGGAACTCCCCCTTGTTGTCAGGGGTGCGTCCCTGGATCCTCGCAGCACTGAACCGCGTGGTAATTGCGGCCGCCTTGGCCATCGTCAGCGCGAAGTTCTCCACCAAGTTCGCTCGCACGTCTACCATGGTCAGGTACACCAGTTTGTCACTCTTGGGCTTCACGAACGTCCCATCAGGCAGCACCTTGGCGTACCTCATCATCATGTTCTCCCTGGGGACGCGGACCTTGTGGAACGCGCAGTAGCCGTTGTCGATAGCATTGAACCCGACCTTGGGGCCAATGTCGCCGACCTCAATCCCCGGCAGGGGCTGGTGGTTCTCCAGCGACCGCAGCTGCACCAGGAACGCCTGCACGCCCACGTTCTTGCCGTCCAGGAACAGCCGCGCGTGTACGATGGCGTGGTTGGCCGTCTTGCCCAGGCCGCCGGGCCACCACTTGCGGCTCGTGAGCGTGGGCGAGTCGATGACGAACTCCTGCGAGGCCTTGTCGTACGTGGCGACGGTCTCGATGCCCTGCACGTTGGAGCCGTGGCCCAGCTCCGTCTGCGCGTAGGCGCCTAGGATCTTGTAGCTCTTGGCGAGCGGCAGCCACTTGGCGCGCTGCTCGTCGTCGCCCTGGTTCTCCAGCGTCGGCACGAACATGGAGTTGTGCACGTCGATGCACAGCGGCTCCCCCAGGGCGCCGTACACGACGCCCTGCTCGTCCCTGTCCGCGATCTGCTGGTCCTTGAGGAACTGCACGAAGTGCGCCACCTTCTTGAGCCCGAACGTGTAGCGCTGCGTGTGGTTGCGGAACATCATGTCGCGGTCCGACAGCACCGGGTGGCGCTCCACCATCGCCACGAGCTGCTTGCGCCGGTCGTTGGCGACTGCGCCGTCGCGGAGGACGGTGGTGAGCACGGCCGGGTCGATGTCCCCATTGGCGCGCTCCTTCTTGAGCAGCAGAGGGGCCAGGTCCTTGAGCTCCATGACGGTGATACCGGTACAGTCCTGTGCGGTCGAGCGAGCGAGTTGGAATGTGAGCTTTTGATGAGGAGGCACGCTTTTCGTGTTGGTATTTGAGATAATTGATATTGGAAAAATGAAGATGATGAGAACTGGATTCAACTGAATTTGCGTGGAAATATAGAGCATACGTAAAGAAGTGTTAATAGTGATGACAGTGGAAAAATATTGCGGTTAACATGACAGTATGATATGTAGTTCTGAAGGTAATATCGAATTTGAAAGCTGCAAATTCGTTTGTTTGACGTCATCCACAGCACTTCAACATGGGAGTTTGACGTAACCCAACGACTCGTTGGCAACAAGCATCACCACGTCTTGCATGTACGCAGTAAGTGTGGAATCCACGGAGCCGTATGCATCCTTTTGCTAGCGGCTACAGAAGATTTCACTCTCGTCGAAAGCGAGTCGCACTGAAAATTGTACGTGCACATGAACATGGTTCCGCTCCTCCTCCTGCCTTCGTTGCTACGCTCGGTGACCCCTGCAACTTCGATTTGACAGCGCGTTATTACTGGGTGCTCCACCGTAAGCAGCGTGCTGCTTGGCTCCTCCCTCCGCTCATTTCTTGCCACAGCCAACAATTGAGAATACATTACGAGGTGCTTCACCATAAGCGGCTCGCCAATCTGCTCTGCATGCAGGATCCATAATCAAATGGTGACCATCATACGAATAAGTATCGCACGAAGCTCGCACACCTTCAGTCATACTGAGTGCTTACGACAGGCCTCTCTAATTGAGGGGAATTGTATTATGAAAACCTCGATGAAGACGCCCCGTCATCCCTCGCATGAAATCTTGAGTTTTTACCCGATTGAAATCTAGTGCCGAAGTGAGACTCACCAAACAAATGGGAGTTCAAGTAGCTAATAACATAGGTCAGAATATATTACCTTGCGTTTATTAATACTACCTCTCCATACACTTACCATATTATTGTTGGTATTAGAATGCCCGGTCATCCCTCAACTAGCTTAAGATGTAATAGGGAATTGGGGGAATTCCCTCAATTAGAGGGGCCTGAAGATAAGACTCGTGTGCCGTTCCACCATCCGGAAAGCAGTGCACCTTGCGTGGGGCTGTAATGGCTCTTTATACCCCACCTGCTTTGCCGCGTCGCATCGGAACACAAGCGAAGGATTCGCGCCCGCACTCTCATATTTCTTAAGCAAATCGCGAGCACGCCCCCTCGACCCTCAACGGCACTGTCAAATTCTCTCTCTGACCACACGTACCGGATACCAAGTTTCACAAGCTATGGCCATCACGAAGTCATCAATCGCTCTCCTACTTGCTCTCGCCGCCGGAGTATCGGACGCTGCCAATCTTCGCCAGGGCCAACGCGACTTGAGCGAAGCGGTGCAGGAGAATCAGTATGCAGCTGCGCTGCTAGCCCGAGTCAACAAGGAGCGCGCGACGCATGGTCTGCCGCCAGTGTGCTCGAACAAGAAGCTTCAGGTTGCAGCGGAGCGTCACGTCAAGGACCAGTCAAAGACCGACTACATTTCCGACACGGGGACTGACGACTCGAATCCCGAGAAGCGAGTTACCGATGCCGGCTACCAGTGGCAGAGCGTGCATGAGGCCATTGACGCCAGCGATGCGAACGCGGACGCAGTGGTGGACTGGTGGATGAGAACTGCGAGCCGTGAGACCATCTTGGGCAAGTACACTATGGCGGGATCAGCGTACGCCTACAACGGCAACACGTACAGCAAGCACTACTGGGTGCAGGTGTTCGCCACAGGCAGCTCGGAGGCGTGCGGCGCCTGATCCACTTCATTTGAATGCCTAGTTTTCATATTCTTCTAGTTATGCAGACAAATATAAACGATTCGCTTTAGGTTTCGTGGTGCAGTTGCCGACCCGAGCCGTAAAATGCACTTGATCGCACGATGACCAAGAAAAACAACGTTGGTCTTGCGCTGCAAATCCTTTGTCACCTATGATATTTTTTTTACCAATCGCGTGGTCGGGTCTCGTTTTGGTCTGGTGGTGGTCGTTACTCGGCCAGGCCCGACCCGGCACTTTTCCTTTGAACTCCCACGAGCATGAGGGTGCTGGACCAATCCGCCGCGGTGCAAGACAGTCGATTCACGACCACGATCTACCTGGAGGGCTACCAGTACACGCGAGCCACCACCTCTGCACGCAAGACCTCGTACCGGTGTAGCTACTACCGATCTGCAGGCTGCAGGGGCAAGGTGGACCTGATCACGCGCTCCCGGAAGTTCACCAACTTCGTCGGGCACACATGCGAACGAGGGGAAAATTACGCGTCGGAAACACCAGACCCGATCACCAACTACACGCAAACCGACGTCCCAGCCGCTGCTGCTATTGTGACCTCGGGTCACCCTTACATGGTGCAAGCTCCAGCACCTTTCCAGCCCCCGCCTATCAACCGCATGTCTCGTGTCGGACCTGGTCAGGTCAATCCGAATCACTTGGCCCAGATCGAGAGTTCTCCTCTTCTGTTCGTACGCAACACGAAGTTAAACTTTTTCCAGTTCAATTGCATGAGCGGATACGGCCCCGACAACACCCCGAACCGAGTCATCGGGTGGGCCCACCCTCATCTACTCGAGCTGCTGAAGCACACAGGCTCGACAGTCTACGTGGATACCTCGCTTCGTCGCCTGCCGCCTGGGTTCGAGCAGTGTCTCATTTTGGTTGTGCACGACAAGCCGTCCGGGTTTTTCGTTCCTGTGTTCTACGTACTGTGCACACTGCGAACAGTCAGAGCCTACCGCAACGCGATCAACTTCATCGTTGGAAGTACTCGAAGGAAATTCCAGCCTAGTGAAGTCGTGTGCGCCTTTGACGGCGACTTGGTGAGCGCGCTGCAAGCGGAATTTCCGAGCGCTGTCGTGAAAGGGGGCGTCCATCTTTTCAAAAAGGCTTGCCTGAATCGAATGGAGCGACTGGAGATTTCGGAGGAAGCCATTAACTTTGCGATGGAGAAAGGAGTGCTCGACATGCTGGCGTCGATTCCGCCGGATCGAGTTGCTACTGCTGGGATTGCATGGGTGAAGCAGCAGATCAAGACCAAGTGTGATGGAGCCGGGGTGCCTTACGCGCAGCAACAATGGCGCTCGTTCTGGAACTACTTCAGACGCATTTGGATCGCGCAGTTCCCGCCCGCCTTGTGGAATCTTTACGGACTAACCAACAACGTCATCGCACGTACAAACAACCCGCTCGAGCAATTTCAAAGGGATCTGGATTCAGCTTTCGCGTCGTCAGACCCGGGCCTACTCTTTTTCGTGACAACCATCGAGAAAATGGCGCGCCACCACGTGGCTGATCTTGATGCGGAGACGACTACTCTTCCTAGTGCTGTTGAGGTTTTTAGCGAAGAAGAGGTTTCGAGCGATGAGGAGAACACCGGCAATGAATCGGACGGCGTTGACAGCGATGACGACGACGACGACGACAATGACGGTCTCCTCAAAATCGAGCCGCCCCATGGACACCAAAGCGTCGATGAGGAAGCTGACTAGCCGAGCGAAATTCGCTTGGGGGTAGCAACGAAGTAAACCGCTCAGAATATTGCTCGATCGAAATGATCCAGCGATCTACATGTAATCCCCGCGGAGTCTACAAGACAAGACAAGAAAATCGGCAGTCATTTTTAAATGACTGCCGATTTTCCACGGGAAACAAAATGTTACTTATCAACCATTTATTGTGGTTTGCAGACATGTTGTCGCTCAGATTTAAGGCTTAGATCGATCTCTGTGATAAAATAATTCGAAGACATAAAAATGCGACATGGTAGTAAATCGACCTCCCACAAAGACCAGGTGTGGGTAAATCGCACCGCCTCTTCCTAATTCACGAAGCGAGCGCATTGTTGGTTCTCAGGCCACCAAGGTAACGTTAGACTAGACCGGGTAATTTCCGACTTGGGTCATCGGTTCCGGCCTCCGGGCCCTCTGCCCTCTGCCCCCTGTCCCCGCGCAGCGTGTGTTAGCTCAAAGCAACCGCACTAGCCATGTTAAAGGTACGTATTTACTAACCCCCGGACACTTGATCAACGGGTTCGCGTTCCTTCCCGAGTGCCCCAACCAGTTCAAGCTGCTTCGTGAAAGCGTGTCGACTTCGACCGGCTGTTGGGAAGTGGAGTACAAGGATTGAATTGACCACAACGAAACAATGGTGTTGGACTTCTACTGTCCAAGCACCGCCAAGAAAATTGGGCGTCAAGCCCCAAGCATGAGTACCAAGACAGCCTTCAAGGTTCAAGAAACATTTACGTCAACGTTGCAATCGCGATTCTAGCCCATGATGGCTACCGGCAACGCAATAGGCTCAGCCTCCAGGACTCTATAGTTAAAAACACAAATAGAGGTTCTCTGACCACCCCCCTCCCTACCACCACCACCAAGGTAACGTCGCCGGCCACTGCTACTCTGGTACGGTTCTGTTGGACGTGTTTAACGGCTCGTTAGGTTCGCCTGTGAGTGAACTAGCGGCACCTGCATCACTGGGCTTTCCGCTTCTCTGTGGCGCGAGCTGCTCCCCGCCATGTAAGAGCACATGTTGATACTACGCTACCATTTTACTTCAGGAAAGTGTTTCGTATGAACTGTTGTAGCTCCTCTAAATAAAATGTAGGGTGGGCTTTCACGTACTTTTGAACACGAGTAACCACGGCACTCGGCCAACGCGACAAGCCGTTAGTTCGATCTCCTTCGCGATCTGCTGACCACTCGTCAAGTGTCCAGATGTAAGTGTCCAATTGCATATTATATAAAGCGCGGCATTATAATCCGTACACAGCCATCTCGAGTTAAAATAAATCGGCCCGAATTGCGTTTTTGGATCGGCAATTCGACCACAGCGTAAATCGAGATCGAGGCTGGTGAAAATAACTTGGTCGAGTTAGTGGCCATCTATTTTTATATCGGGCGCCAGATATTATATCTCGGGCAAATCACTAGGTGAAAACGACAAACGCATTGCAAAGCACAATAGAGCTTTCGAGATAATTGCGTTTTTAAACGTCCGGTTATGTACGAATTTTGATTGGTCAACTTTAAAAAGTTCACCAATCAAAATTCGTACATAACCGGACATAAACATTAAAAGCTTAAAACACTCGTAGAAAGCAAAAACAACTCTAATTCGATTGTTTTACACGGGTTTTCCGACAGTATACAATACGATAACATTGAGAAAATATTGAGGTCACACGCCGGAAATAAAATTCGAGATTTAGGGGTCCGGAAATGGAGATATTTTTTTTCGTCCGATATAACTCCACGAGTTATCAATATTTGCTAACGATCAATAGCTTAAAAGAAGCACAAGACACAGCTCTTTCGATTCCTACGGTTATATCGCGATTCGTACTTAGGTTCATAAGGAATTTTTATGTTTGCCATGATCTCATATGAGACCACGTGAAACCAAAGAATACTAATGAACCTAGGTACAAATCGCGATTCAAGCACACCACTAGAAAGGAGAGTGTCTGTTCTTTCTATTGAGCCCCCGCACGTCTTCTAGAACCAAGATCTGACTGAGCCACAGTGGTGTGGAAAAATTATCTCCTGTCCCAGACTGAAAAGCGATTTTTTTTGACTGGCTGTTTAGATGTAAATTTACACTATATATAGTGCATTTGCAAGAATGGGAGCTTGTATATTGTGCTAATAACATCGCTAAAATCGATAAATGTAGTTCTTACCAGTTTAATGTCGCCATTCTTATCTTTATTATTAGTTGCATCAATACCGTCAGAGGTGCCTGTTCTCGTGCTGCTTGTTTCACTTTCGTGCACACACTTTCACATTTTCTATCAAACTACAAGCTCTCCCCCCTTCCGTCCAACCTCGTCTGCTTTGGAGTTCGGTCTGTGTGGTACCAAGGGGTCCCACAAAGAGCTTCGCCTTGTACTTAGTGCGTCGGTAGGCGCTGCAGCGATAGTGGTTGGTGTCCGTTCGGACGTTGAGATGGTACCGAGCATAGGAATAGCCTCCAAAACGGACAGTTCCCGTTTCCAATCCGGCGGCGGGGGGATCGTTTGAATCGGCGTGATTAGCAGAATGGGTATCTTCGGATGACGTCGGCGTTTCAACTTGGTTACCGTCACTCTCTTCCACTTCCGAGCTTGATGATTACCCAGCAGTATAACCGTTTTCGTGTCGCTGAACTCAGATCCTTCGGAAAGGAGCGAGTTGGACATCGATTCATCGGAGGCGTATCTTGCGTTGATGGGGCTTGGTACGTGCGGTGCGGTGGTGGTGGTATTTTGAACTTGGGAGATTTCAAAATGACCGCTTAGGCGCTGTACGAATAACACCAAATTTCAGACCACCCACGTTACCACGAAACGACTTAGCGAGCGACCAGACTACTGGCAATCGCGATGGAGCAATGACGAAAGAGCGAACGAAGTAACCATCCTCAGCAACCCTACAATAGTGGGGTAGATATTAAGTCACAAAAACACACAAAAATCCATCGAATTCACAACTGTCTAGTTATCCCACGACACTCTAACGTATAGTTAACGGCCATGCAAACGCACGACGACATGAGAAACCGCCGGTCTTTCACGTTTTTACAACTGGTAGATTACCCTCTTCGTGGTGATAAAATTTGATCCAATTTTGACCATAACAAAAGGTTGCCCCTTTTGACAAACTATTCACCCATAAAAGTGTTGACCCGATTTTGACCTGCCCAGCGGTCCATAAAAAGGTTATCCTCGCCAATGCGTTGGTGTTTCGGTAGAATCTCTCCAGGATAATCTCCCAAACTGCAGTCGGCTGGAGAGTTGGTTGGCAAACAGCGAGCTCGTCAATCGCTTCCAAAATATCTGCCGCAAAAATTGTCATATTTGGAACTGGATCTGCTTCGGTGCCGCGTACTATGTCTCGGTTACAGGTCGCCTTGCGATCACCTTTCTGAGTGACAACCCCGTCTGCTCGTACGTACACCCTTCACTCTAATTAGTCTGACCATGACTAATAATGGAGTACGATTCTCGCCAGGCAAAAACAAATGTTCAAAACGCTTTTTTGCTTCATAGATTCGGGGAAAGTAAGACCATCTCTGGATTCCCCTGACCGAGAGCTATCCAAAACAGGTGGTTTTGTTGCAATTTGAGCCTGAACAAAAAAACTTTGTATCGGCTGGAACTGCGGTTATTAAATACGAAAGCACGACTATATTCGAAGCACGACTAATTAGAGTGAAGGATGTAGTATTTGGCCTTTCAATTGGTTCGCTTGTGAGAGCTGCAGCGGTGGTTTGTGGTCGTTGCCGTCTTGAGATATTTTGCGTAAAAAAACCTCTGAAAACAACCGGACCGGAACTTGGTATGTGCTATTCGTTCAATCTCGACTCGACGTGCTCATCTTTCTTCCTTTCTTCTTCCTCAAAATTCGATTCTTCTTCATCTATGTTGCGGGTTGTAGTGGTCGGTTGAAATGCCTGTATTGTCGCTTGGACAATCCGACCAGACTTCGTGTCTCCAGACGCTTGAGATGAAGACGACGCGGGGCGTAGAGTGAGCACATGCCCGATTGTATCCCTGGCTTTCGCCGAACACCGACTGGGCCGGCACTGTAACGGGGTTACACGCACAAGTAGCTACAAGCCACTTGTGAATTTAACAGATAGGATATCTGTTAAAAGTTTTAGATACTTCCTCACATTGGTGTAAGTCACACCAATGGATATATTGAAGTGGACCACCACAATGAGTCGTCCACACATACCCAAAGATCCTATTGGTAGAAAGCAGCATCTTTCTACCAATTAGAGACGTGCGTATTGGCGGGACTCTGACAGCCAGCCGCTGTCAACCCCTTTCATAGATGATAAATGGTTTTGGCAGTTTTAGAAGGAAGATCAATTTACAAACAATACAGTTCTCATTTTACCCTAATTAAACTACTTGAAGTCTTTATTTGATTTATATTATACTACTCCGTCTCAAAATTGATGTCCCATTATTGTAGAACACATCCACGTTTTGTCAATATTTCGTCTTTTGCAGCGCGGTTTGGCAAATACGACGCGGCGCGTTCTCACGGTTTCAACCGTGCGCATATTTACCCAGCACGGTTAGTTTTGACAGCAGAGTGACGAAATGAATGGCCACGAGGTTGATTTAAGAGCTGGGACAGGGCGGCAGATCGCATGTGTCGCCCTTCCTCCTCAAACCACGCGTCCAGCTCCGCCCATTCTCCTACTTTCCCAGTACAATGGAGGTTTCAAGCTCGCCGCGAAGGCGAGAGCTTACTGACATCGAGCGCAGCAGGAGCTGGATGTCGAGCTGTGCTGCCAACCGCCGAACTCCCCGGATCTCAACTGCTTGGACTTAGGTTTATTCACAGCCATACAAGCCCGCCAACGTCTGCGCACACCTCGCAGCTTTGATGAGCTCATTGATGCCGTTACAGCAGCGTACTGGGAGCTGCCGCCATCGACAATTAATGCCGCGTTCTTAAGTCTGCAGAGGTCGATGGACTTGTGCATTCTGGATACAGGAGGCAACACGTTCAAACCTCCTCACATCGCCAAACCGAAGCTTCAGCGGGAGGGACGACTGCCTCTGAGCCTTCAGTCCTCTCCCCAAAACAGCCGTAATTGTGTCGCAGCATTGCAGGGAGCAGACTACTCACCATAGTTAAACCAAATACAGTTTGAGGACATCATTTTCGAGACTAAAAAAAGAGTGGGATGGGACATCAATTTTGAGAAGGAGTGGTACTTGTGTACTCAAGTATAATTAACTCAAGCTATTAATAACTCGTACGCTTCCTCATACACGTAGCGCAACGTGTAAGCCAAAGTAGTGAGCCAAGTTAGGCCCACTACAGGCACCACCTATCCGTGATCGCAAGGAGGAGATGTTGCTGGTTACGGATAAAATTTGTGTCCGAGATGTCACTTTGACTCCGAGGGAAGTCTGGCGTAGACGCATGGATATCACTCTTCGATGCGTCCATGATGTCCGGTCGATGATCAAACGCGACTGCCGCGACAGGGGAATCAATTACTCCAGGGCCAACTGGAAGACGTTTTGGAAATATTTCAAGAAGTCTGGATCCACAAGTTTGTCCCAGAATGTGGAACACTAACAGTGTGAGCGGGGATATCGTAAATCGGACTAACAACCCACTCGAACGCTACAACCGCACCCTTAATTCAGCTTTCTCTTGAGCTCGTACCGGCATCACCCAATTCATCAATGTGATCGAGCAGCAAATTCGCGAGAATGTTCGTCTACTGGGAGACATTTCGAACCGTAGAAACCGTGCCCCAACCCATGCCGACTCCCAGCGTGCACCAGGGTTTGAATCTATGTGAGATTGGGTTTTGACTGCGAGGTGGAGCCACCGGACCGAGGTCTAACGGCGTCGAGAGTTTGAGAGAAGACGACCGAGATCTCCTATTGGCTACTCACATTCACCGCGCCAGAGTGACAGAAAGCTAGTTAGTGACTGCGAGGCTCGGCGGGCCCTAATAAATTCTCGCCGAGCTCTCCAGATAGTCATAGTGGATACACCTTTTGCCTCCTATTAGGAATCCAGACTTAAGACGAAGGCTCGTCCGGTTGTAGGATTAGACCGAAGGCTCGGTCTATATTAGATATTTGTATAGACATTAGGGATTAGTTATAGTCGAGGCCTCACCGCCTCTAACTATTAAATCAGAGCAGAATATTCCCCCCAAGCCATCAGGGTCAAGTCCGTCTACGGTAAGTCTAGCTAGCTTAGCTGTAGGGTCTGGATACGCTCGGCCGACGCGGGGTATGTCTGCCGGTGAGCTTAAGGTACATTGACCGAGAGTTCGCCCTGGTAAGGCCAAGAGTGGATAGTGGCCGAGTGTTGGGAGGTAGAGAGTCCTCCCTGTACGTTTGTACGTTGTCCTGGGTGCGTGGCGTGGCCCCCCAGTGTATTTGACTCTTTGGCCGAGGTTTCACCTCGGCGCTCCTGTCAAAGGCCTTGACCGGCCCGGTGCCCTTCCTTTCTGAGGGACCACGGTGGGTTTAGCGCGAAAGCGTTTATATTTACGCACCCCAGCCGTTGCTCGTGGCTGGTGGTGCCTGTGTGTGGGCTCTACCTACCTGACCGATACTTCAACACAAGGCATATTTCCAGCCCGGTGTAAGGGATCGGACCTGGTCTTCAGGTTTAATCCCAACAATCTTCGCCGACCTTTCGAGGGAAGCGTGTGTTGTTGGTAGGACTCGTCCTATTTGTCGGGGCTGAGGGACGAGGACTCGTAAAATCGTGAATTCCTACACGACAACTGGTGCCGCGACCCGGGACTGGTGTGACCGAGTGTTTGTTGTTACGGTCTGTGTAGGTATTGCCCCTTAACGAGCATTGAGGAGAGAAGAGAACAAGAACAAGAAGAACAAGATGGCGAACGGATCCAAGTCAGCGGCACCAGCAACGCCGGCAAAGTCGACGCGCGGACCCACCGAGTACTCGTCAACCGTCGCTAGCGACTTGACGTCTCGGTTGTCGGTGATCACCGAACGGTCGGTCAGCTTCGAAGAGTCGGCGGATGAAGATTCCGACGCCAAGGATGTAGTGATGGACTATGATGGCCTGGAAGAGAAGTCATCTGCAGCGATGCAGGAGACGGACGACCAGGAAGACGCGATGTTGTCCGCGGGACACAGCGGGGTTCCCCGCTCGCTCTCGCGAAACCTCGTCGAAGAATTTGATGAAGTGGCGGAGCCGGACCACGCCTACGACGACTATGAGGACGGCACCGAGGGCTCGAAAGCCCTGGTGCAGGTTACTAAGGGTCGTCAAGTTGCCCAAGGCAACCGGCCGCCGATGAATGGCAGCACTCCAGCTGCAAACAAGGTGCTTGGATGAGTGTTCAAGCAAATGATGGAAGAAAGCGAGTGGATGCAGCAATTCTCGCCCAAGTCAATCCGACAAGCCATCTTGGTGGAGTTGAAAGGCGAGCTGGCCTGGCCAGTAAACTCTATCAATACCACTTAGGTGGCCGAGGACACGGTCTCGCTCATTCGGGCTATGGGGTGTGAGCCGCAAACGCACCCCTCGGATGCTGCAATCCGTGACTGGCCCCCTGCCATTGCTGGCCGTGAGCTCCAGAAGTGGAAGCGCAAGCTTCGTCTGAGCTTTGGCGCCACAGACATCGGCCTGGCTGGCCAAACCAAGGCCTCGGCGGAGCAGGAGGAGGACGACCCGTCGAAAGTCCCACTCCCACAGACGCCCCAGAAGAAACCAGAGAGCTCGGCCAGACGGCAGACTACTGATGGTGTGTTTTCGGTCCGTACCGAGGGTACGCCGTACTTCCAAGATTCGCACATGGTGGCTCCCCGGTCGACGAGCCGCGCGGAACGCATTTCGCGCACCGAGGGGTCGAAGCCCACTCGCAGTACACAACACGGGAAAACGAGCCGACGGTTCACCCCTCGGTCGGCCTCCTCTGACGAGGGTGATGATGATGATGACTAACTGGACCACGTTGACGGCCGCGACAGTCCTAGTGACGAATTGGCCCGCCAGGTCCGGGGGGTGAGCGAGATGGAGCGCTTGAGCTCGACGCCGAGGCTTGAGCTCGCGACCCACCGATCCCTCGCTCAGATCAAGCATTTTTCCGGAGCCCGCAACAAGAGTGAAAACTCGATGCAGTGGTTCCGAGCTTTCGTCTACGAGATGAAGGGCACTCACACACCGCCCAACGAGTGGTGCATGGCGTTTGAGTTAAGCCTTCGGGACGGTGCCCTTCACTGGTACCGTCAACTTCCGAGGAAAACCAAACGCCAGTGGAAGTTGCTCAGCGACGCCTTCATTAAGTACTACTGCTCGCAATTCAAGCAGTCTGCTAAGGCTCGATACTACTCGGCGAAGAGGGATGGTGCCGAGCACATTTGCGACTACCTAAATCGACTGAATGGCTGCGCTCGCAACGCTGGCCTCCAGTTCGAGAAGGGTGGTCTCGATGCGAAAGACCATGTGCACCGATTCCTCGAGTCGTGTGGGGACCGAGGCCTCGAACGGCGGCTCTGCCACGTTCGAGTGAAGGACATTCACGAGTTGGAAGACATGATTAATGACATCTTGAAGTTGGAAGAGCGTGGGCAGTCCCGTGAGACTTCGGCTTACCCACCGAGAAGCCGTGAGAGTACTCACCGACGCGATGACAAACGCCCCGAGGCTTCGCGGGACAGTTACCGACCAGATGGCCGACGCACCGACTCGTCGCGTGACGGTTACCGTCGCGACCGATACGACCGTCGGGACCGAGACTTTGACCGCCGTCGCGATGACTCGCGCCATGTGCCGCGAATCTCGCTGGCAGAGGCTTCGCTCGCCGACATGATGACCGAACTCCAAGTCCGAGGGTCTAGGGGTGGCCGGACCGAGCGTTCGTCACCGCGCCGACACTCATACAGCAGTAGCGAGAGCGAAGCTGGCAACAGCCTCTACTCTGAGGACGACCAAAGTGGCGGTGACTATAGTGATGACTGTAACTCCGAAGATGAAGGTGGGCACGTAGCCGCGGCGAACGATCATGAAAGACGTGCAGCAGCAGACGGGACCTATGCCCGCTCTGACCACCGTCAGCGCAAGACTAGTGACTTCGGTCGAAACCTCGACCGAGGGAATCGAAACCTCGGCCGCGATAACCGCGAGGGTCGCCCCCGTCAATATGGACCGTGCGCTGCATGCGGAGGGCTCGGTCACTCGGCCCACTACTGCTACCGTCGCTGCAAGCTATGTCAGCAAGTGCATGATGTCGGAAAATGTGAAGCTCTTCAAGCGCTCACTTCTCTCCTTCGAACGAAGGTTGAGAAGAAGGACCTCACACCCGAGCTCCAAGGCCTAGTCTTCGGTGGCCATTTAAACTAGGCAGCCCGCCAACTGAAACAGGGTTGGTCCCAATCGGGCTGCCACAGTTAGCCGAACCCGCGATCGACGCAGACTGTGTCTACGCGTTCGAAGGGAAGTGCAAATGGCCGAACAATGACATGGAATATGTGAACCCGATGGAAAATGAAAAGGAGAGAGGTGGAAACCTCGGTGGAGGTGAAATGATTGATGCGAATGATGAAGATGAAGATGGAAATGGCACAGAGGCTTGGGTTTCAAGCGCAGTGCCGGTAGGACGCACCAGCCCAAAGCTCGGTGGAGTGCTGAAGCTACTGCCGGGCGAGAGGCTGGGGTGGTGGTCCGCATGGAAATTCGACCAGAGGGCTCGGATGAGAGCTCTGGCCCGAGGCGCGGGGAATGATGTGCGCACCCGAGTCCTTTTGGACACAGGAGCGAATGTGAGTGTGATCTCGGAGAGATTTGCAAAGAAGTTGCGGCTGCGTGAAATTCAGGGTCACGGCCGCTGTATGGAAATACAAGGGTTTACCAAAGGAACGATGGCTACAGAGCGCCGAGCCTTGGTCAAAGTGACGCTCGGCTGGGAACGAGTGTACGAGTTCGAATTGTTGATTATGGATCATGGCGCCGGTGTGGACGTAGTCCTCGGTACCGACTTTATGATTCCGGCTGGTGTGCGCCTGGACATGTTCCACGCGACTGCCAAATTGCCGGGCGAGGTGAGCATTCCGCTCATCAAGACGAAGAACATGCTCGATGAACGAAGTCTCGGTCCGCACATCAACAGCGGACCCGCCGAGGATTTACTTATCCTGGGTTGACTATCGACCACCGAAGCGCCAACCCTCGGAGGAGACCCACGAGCTGTGGATACGCCGGACCGAGACGTTGGTGCCCACGGTGAAAGCATTTAGACGGGGCAAGGTTTCTCGAGTACGAGTGACAAATGTGAGCGATCGGCTGTTGTCTTGCCGAGCTCACACGCCTCTGCTTCTGTGGGTCCCAATTGGGGACCTCCCGTATGATGAGGGGTACACTCGGTTGGAGTCGACCAAGTACCGAGAGTGGCAGGTGGCCGCATTTGAGGAATTTCGCGACGAGGATTTGCTCCAGCGCGAGTACGAACTCTACCAGAAGTGGCTCGCCGCGCAACCACCGGCAGTTGATCGGCCGAGTTATCCAACCCCGGCCGGAATAAAACCTCGGCCGCCTGATGACTCGCCGGGCCAGGCGTGCCGTTTAAGCTGCGCCGAGCTTTGGGAACGAGAACTCGCGAGGCGCGAAGAGATGGAGCAACTTGCCGCCGACGGCTCACCAGTGGGTGATGATCCGGCGGCGCTCCCTACTCAGCGCGCCGAGCTTGAGTACACTAGTACCGAGACCTCGGCGAAAGTTACGAACGAAGTCACGTTCGACCAGCCCAGCGACGATGGCTCCGACGTGAGCTTAGAACTAAGCGTGTCTACCGATGAGGCCCCAGAGGCGGTGGAATCCACTTATTACCAACGTAAGCCTGGGCTGTCTGAAGACTCGGCCGAGGAGTCGGCGGGTGAAGACTCGATGGATACCCTAGAAGTGACGTACCTGTCTGTAGCTACTGCGTTGGCGACGGAAGAGGGCATAGATGACGGGGGTGATCAACCCTCGTCAGAGCACATGCCCAGTGAGATCAATTTAGAGGACTACGCTCACGAGCTGGCGTTCCTTCCTGACCTAACGGAGACCTCGGTGACAGACCTCGACTACTCGGCGCCGAACGTGCGTCTCCCAGGGGTGAGTGCGGAACGCCAGGATCGCGTTGTGGAAGTGCTCAAGAAGCACGAGAAGATCATGATCTCTAGTGGAAATACTTTGCCTCCGCCCGCTTATGGGGTGGTGTGTGATATCGATGTGAACGAACACTCGCCCATCAAACAGAGAGCTCGGCGAGTGCCCGTTCGGCACCTACGGAAGTTGTACGAACTACTACGAGGCCTGCTCAAGGCAGGCCTGATAGCGTTTTCGAACAGCCCGTGGGCTTCGCCAATCGTGATTGTGTTGAAAAAGAACGGCGAGGACATCCGGCTATGCATTGATTACAAGATGGTGAATGTCATCACCGCAATCATGGAATATGCAATGCCTCTGGTCGATGACCTTCTCACCGACCTCGAGAAGTATCTGTGGTACTGCTCGTTGGATGCGGCAAGTGGATTTTGGGCGATTATGATGACAACGAGGGCTCGCCAAATCTCGGCCTTCGTATGTGCCCTCGGTCATTTTGAGTGGCTCAGGATGCCTTTTGGACTACAGAATGCACCGATGATTTACCAACGCATGCTCGATAATGCACTGTGGGGGTTTGTACAACCGAAAGGTGGATGGAAACACTACGCAGAGTTAATGCGGTGTGCGGAGGAGAGTGACCGAGACCTTGGTCGAACCCTCGGACGGACCCTGGCTGAACCGTCGGACGATCCGTCACCTGACCCAAACCAAACACCCACGAAGTTTGAAGCAAGCTGCGACAGCACTCGGACCGAAGACTCGGTCGTGGAACTCATTAATAGCCCGGCAGCCGACATGTTCGCAACTGGAGAACCCGACGAGTCCTCGCTAGTCCCGGTGTTTGGGCGCCGATCATTTGTGGATGATATTTGCTTCGGGGGTGAGTCGTTTGACGGCTGCCTCGAGACTTTGGACCGACTGCTCGCCCGCTTTGAAGAGTGCCGTATTAGTGTGAGCTTCACTAAGAGCATCTTTGTGCAGCCCAAGGTTGATTTTTTGTCGCATGAGGTGACGCGAGAAGGCATTAGAGCTGACCCCAAAAAGCTCAAAGCAGTAGCCGAGCTTTCATTTCCTCGGTCGAAAAAGGGGGTACAAGCATTCCTCGGTGCGCTAAACTACTACAGCCGGTTCATCCAAGACTGTGCAGTATATGGAGCGGCACTATATCAGCTGAAGGACGAAGATTTCACGGACGGGGGTGACCTCAGTGCCGCCAAACGAAGCTTTGCTGCGTTACAACGAAAGGCCGGTGAGGCACCGATCCTCCGACACTTCGACCGTGACCGAGCAGTCCACGTAACACTCTTTGCAAATGAGTGGGCGCTCAGTACAACGCTGATGCAAGAACACGGTGGCAAAATGCACCCGGTACGATTCTGCGGCCGAGTCCTCAAGGACGCAGAGATGAATTATCACCCGGCCGAAAAGGAGGTCCTGGCCCTGCTCCAAATGTTGAAGGTATGTTACACCCAACTCGCAGGTCGGACCATCCATATCTACACGCGATTTTCAACACTCGACTGGGTCCACAAGTCGAAGACTCTGTTTGGACGAGCTACCCAGTTTGCGGGATTACTGTCGCCGTGGCACCTGGTGGTGCAGCGAGTTAAGGAGAAAGATTGCGCTTTTGCGCAACTCTTGCAGTCGACTATTACTAGTTTCGTCGACCTCGAAGACTCGCTGGCCCCGGTGACCCCACCGACACGTGGTTCCCCGATTGTTCATATGGACCCCCAGTTGCTATATGCGCGACTGCCCCGTGCACACCGAGGTTTTGTACTCTCGTTCGATGGATCAGCCAAAACCGAAAAACACGGTGGCTATGGCAGTTGTGCCTGGATTTTGTGGAAACTCCCGGAATGGAATATAGTGATCGCTGCGAGTGCTTTTCTCGAGACCACGACGGTAAACCTCGCCGAGTACACCGGCATGAATAATGGCGTCTCGGCGGCCCTAGAGCATAGGGCCGAGGACTTAGTTATCGTGGGAGACTCGAGATTCGCAATTCAGCAATCCCTAGGAGTGATCGCTTCTCGTCAAAGGGTGAAGGAGCAGCTTGAGAAGAACAAGATCAAGGCAAAGCTCGCAGCTTCGATCACGGCGTTGATCCGACCGCAGTCCGGCATCCCTATTGTCACCATGTCGATCAACTCGTTTCTGGGCAACAAAACCCATTTCAACTTGGGCAAGGCCTTGTAGCCTTTCCGACGGTTGTACACTATGTACTCCTGAGGATGTTTTTTGGGGACCTCATCGTTGGTTCTCGACTTTATTTCCTCAAAAGCCTGAATCCTTCAGCTCAGCAATGTGTTCGTGAATCCTGTACAGCGATTGAAACAGTGGAACACTGCTTCTTTCGTGTCCAATGTTCACGGAGATGTGACAATTACTATGGCGACCATGGAATCAGGTTTTTACGACAATATTGGAGTGGAAACTGCTGCTCTTTCCAAAACCACGTGATATCAAGTCGGATTGGAGAAATAAACAAAAAGCTATACATGTACTGTTTTTGTGGAGAGTACACACTGCTATTACTTTTCATGCGACATGGAGGCTACGAAATGCTATTGTACCGGACAATAAAGTTTGTACCGCAGAGAGGGGTCATTTTACACATGGAAGATGGTAACTTTCCAAATACGATAGTTAGATATAAGGGTAATTTTCGCCCGTAGATTCCGATTTTGGGCTCAGATTTGACGAATTCGACGTCGTTATCGAGACATAGCCGCTAGAAAAAACGCTCTCAGCTGGCCAAAAGTTTGGGGAAAGGGCTCCAGTAGGGTTAGCCTATCATCGGTCAAAATACGAGCACACCATTGGCTCAATCCGTGAATCATACGGCAAAACATCTGGATGCATGGGACAGGCAATCACGTTGACAGGTTTGATTATTTTAACAGATCAGGACAAATTCAAATCCCCAGTATAATATCTCAGGTAATTTTGTTAATTTCGTAGTTCCCCATCCTGTACCCATGTTTCGAACATAACATCTTACAGTGTTAACGGCACCTATCGATAACAAGACTCCGAAGCAAAGTCTTGGCAGGCTAGAAGCTCTCCTGGTGCCAATACTCGCCCAACATCAGCCTACGTGCGCTCATTACGAAGCTGAAACGCTGTAGTTTCATGCTGCGTTGCTGTTTCTTTTTAGACTTGGCTTCTAGCTTCAATTATGGTACCATTTTGTTGGTGATGCATTGAAGGCTGGATTTGCTGGCAATATTGTCCGGGAACTATACATCGCTCGACAAACGTGTTTGCGATGAAATGTAGTATGCTAGAACAACAAGAACCGTGTGGTCATTTTGTGGGCGGTAGTGGTTTCGGTCGACAAATATTGATAAAGTTATGACCCAGAAACCGCTCATGTTACAAATCCCGGTACAAACTTTATTGGCCGGTACAATATTCATTTCCATGAATCCGATGCAGAAGCACCGAGCACATAGAGTGTAACAAGCTCCTTCAATCGTCACTGTCGGTTTATCTTTCACCGTTTCTCGGAATTTGGTATTGAAGATAAAGTTGTCGCTGATGTACTAGGGCGGCTTGGTTTCGACAAACCGCTCCCTCTATCTATGCCTTCTGAACACCGAATTTGGGTTCCACGTGCGTAGTAAAAAAAAGTAAAAAAAAACACACACACACACACATGATAGAAAAGAAAAAGTGTAGCTAGCAACACGAGTACTCCAGTAAATTGTTAATCAACTTTGTTTCCTTCCTTGGAGCCTTTCCGTGGTGAGGACACGCTGCTTCTCTGCTCTGGTCAGTCGACGCACAATGCCAGTGGTATGAGCCCGAATCTGGTTCGGGGCGCTCAGGCATTCCAGAGCTGGCTCGACGAGACGCTGACCTCGGAGTCGAAACTCAGCCTCGATGAACGTACCAAGCGGATCATGAGCTGGGCTGGTTAAGTTTGCCGCTCGGATAGCCCATCCAACGCCTGATCACTTCATGCCATTTATTTTTGCGGCTGGGGCGGGGATGAACGAGCGAAGGCCTTCTTCGATGGGTTGGTCACATGCCATTCGCAAACAATGCTTGGTGAGTCTCACAATAACGAGAAGTCACTTGCCATGATGAACAGTGTTAGCATTGTAAGAAAATAAAGCTTTCCGAGGAATGCTCCGCGTTCCAGTGTTTCGCTCAGTACCTACAGATCCGACTGGATCAGTGGCTTCAAGTACTGCTCGTAGCCTTCAGGAACCTGCGTCTTGTTTAGCGGCTCATCCGCCGCGCGTTTCACCAAAGCGCGGTAGATGTCACCATCGTAACGACCGATAGTGGAGTTTAGCTCGAAGTCGCTGAAGTCCCATGCATCCGTCAACAGCACGCAGTTCTTTCGGATGATCGGCAATATGCGCACGACCTGTTCGCGTACGAGGTCCGCCTGGCGGGTGGAGATGTAGTCGTACTGACGGAAATCTCCCAGCGAGTTGGTAATTAACCAGACACCAAAGAGCGAGCAGAGCTGAGTTACCGACTGCTTTTCAGGACCAGAGGGCAGGCTTTTCACTCCACGGATGAATGCTTCCAGTAGAATGAGCTCCGCATGGGCTGTCGACGCGCGGGTCATCAGCACCATGCAGGTATTGCCATCGTTTTTGGTGGCCTTCATCTGGCTAGCCAGCGCGAGTGTGATGCGGGCTGCTCGGGTTTGGAAGGCTTCCAGCAGCAGGTCCAGCTTGCTGAAATCCTCGGGGGTCTGAGCCTTGCAGCGTAGCGTGGTGTCATTGTAGTGCTTTACCCGATTCAAGAACTTGGTGGAGTCCTCGTTTGCCGGGAGCGAGCCAAGCGTCTTGAGCAGAAAGCGCGCATGCTGCTGCACCAGCACGTCGAAAGTACCTTCGTACGTGTTCGCACCAACGATTTCAGCAAACAAGTGTGCCAAATTGCTCGACTGGGTGAAACCGTGACCTCCACACAAACGACGGCACGTCTCAACACCGTCGCTCACCCTCTTCGCAAGCCAGGCCTTAAGGCCGGAAGACACCGCATGGAGCTCAGCCAGTTTGGCTCCAAAAGAAGATCCACCGCGCTTGATGACATCGACCGCGGAGTCGTGCATCTCCACGAGAGTGGTGCCAGCAAAGTGCGCGGCGTACGAGATTGCGATAAGTGGGAACAGCTTGTGCTGCTGGTTCTGGTAGTCCAGCACCTGGAACTCGCCCTTGTTGTCCGGGGTACGCCCCTGGACCCTCGCAGCGCTAAACCGCGTGCAAATAGTGCTAGCAGCCCCCAGCTGTAGACCTGCAGTCTTGATCATGTACGCTCGCACCTGCACCATAGTCAGGTACACCAGCTTGTCACTCTTGGGCTTCACGAACGTCCCATCCCGCAGCACCTTGGCGTACCGCATCATCATGTTCTCCCTGGGTACACGGACCTTGTGGAACGCGCAGTAGCCGTTGTCCACGCCATTGAACCCGACCTTGGGGCCGATGTCGCCGACCTCGATTCCTGGCAGGGGCTGGTGGTCCTCCAGCGATCGCAGCTGCACCAGGAACGCCTGCACACCCACGTCCTTGCCGTCCAGGAACAGCCGCGCGTGCACGATGGCGTGGTTGGCCGTCTTGCCCAGGCCGCCGGGCCACCACTTGCGGCTCGTGAGCGTGGGCGAGTCGATGACGAACTCCTGCATGGCCTTGTCGTACGTGGCGACGGTCTCGATGCCCTGCACGTTGGAGCCGTGGCCCAGCTCCGTCTGCGCGTAGGCGCCTAGGATCTTGTAGCTCTTGGCGAGCGGCAGCCACTTGGCGCGCTGCTCGTCGTCGCCCTGGTTCTCCAGCGTCGGGATGAACATGGCCCGGTGCACGTCGAAGCCCAGTGGCTCCGCTAGCGCTTTGTACAGGGTCTGCTGGTCCACGGGGTCCGTGTAGCCGCCCTCCTGCAGCAGCTTGACGTAGTGGAAGGCCTTCTTCAGGCCGAACTCGTAGCGCTGCGTGTGGTTGCGGAACATCATGTCGCGGTCCGACAGCACCGGGTGGCGCTCGATCACCTGGACCAGCTCCTTGCGGCGGTCGTTGGCGGCCTTGCCGTCACGCAGGACGTGGGTGAGCACCGTCGGGTCGACGTCCCCATTGGCGCGCTCCTTCTTGAGCAGCAGAGGCGCAAGGTCCTTGAGCTCCACGGCCATGACTGTGCTATTAGGCGGCGAATTGGCGAGTGACTGCGCGTAATCGGCCGAAAGCCGTCATGTTGAACAAGGTACTGACAAAACTGTCGACGTCGACGATGACGTCGACAGCACAAGTTTCTTGGGGAGTCATTTCGTGTGCACGATTAGGTTTCGACACATATTCAGTTTTGAAGGATATTAATGTTTTGAATCCGAGGCCCTGATTATTTATGTCACTCTCGGAAGATCGATCACGTAAATAATGAGCGAACCTGTTTTTTCATGGACTCGTAGTAATTTAGAATCATGTATTATAGTATTTGCCTAGTTTGCCTGCGATATATTAAGGAACAGATAGTTCATGACAACTTCGATATTAGTACAATACGTTTTCAGCGAAATTGTCGATTCCAAAACGAGGTGTCCATCCTGGACAGCTCATTTTGGCTACTTTTGTATACCTCCAAGGCCACATTTACATGTAAGCGATTCTTTTACGAGGTCAAACCCTTGCTTTTCGGAGCTGGTGCAGTACATGTATGGATACAATATATTGTACGATTCCTATTACTATAGTATTCGTTCCACGTCTTGTTTACTACCATCGATAGTAGTAGCTACAGTCCGAAATATCAGGTTCGTTCGAGTACTACGAACCGCTGGGCTCCACCCACGTCAGCCCAAACGAGAGCCAAGGAGCGCACCAGCAGCAAGGAAGGCAGCATGTTCCGCTCCCCGCAGCCTGGCGACTGGGCCGCCGAAGACGAGGACTCGTCGCCTCTGCCCACGCCCACGCCCCCGCCGGCGCCCGCGTCGCCCGCCGCAGCGCCCGCTCCTCGCTCGCAGGACGCGCGGGGCGGAGGCGGCCGCTTCGAGCGCAGCAACAGCGGCGGCCGCTTCCAGCGCGACGGAGGAGGAGGCGGTGGACGCTTCGACAGGGACAGGGACAACGGCGGACGCTTCGAGCGCGAGCGCGACTACGGCGGAGGAGGACGCTTCGAGCGCGGCCGCTTCGACCGCGAGAGGGACTTCGAGCGCGGCCGCTTCGAGCGCGACTACGACCGCTACGACCGCGGGGGAGGCCGCTACGAGCGCGACGACCGCGGCGGCCGCTACGAGGGCGGCGGGCGCGCCGACGCCGCGCGCTGGGGCCACAGCGCCGACCGCCGCGGCGGCGCGCGCGAGCTGCCCGTGGAGCAGGGCTTCGTGGTGGCGCTCAAGGAGAACTTCGGCTTCGTGAGCGGCCTGGAGCGCGACGGCGACCTGTTCTTCCACATCTCGGAGGCGCCCGTGGACGTGCAGCTGCAGGACGAGGTGGAGTTCCGCGTCAAGTACAACCAGCGCTCGGACAAGGAGATGGCCTGCCAGCTGGTGGCGCTGCCCAAGGGATCCATCCAGGTGGAGCAGCTCTCGGACGAGCTCGTCGACGGCGTCGTGACCAAGAGCCTGCCGCGCGGCGGCCACGGCGGAGGCCGCGGGTTCTTCAACAGCCGGGACGACGACCGCCACCAGCGAGAGGAGCACGGGCTCATTGAGGTGAAGAAACCCCAGGACGCGGAGGGGCAGGAGGCCCAGGAGACAGCAGCAGCAGCAGCTGCTGCTGATGCACAGGGAGAGCAGGAGGCCGACGCGGCGCCCAAGAAGACGCTGGCCAGGCGCGAGTTCGTGCGCTTCACCAGCGACAGCGTCGCGGTCCTTGAACCCAAGACCGAGGGCGACGACCACGAGCAGGGCGGCCGGCCCAAGAAGAACCCGATCCCGCACTTCGGCGACGAAGTGCGCTTCCGAATCGCCAAGCACCGCAAGACTGGAGCGAAGCGGGCCGTGGACATCACGATTATCGTGTCTGCCCGAGAGAAGCTGGAGAAGGAGATCGAGGCCAAGCTGGAGACGATGTCGCGCGAAACTGGCGTGGTGGACCGCGTCAAGAACGGTGGCGGCTTCATTAAGTGCTGCGACCGCCCGGTGGACGTTTACTTCCCTTTCCATGAGATTCGTGAACCAGAAGCGGGTGACAAGAGCGACGACAAGGACGGTGAACAGACCGAAGCCACCGACAAGTCCCGTCGTGGCCGGCAAGGTAAGGGACCGAATATCCGCGAGGGTGACGAGGTGTCTTTCTTTGTGTACGAGGACCAGGAGGACGATTCGTCTCGGTCACGCCCTCGTTTGACCGCGCTCCGCGTGCAGAAGCTTCCCCCAGGCTCTGTTTCTTTTGAGGAACTCCTCCGTGCTGACATCGAGGGTCTTGTGTCGAAGCTGCCGAAGGAACCCCGAAATGGCCCTGAGATCATTGGCTCGATTACTGTCGCCTCCGTCGAGCCGAGTGGTGCGGAGAAGTCCGGCGAAACAAAAGATGCTGCGACCGAGACAACGACAGAAGATGAAGGAAAACCTTCTAAGAAAAAGAAGGGTAAAGATGGCAAGGCTAAGAAACAAAAGGTTTCTTTCCGTCTGTGTGACACAGAGGACATGAGCTACGTTCCCCACATCGATGACAAGGTCGCATTTGACGAAGTGCTGGACAAGCGCACTGGCAAGGTGAAGGCGGTGAAGGTTCGTGTTGTGCAACTGAACCCGAAGAACCGCGAGACTGGTGTGATTAACGCGATGAAGGAAGACTTTGGATTCATCAAGTGCGCAGAACGCTCGGGCGATGCGTACTTCCGCTTTTCGGATGTTATGGGCACGAGTCGGAGCTTCAACAGTGGCACAGAGGTTGCGTTTGATATTCTTGTGGATACCAAGTCCGACCACATTCGCGCAACGCGATTGCAAATTTTGCCTCGGGGAACTATTAAATGGGAAGACGTTGCTGCTGAAGGTCTGGAGGGAAAGATCGTAGCGGTGCCTAGCTCGCGGAGAGGACACCAGTCAAACCGCGGTGGCCGTGGAGACAAGATGAAGCAGTTGCAGAAGTTTGTGCATGGCAAGATTACGTTTACTACCCCGCAAAAGCAGCACTTGATCGACTTCCTACCGGAGCTTAAGGAGAAGGTCGACTCAGCGTTCATTATCTCCGAGGACGTTTTCGAGGAAGCACAAAAGGTGACCGAGGGCGACACAGGAGACAAGGACGACCAGCAGCCTGAAAACAAGACTGAAATCCGGATCTCGTTCCCCAGCGCACTGTCCAAGTTTGAGCGTGCTGCTGTGCACGAATACAGCGATTGGCTTGGACTAAAGCACGAAAGTAGTGGCGAAGGGTCCCAACGTCAGCTTGGAATTGTTGGCTGTGAGAAGATTTCAATTAAGACGGTGGAAGACAAACGTGTCAAGTCGGTTCCTGAGCTAACAGTGGAGTTCAAGGAAGACGACGTGGATGACGTGCGCTACAACCCACACGTCGGAGACCGCGTCAAGTTTGATTTGGTATTGGTGAAGCGAACCAAGCAGTTCCAATGTAAATCCATATCGTGCGTGGAGACTGCCTCTACCAAGAACAAACCAGCCGCCACCACTGAGAGCGATGCGGCTAAGGGGGAAGGATTTGTTGTGTCTGTGAAACCTGAAGGATTTGGTTTCATTCAGCCTGTTCAAACAGTGCCTGGGACCCTGGAGGAGAACCTGTTTTTCCACATCAAAGAGGTTACAACGGGACAAACATTGGCAGAGTTAAAGGAAGGAACTGAGGTCCAGTACACTGTGTTTGTCGACGAGAAGAAGAAAAAGAAGCGCGCGATAGGCATCTCCGTCGTGCCAGCGGGGACTGTCAAGAAGACAGTTCCCGAAAGCATCAAGGGCGTCGTCACGAAGCCTAGCTTTCTGCAACGCATGAAGAGTGCGCCGAAGGGGCGCTTCACGAAGACAAACAATAAAACAAGTACGCTAGGACGAATTCGCTTGGTTATTGACGCTGATGATGATGACGCTGGTAGCGATGCCGACGGGGACGGAGACAGTGATGATGAAGAAGCCGAAGAGGAAAACGCGGAAGCCAAGAATGACGACACTGAAACCGAGTCGAAAAATGCGACTGCCTCTGATGATACAAAAAAGATGGACAAGAAGAGGGAAGCCGCACAAAAAACGCCGGGTAAGCAGATCTATCTGTATAACATCCGTGACATCGCTGACCCGACGGTGGTGCTGCGTGAGGGTGACGAGGTGGAGTTTATTCCCCAGGTGACACCGAAAAATCTTCGCGCAGCCAATATCCGTCTCATTCTGTCTCATGCAAAGCAAGGTGTGGTAGTTCGAGTGACGGAGGATCTAGGTGGTGTCATTCGCATCGACGGCAACGATAATGAACAAGCGATCGAGGCCTCTTACACAGCGCGGAGTGTGTTGCGTGGCGATGTCCTTAGCGAGGGCGATCGCGTTGAGTTCGCGTACAGAGCGCCGTCCGCAAGTACACCAGTCAACAAAGTGTCGAGCAAGAGCGTGACTGATGATAAGGCTTCTGAAGAGGAGGAGAAGGAGAAGGCGGAGAGCGGAAAAGAGCTTGACCAGGATGGTGCTGGACCTGCCACGGTAGAGCCCTTCCTGGGTCGTGCCACAAGTGTTCTGCGCCTTTCATCATCGCCGAACTCCGATGCAATTGCTAATCGGCGCGGCTTGCGATCGGTTAACTCCACATTGAAGGAGGCGATGCGTCAGGTTGGAGCCAACGCTATGGTGGCGTCTCGTATGGCGAAGGGGCCGGATGGAACGCGGGGTTTTGCCGTAGGATGGAGCCTATCATCGGATGAGGCTAAGGCAAAGACGGAGAAGTCTGTATCTTCTATCTCGACAACCACCACCACCACTACCGTCACAACGACAATGACGACTAGCACGGAGAAGGACCAGGAGTAAGTGGAAACGCGCGAGGCATGACTTCCGTTTCAACGTGTGTTTCTTCACGGGCTCCATGTATCTGTAGGTGCTAGCCATGTAAGAAAAGCTGCTGGTTCGGCAGGCTTTCTTACATTCCTGTCTTTTAGTACGCCGACTGCGATCATTAACGAGATGAATAGATGCTTTCGAGACAAAGCTAACACTGCAACGTCCGTCTCACAGCTCATGCCCGGCACTACCTTTACCTAGCTCCGCCGCCAGGTTTTCTTCATCTCGCGCTGCGCTACTGCCTCCCCTGTACATGTCCATGTATAAGTATTGGCGAACATTCCGATGCAGACGCGACCCTGCAAAGGCCCTTGCAAGTGCGGTGTCAATCCAACAACAACAAACCCTCTTCGATCCCACCTCCATCCAGTTCTTTTAACAAGATGTCTGTAAGTGGTGAGTGCCGCAAAGCGAAAGCGTGCGGCGCGTAACGACGTCCAGTTCTGTTCGTGTGGGTGAGATAGCAATCGGGAGCTGACGGTGCTACAGCTATCTTGTTGAAGATGACCACACGACGAGCTCGTAGCGAAAGTATCTTTTCGTCGAGGACTGCTGAGAGAGGTAGAGAGCCTCCTGCTACAATGTACGAGGAAGTCTGACCCGGTGACAGAGTTTATCTACCCCTTGGTGATCGGAACCCGTGTAGCTGCGAGAGTTCGTGCAGGCGGGGTCTACAGCAGGCGGCGTCGGGAACCCCGGCACACCAATGATTACCAGCCAGCACGCGGTGGATTATGACGCAGAGACGATACCTTGAAGTTGTTGCACCGGACTGGCGCTGGGCAGGACGCACCGAACCAAGATACGGTGAACTATGTATAGGCGTCGGATCAACTATTATTATAAATCCACGTTACAGCAGCAGCTTCTACACGAGCGACCCGCAGACGTGCCCCACTAACAACACCAATGCAAAATTGAAAATCACGCTGGGCGCCTTGCGAACGCGACAGCTGATGGACGCGCTTCCGTCTCAGATGTTGGACGCGGTGAGCGTGTATTATAGGTGTCTACATCACAAACTTGTATCTCGGCAAAGGCGCTACACAGGCGCTACCATAGTAGGAAGCAGGGCTCACTCACCGCGCGCGCGAGGTTCACAAGGCAAAGGCATGCTTTCGTGCTCTCTCGGTGCAGCACCTATCAGCGATAGGTAGCCAGCATCCCGCCATGCGGAGACATCGCTGCCATTACGCCATGCTCGACTCTGAGTTTGCCTCGTTTTTGGAGCTTCAGCGAGTCATCGGATGGGAGCACCGCCCGATCTGTCTGTTGGATGTTCATCTCCGTGCCTCCGAACGGATGTGCGGATACTCTTGCTGCTCGAACAGGGCGCCAAAAGAGTACCCGCGCACGACATATTGCAGTAGTATACGCCCTCGGCCGCGCCGTTCGAAAGCTTGTCGCCGAGCGCAGTCTCTCACTTTTCAATTCACTTTGCTCTCGACAAGCATCGATCCTCGCTCTCCAGCTACGCGCTACATTCTCCCCTGTCACTAGCAGACTCTCCATCGACAATGAACCTCACCAAGTTGGTCGCGTACCTGGCTGTCGTGTCCCTCACTGTGGGCTCCTTCGCGGACGCCTCCGTCCCCGCAACCGGCCACGCTGTTCGCCGGCTTGGAGCTGGCGGCGGCGTCTCGACTTCGACTACCGGCGCTACCACTGACACTGCGACGCAGCAGCAACACCAGCAGCAACAGCCGACCACGACGGCCGACACTACAACGCAGCAGCAGCACCAACAACAGCAACAGCCTACCCAGACCGGCCACACGTCGACGGACGTGGGAAACCAGGGTGGTCAGTCGTGGGGACACGGAGGTGATTCCAACCAAGGCCAAGGTCAGCACCAGGGCGGGCAAGGTCAGTGGGGCCAGGGCGGTCAGATGTGGACGGGCACCGGAAACCAGGGCGGCGGCGGCGGCGGCAACGCTGCTGCAACGCCGTGCCCTAGCGACAACCAGGGCGGCCAAGACCAAGGTAAAGGTCAGTGGGGTCAAGGTCAAGGTCAGTGGGGTCAGGGTCAAGGTCAGTGGGGACAGGCCGGCCAGGGCAAGCACGGCGATCAGACTTGGACGGGAACCGGAAACCAGGGCGGCGGCGATGCTGCTGCTACGCCGTGCCCAAGCGACAACCAGGGCGGCCAAGACCAAGGTAAAGGCCAGTGGGGCCAGGGCGGCCAGGGCCAAGGTAAAGGCCAATGGGGCCAGTGGGGCCAGGGAGGCCAGGGCCAGTGGGGCCAAGGCAACAAGGGCTCTGCTGCTACGCCGTGCTCCGGTGACAATTCGAACCAGGGCGACCAGGGCCAGTGGGGTCAGGGCGGTCACAGTCAAGGTCAGTGGGGTCAGGGCACTGCTGCTGCGCCGTGCTCTGGTGATAGCTCAAAGCAGGGCGGTCAGTGGGGCCAGGGTGAGCAAGGCAGCCATGCATGGAATCAGGGAGGCCAACCTTCGACAGACACTACTACGCAGAACAACGGCGGTGACAACGCGAACAAGTGGACTGGGACTGTGACTACGCCCAACCAAGGCTCCGGTGGTGGCAACGACACTCCGGTCACTCAGGGCGGAGAAACAAACGAGACGCCTTGCCCGAACGATCAGGGCTCTGCTGGTTCGCCCCCTACCGAGAACCCCGCTACTCCGGCAACACCTGAGGCTCCTGCTCCTACCGCGCCCCCAACAACGGAGGCCGCGGCCGCTGCGACGACGGCCCCACCAACAACGGATGTCCCCACTACCCAGGCACCGGCGACCAAAACCGGCATCACGACTGGCACCCAGTCGGACGGTTCGACCACTCAGCAGTCCGCCACTCAGTCTCGCCTTCGTCACTAAGTACTAGTTGGCTGGTGATTAGCTCTGGTTGGTTGAGGTGGCCCAATTGAGGTGCTACCATGTATTTGTGGTGTTTTGTAAATATATTATTTCGTCCTTTCGAACAATTTCCGGGTTGATATCTGCAAAACAAATAGTAGGGCAAAACTTGATTTGTACACAGATAATAGGTAACGGTAGTGATAGTTGTTTCGAGTGGACTTCATTTGTAAACTCGGCCATCGGTCAGGATGGTGATATATCTACCGTGCACTAGTGAAGCGCATCAACCGAAGCGAAGTCACAAGTTGGTTACGAAAGGTATTTGAAGCCACTTATCGAGTCTGGTCTGTAGGAGTTGGCGTTAAAATTCTACCGAGTTGAAATCGATGTGTTAAGGCGTTCTTAGCGCGTCTTCGCCTAGGGGAGCCATTCAGTGCCGACATGTGCTGATTGGTTGACGGAGAAGGCTGTGGGGGCTCAACTAGTTCTGCTAGGGTGTGTGTGAGAGTGAGAGAGCCATGCTTGGAGAGTGTAGATCAGGTTCTCTAATCGAAAGGCACCAACGATGACAACATACAAAGCACACTGAACGGTCGCTGACAGCGCGGTCGGTCAGATCACATATCCAGGATTTTTTTATGACGATGAGGTAACCTTATATTGAATTACACATATCCAGGATGTTGTTTGAAATGGTGCCCACTCTCTGTCTACACCAAAAGAGCGAGCTTATCTTAATAGTTCAAAGACTTAGTTGCAAGGATACTGTATTCGTTAAGCCTGGCTGGCAGCGTTCTAAAAGCTCAAGAAGTAGAGCTTACTCTGACTGAAACAACATATCAATAGTAGCCCCTCATAAGCGATGCGACTAAGGGGGAAGGATTTGTTGTGTCTGTGAAACCTGAAGAATTTGGTTTCATTCAGCCTGTTCAAACAGTGCCTGGGACCCTGGAGGAGAACCTGTTTTTCCACATCAAGGAGGTTACAACGGGACAAACATTGGCAGAGTTAAAGGAAGGAACTGAGGTCCAGTACACTGTGTTTGTCGACGAGAAGAAGAAAAAGAAGCGCGCGATAGGCATCTCCGTCGTGCTAGCGGGGACTGTCAAGAAGACAGTTCCCGAAAGCATCAAGGGCGTCGTCACGAAGCCTAGCTTTCTGCAACGCATGAACAGTGCGCCGAAGGCGCTTCGCGAAGGCAAACAATAAAACAACTACGCTAGGACGAATTCACTTGGTCATTGACGCTGATGATGATGATGTAACCAGAAACTACGTAAAATATCATTTTATTTTAGCTGATTACGTGCATTCGTATTTATATCCAGCTACGAAGTTTGATTGGTCGACTTCAATTGATCGCGATAACACCCGATAACTCTCGATGGTGTATAAGAATTTTTTGCTTACTGCTTCTTAGTAACTTGTCAGCCACTCAAAAACGCTAATGCAATTATGACGGATAGTTGTGTTCTTTGCACGGGTTTTACATAAAAAAAACACAAGCGGATGCCCAATACAGTTGAGCTAGATGAATACATTTATTTGAAATCTTGAACCCACTTCATACCGAGAAGTAGGAGTTCATACCTACTGCTACGAGTTGCCCTTGCTAGAAATACCCTCACCTATTATCAGTGTACAAATCAAGTTTTGCCCTACTATTTGTTTTGCAGATATCAACCCGGAAATTGTTCGAAAGGACGCAATAATATATTTACAAAACACCACAAATACATGCTAGCACCTCAATTGGGCCACCTCAGCCAACCAGAGCTAATCACCAGCCAACTAGTACTTAGTGACGAAGGCGAGACTGAGTGGCGGACTGCTGCGTGGTCGAACCGTCCGACTGGGTGCCAGTCGTGATGCCGGTTTTGGTCGCCGGTGCCTGGGTAGTGGGGACATCCGTTGTTGGTGGGGCCGTCGTCGCAGCGGCCGCGGCCTCCGTTGTTGGGGGCGCGGTAGGAGCAGGAGCCTCAGGTGTTGCCGGAGTAGCGGGGTTCGCCGGAGTAGCGGGGTTCTCGGTAGGGGGCGAACCAGCAGAGCCCTGATCGTTCGGGCAAGGCGTCTCGTTTGTTTCTCCGCCCTGAGTGACCGGAGTGTCGTTGCCACCACCGGAGCCTTGGTTGGGCGTAGTCACAGTCCCAGTCCACTTGTTCGCGTTGTCACCGCCGTTGTTCTGCGTAGTAGTGTCTGTCGAAGGTTGGCCTCCCTGATTCCATGCATGGCTGCCTTGCTCACCCTGGCCCCACTGACCGCCCTGCTTTGAGCTATCACCAGAGCACGGCGCAGCAGCAGTGCCCTGACCCCACTGACCTTGACTGTGACCGCCCTGACCCCACTGGCCCTGGTCGCCCTGGTTCGAATTGTCACCGGAGCACGGCGTAGCAGCAGAGCCCTTGTTGCCTTGGCCCCACTGGCCCTGGCCTCCCTGGCCCCACTGGCCCCATTGGCCTTTACCTTGGCCCTGGCCGCCCTGGCCCCACTGGCCTTTACCTTGGCCCTGGCCACCCTGGCCCCACTGGCCTTTACCTTGGTCTTGGCCGCCCTGGTTGTCGCTTGGGCACGGCGTAGCAGCAGCATCGCCGCCGCCCTGGTTTCCGGTACCCGTCCAAGTCTGATCGCCGTGCTTGCCCTGGCCGGCCTGTCCCCACTGACCTTGACCCTGACCCCACTGACCTTGATGCTGACCCCACTGGCCTTGACCCTGACCCCACTGACCTTGATGTTGACCCCACTGACCTTGACCTTGACCCCACTGACCTTTACCTTGGTCTTGGCCGCCCTGGTTGTCGCTAGGGCACGGCGTTGCAGCAGCGTTGCCGCCGCCGCCGCCCTGGTTTCCGGTGCCCGTCCACATCTGACCGCCCTGGCCCCACTGACCTTGCCCGCCCTGGTGCTGACCTTGGCCTTGGTTGGAATCACCTCCGTGTCCCCACGACTGACCACCCTGGTTTCCGACGTCCGTCGACGTGTGCCCGGTCTGGGTAGGCTGCTGCTGTTGTTGGTGCTGCTGCTGCGTTGTAGTGTCGGCTGTCGTGGTCGGCTGTTGCTGCTGGTGTTGCTGCTGCGTCGCAGTGTCAGTGGTAGCGCCGGTAGTCGAAGTCGAGACGCCGCCGCCAGCTCCAAGCCGGCGAACAGCGTGGCCGGTTGCGGGGACGGAGGCGTCCGCGAAGGAGCCCGCAGTGAGGGACACGACAGCCAGGTACGCGACCAACTTGGTGAGGTTCATTGTCGATGGAGAGTCTGCTAGTGACAGGGGAGAATGTAGCGCGTAGCTGGAGAGCGAGGATCGATGCTTGTCGAGAGCAAAGTGAATTGAAAAGTGAGAGACTGCGCTCGGCGACAAGCTTTCGAACGGCGCGGCCGAGGGCGTATACTACTGCAATATGTCGTGCGCGGGTACTCTTTTGGCGCCCTGTTCGAGCAGCAAGAGTATCCGCACATCCGTTCGGAGGCACGGAGATGAACATCCAACAGACAGATCGGGCGGTGCTCCCATCCGATGACTCGCTGAAGCTCCAAAAACGAGGCAAACCTCAGAGTCGAGCATGGCGTAATGGCAGCGATGTCTCCACAAGGCGGGATGCCTCCACAGCAATATCAAAGGAGCGCGCCATATCTTGGGCTCCGGGGAGAAGACTCTCAACCATATCCACAAAGACCTTATTTACAGCAATTACGAAATAAAAACTCAACCGCTCATCTGACTCCACTCTACGTCGCAGGAATGCGGTCACGACTGCTTAGCGACTGCCAGGAGAATCCTTATTCGGTGAAATCCGAACATCCCCTGGTAGACTTCGCCCAGCCACTGGAGAACGTCGACGTGGCTGCAGTGAGGAACACGTACGGCGAATAGTAGAAGTGTTGTCGGTGGTTCGCGTGCATCCACTGCAGAATATCCAGACGCGCAGCTCCGGTTGTCACCAATCCGGTCCACCAACGGAAGCCTCCATATGTCACGTAATAAGCTGAAAGTCGATGAGTCTTGGGCAACTTGGTAGGTTGAAGGCAAAAGAAAGACTGATGTATTTTGGTTAAGGGAAAGAATGCCGTGCGCTGGTGGTGGTTACCTACGAGCACAGGGGAGAGTAAAGAGTAGTTACTAGCGACTGCTGCGTAGAAGCTGCAGCGAAGCCTGACGTCTGAGGAACGGCGAAGCTGCCGATGCTGTCGTGCTCGTCCGTTGGGAACGGATGCTAGATCCGTTACAGTCCCTCCTGTAGACGAGCTGTTGTCCTCGTGGACGGCAAGCTCGAAAGATATTCGCGAATAAGACCACGAACTTGATTGAGATTGGAGAGCGGTTCCCAAGAGGGTTTGATGCCTGAGTCCATCCAGCAAACACGATACTGCTGGGCACCCTTGCGGCGGCGATGCCCCGTAATGGATCGGACGAGCAAGCCCTCGCTTCCGTCGGCGACAATGACGCGAGGAACTCGATTAACACGACTTGGGTCGTCGTCGTGGACGTAGGGCTTCAAGAGGGAAACGTGAAATTCAGGAAAAAGACGTAATCCTGGAGGTAGCGTGAGCCGATATCGCGAGGGACCTGCCACTGCCTCCACTGTGTAGGGTCCGAGGAATCGTGATGCCAGCTTTCGTCGGCCTGAAGCGCCGATGTGCGCCAGATCGAGGTTCTGGCTGTCGAGTAGGACTTTGTCACCCACAGCGAAGCTCTGATGACGCCGATTGCGATCAAATGCGGTACTCATACGCTGCTGAGCTCTTGCCATCGCGTCCTGGGCTTCGAGTAGGAGCGAACGCTGGTGGTCGACGAATGATACAGCAGCAGGAAGCACATTCTGCTGGGGAATGGTGAGGTCGAGCACGGACCGGGGCTGATAACCGAGGTCCGCTTCGAATGGGGACATGCCGATCGATGCATGTGGACGCGAGTTGTAAGCAAATTCAGCGAAGTGCACGTAGTGGTCCCAGTCAGTCTGATGAGGCCCGATGAAATGTCGTAAAAATTCCAAAACAAACTTGTTCGTCACCTCCGACTGGCCGTCCGTGGCAGGCTGGAAAGCTGAACTGAGCCGAAGCTGAGTATCCTGGAGCTGCATGATGCCAGACCATAGCTTCGAAGTAAATTTCACATCACGATCGCTGACAATCGTCCGCGGGAGACCATGTAGCTTTTGATAGGACGAGCAAAACAGTTGAGCGATGTCCTTGGCCGTCGCGTCCGTGCGGGTTGGAAGAAAATGCGCGCGCTTCGTCAATCTGTCCACGATGACGAGGATAGAGTCGAAGTGAGTGTGCTGGGTCTCTGGTAGTTGAACGAGAAAATCCATACTGATGTCGCTCCACCTTCTATCCGGAATATCCAAAGTGTGCAAATGGCCAGGTCGCTTGCCGCGAGGTAGCTTGTTCCGCTGACACCGTTCGCAGGATGCAACGTAGGCTTGAATATCGACAAACATGCGCGGCCAGAAGAATTTCGCCGCCATCAGCAGTCGAGTCTTGTGCTGTCCTGGGTGTCCGCGGGTGACTGCGTCGTGTTCTTCAAAGAGAAGCTGATTGCGAAGCTCTTTGTCCGTTGGAATACACAGTCGACGCGGCGCCGTGGGGTTGACCTGAAAGTACAAAAGGCCGTCTTCTAGGGAAAATTTAGCGAGCTGACGCGAATCCTGTGGGTTATCTTCGCCCAACGCACGAAGAATCGGAGCAAAGTACGGGTCCTCCAGATAACCACGACGACATCGAGTCGGTAAACTTGACCGCGTAAGGCGCTGATACAGTAGCGCGTTGGGCTCCTCATCGGGTTGCGACGTCGTTAAGGCCTGGAGTACTGTTTGGAGGCTCACTGCGCGTGACGTTCTGTCCGACCAGAGTGGGTTCCTCGAAATTGTGTCCGCGACGACGTTGGTGTTGCCAGCCACCCAGCGGAAGCGCGGCTGAAACAGAGAGAGCTCGTTCAACCAGCGAGCGAGTCTCTGTGAGCACGTTTGTTGCGTGAGCAGGCTCTCGATCGTCTTGTGGTCAGTATTGATGAAAAATGGGCTGTCGAGCAGGTATACCTTCCACAAGCGCATGGCATGTAGTGCCGCCAGCAGTTCCTTCTCGCGAGTCGGGTAGATAACTTCGGCCTTGGACAATTTGCGGCCACCGTACGCGATAAATTTCTCGGATCCATCTTCTGCTAGCTGGAACAAGTAGCCGCCGACAGCAAAATCACTGGCGTCCATATTAACGTGAAATGGTCGAGAAAAGTCAGGATGTGAGAGAATGCTTGGCGACGACAGCCTTGACTTCAGCTCGTTGAACACCCTGGTGTGTTCCTCCTCAAACACCACGGGGTCTCTGCGACCCTTTCCTTTGGTAAGTTCGATGAGGGGCACGCTCAGCTCAGCGAAGTCAGGACAGAAGCGAAGCACGTAAACGCATGTCCCTAGGAAAGACTGCAGCTCGTGCTTGGTCTGAGGAACGGGCCAATTGCGGATCAGCTCCGTCTTAGCGGGGTCCATTCGAACGCCGTCACGGCCAATGCGATCGCCGAGACAGGGGATTTCCTCAGCGCAAAATGTGCATTTGGACAGCTTGATAAAGAGCTGCTGCTCCTTGCACCGCTCGAACACCTGCTCTAAAGCGGCGAGATGGTCGTCGATGGAATCGCTGGGCGTGAAGACGAAAATGTCGTCAAAATACGTTCGGCAGAAGTCTTGTTGGTCGGCGAAAATGTGCTGCACCAAACGGTTGAAGCACGAAGGACTGCTAGACACGCCCATCGGCGTGACTAGGTACTCGTACAGTCCATCGGGCGTAGCAAAGGCTGTAAACGGAATTGAGTCCTCGCGCAGTCGGACTTGGTAGAATCCCCAGAGTAGATCCATGGCGGAGAAAACGCGACCCTGAGCCATTGCACGGTAGATATCGTCCTTGAGCGGGATAGGATTGGCCGGAACTCGCATCTTGGCATTGATTCCTCTGAAGTCGTGCACGATTCGCCACTCGCCGTTCGCCTTCCGAACGCAAAAGGTCGGGGCGCAGTACGGGGAGTTTGAAGGGCGAATTATCTTGGCGGCGACCATCTCCTGCGTCCACGCACGTATGGCCTCGCGCATTGCGGCAGATAGGGGGTACTGCTTGCGGTGAACTGGCACGTCGTCATTGAGCTCAATTGTCGCCTCCATTCCGGTGAAGCGAGTCGGCGGTACTGACGGCAACTCCGAGCGGAAAATAGAGTCCTTGTAGCGAATTGCAAGTGGGTACACGGGGTTATCGACGAGATTTTCCCATGTCAGCTTCCCTGGAACCGAAGCATTTTCCTCAGCATTTTCGCCCGCAGTGATGAAGAAGCAGAATTCGTTATCGGAGGCACGCAGCAGTTTCTTGAGCCGGTGACTCGACACCAACCGAGTCATTCCGCGCGCCGACAGGTAACCGTGCTGGTGAATGTAGTTGAGGGAGCCCTGGTCTGTAGCCGAGGGAGCGCGGTGTACAGCCGAGCGGCGCGAGCCCCCAGCCGTACGAGCTCGAGCAGGTTGCACGCACTGCTGAAAAGCGAGACGGAGGTCAGTCGAGCGAGGGCGGACCGTGCGTTCGGACCAGTCGACGTCGGGATTAGCCGTACTAAACCACGACATGCCGAGCAGCACTTCGCGCTTCTCGGGGACGTCCATGACGAAAGTCTCGGTCTCGTAGGGTCCGAAGCCAGCGATCTGAACCGTTATTGTCGTTACTTGCCGAGGAATTGTAATAAACTTGTTGCCGCCCAGTTGAAGCTCCAATGGAATAGGGAAGTCGCGAACAGCGAGTTGAAGCTGGGAAGCAAGCCGTGGGGCTATAGCATTAAAAGAAGCTCCACAGTCGAGAAAAATAGAGCAGACTCGGTCACCAATCGAGCCTGTCTGCTCCAAAAACCCATAAACACCACGTCGCTTGCGGGGCAGTCGAGGGTTGTCCGTCGCGTAGTTGAACGAGTGCGAAGACTTGACCGCGGCGCTAGCAACATGGTTGGCTGGCTCGCCTGCAGGTGTATGGCCACCGCCTACAGGGAGTTGCTCAGCGGGGCGCCAGCCCGCCGAGCCACTTAGTTTTTTGCCGCGCGCGGCTTGCCCTTGTCTGGACAATCCGGCGCGATGTGGCCCTTCACGCCACAGATGTGGCAGATGGCGTTCTTCAAAAACTCGGGATCGTGGCGGCGGGCTAATTTCGGCTTCGTAAATTCGGTCGATGCCGCTGCAGCCTTGGCACTTGGACCACGATTGTTACCCGTTGCGCTCTTCGTTGCCGCGGCAGGTTTCCGGGCATCCTCGAAGCGCTGGGCATGCTCAATAGTCTCCCGCAGAGTAGTTGGCACATTCTGGGAGATATGAGTGCTAGTGTCCGGTCGTAGATTCTGCTGGTAGAGCCAGCGCTTCATCAGGTCAGGCAACTCCAGCGAGGATTGGGAGAGTAACAGCATAAACTTAGCTGTATACTCCTGCTGGGTGCCCGTCGCACGCAGGTCATAGAGACGAGACAACAGCTTGTACTCGAAGTCGCTGTCCCGGAAGCGAATCCGCAGCTGTTGCTTGAACAGGTACCAGGTGCGTGGGTGTTCACCAAGCGTTTGTTTGAACTCTCGGTACCAGGACATTACGTCCGTGCCTAGGTATGGCACCACCAAATCTACGAAGCGCGAGTCGTTGCCGTCTCGCTCGGCTGCGTAGCTGCTGAAGTGCTCTTCAATCTGGAAGAACCACAGCTCCAGATCCTCCTTAGCCGAGCCGTTGAACTTCGGCGGCTCGCCCTTGCTCCTCTGTCGGCTGGCCTTGGCCTGCTTCTCGAAGAGCTCATTCTGTACTCGGGCCTGGTGCTCCAGGAAGGCCTGGAACTGCTGCTGCTGGTCTGCATGGCCTGCTGCTGCACGGCCATCATTTGCATCATCTGCATCAGCACACTCTGCTCGGAGACTGGAGGTTGGGTTGTAGACGAACCCACCGGAACTCCCTCAGCCGATGGCATGCCGGCCCCTACGGGTGGCGAAGTACCAGTTGTGCCACGCGGCGACGCAGCCGGTGCACTAGAAGGAGCTGGATCATCCATGTCCGTACGAGGTTGTTGGTGTGGGCGGAGGTTGGGCGACTCGTCTTCGGCAGGGCGAGGTGTTTTCATACCCCGTGTTGAAGTTGAAGTGGTCGAAAATAGTCGGGTCCGAAATTAAGAATCCGGTGCCTTGAATTCGGTCGATCAGAGTTTTACTCTAATTTCGAAATTGTCACGTAATAAGCTGAAAGTCGATGAGTCTTGGGCAACTTGGTAGGTTGAAGGCAAAAGAAAGACTGATGTATTTTGGTTAAGGGAAAGAATGCCGTGCGCTGGTGGTGGTTACCTACGAGCACAGGGGAGAGTAAAGAGTAGTTACTAGCGACTGCTGCGTAGAAGCTGCAGCGAAGCCTGACGTCTGAGGAACGGCGAAGCTGCCGATGCTGTCGTGCTCGTCCGTTGGGAACGGATGCTAGATCCGTTACACCATACGCCTGAATGACCCGATGCAGACCGTTGTACACCGCGGCATCAATGGTCTTGGGCAACAGCAAATTGGTGACGAGGTTGACGGCATGGGGCAGGCCCTGCAACGCGGGAGGAAGAGCGAGGACCACGCTTAGAAGCGGCGGGGGCGACGCCATCACGATATTGTGACCTAGTTCAATCGAACGGTATTCTCGATGATATACCCATATTGGGGATTCTCTGTGTTGCCACATTTTCAAAAGCACTATGCATCTGTAGGTGCTAGGCATGTAATGAAAGTTATTGGTTCGGCAGGTTTGCTTGCATGCCTGTCTTTTAGTACGCCGACTGCGATCATTAACAAGATGAATAGATGCTTTCGAGACAAAGCTAACACTGCAACGTCCGTCTCACAGTTCATGCCCGGCACTACCTTTACCTAGCTCCGCCGCCAGGTTTTCTTCATCTCGCGCTGCGCTACTGCCTCCCCTGTACATGTCCATGTATAAGTATTGGCGAGCATTCCGATGCAGACGCGACCCTGCAAAGGCCCTTGCAAGTGCGGTGTCAATCCAACAACAACAAAGCCTCTTCGATCCCACCTCCATCCAGTTCTTTTAACAAGATGTCTGTAAGTGGTGAGTGCCGCAAAGCGAAAGCGTGCGGCGCGTAACGACGTCCAGTTCTGTTCGTGTGGGTGAGATAGCAATCGGGAGCTGACGGTGCTACAGCTATCTTGTTGAAGATGACCACACGACGAGCTCGTAGCGAAAGTATCTTTTCGTCGAGGACTGCTGAGAGAGGTAGAGAGCCTCCTGCTACAATGTACGAGGAAGTCTGACCCGGTGACAGAGTTTATCTACCCCTTGGTGATCGGAACCCGTGTAGCTGCGAGAGTTCGTGCAGGCGGGGTCTACAGCAGGCGGCGTCGGGAACCCCGGCACACCAATGATTACCAGCCAGCACGCGGTGGATTATGACGCAGAGACGATACCTTGAAGTTGTTGCACCGGACTGGCGCTGGGCAGGACGCACCGAACCAAGATACGGTGAACTATGTATAGGCGTCGGATCAACTATTATTATAAATCCACGTTACAGCAGCAGCTTCTACACGAGCGACCCGCAGACGTGCCCCACTAACAACACCAATGCAAAATTGAAAATCACGCTGGGCGCCTTGCGAACGCGACAGCTGATGGACGCGCTTCCGTCTCAGATGTTGGACGCGGTGAGCGTGTATTATAGGTGTCTACATCACAAACTTGTATCTCGGCAAAGGCGCTACACAGGCGCTACCATAGTAGGAAGCAGGGCTCACTCACCGCGCGCGCGAGGTTCACAAGGCAAAGGCATGCTTTCGTGCTCTCTCGGTGCAGCACCTATCAGCGATAGGTAGCAAGCATCCCGCCATGTGGAGACATCGCTGCCATTACGCCATGCTCGACTCTGAGGTTTGCCTCGTTTTTGGAGCTTCAGCGAGTCATCGGATGGGAGCACCGCCCGATCTGTCTGTTGGATGTTCATCTCCGTGCCTCCGAACGGATGTGCGGATACTCTTGCTGCTCGAACAGGGCGCCAAAAGAGTACCCGCGCACGACATATTGCAGTAGTATACGCCCTCGGCCGCGCCGTTCGAAAGCTTGTCGCCGAGCGCAGTCTCTCACTTTTCAATTCACTTTGCTCTCGACAAGCATCGATCCTCGCTCTCCAGCTACGCGCTACATTCTCCCCTGTCACTAGCAGACTCTCCATCGACAATGAACCTCACCAAGTTGGTCGCGTACCTGGCTGTCGTGTCCCTCACTGTGGGCTCCTTCGCGGACGCCTCCGTCCCCGCAACCGGCCACGCTGTTCGCCGGCTTGGAGCTGGCGGCGGCGTCTCGACTTCGACTACCGGCGCTACCACTGACACTGCGACGCAGCAGCAACACCAGCAGCAACAGCCGACCACGACGGCCGACACTACAACGCAGCAGCAGCACCAACAACAGCAACAGCCTACCCAGACCGGCCACACGTCGACGGACGTGGGAAACCAGGGTGGTCAGTCGTGGGGACACGGAGGTGATTCCAACCAAGGCCAAGGTCAGCACCAGGGCGGGCAAGGTCAGTGGGGCCAGGGCGGTCAGATGTGGACGGGCACCGGAAACCAGGGCGGCGGCGGCGGCGGCAACGCTGCTGCAACGCCGTGCCCTAGCGACAACCAGGGCGGCCAAGACCAAGGTAAAGGTCAGTGGGGTCAGGGTCAAGGTCAGTGGGGTCAACATCAAGGTCAGTGGGGTCAGGGTCAAGGCCAGTGGGGTCAGCATCAAGGTCAGTGGGGTCAGGGTCAAGGTCAGTGGGGACAGGCCGGCCAGGGCAAGCACGGCGATCAGACTTGGACGGGTACCGGAAACCAGGGCGGCGGCGATGCTGCTGCTACGCCGTGCCCAAGCGACAACCAGGGCGGCCAAGACCAAGGTAAAGGCCAGTGGGGCCAGGGTGGCCAGGGCCAAGGTAAAGGCCAGTGGGGCCAGGGCGGCCAGGGCCAAGGTAAAGGCCAATGGGGCCAGTGGGGCCAGGGAGGCCAGGGCCAGTGGGGCCAAGGCAACAAGGGCTCTGCTGCTACGCCGTGCTCCGGTGACAATTCGAACCAGGGCGACCAGGGCCAGTGGGGTCAGGGCGGTCACAGTCAAGGTCAGTGGGGTCAGGGCACTGCTGCTGCGCCGTGCTCTGGTGATAGCTCAAAGCAGGGCGGTCAGTGGGGCCAGGGTGAGCAAGGCAGCCATGCATGGAATCAGGGAGGCCAACCTTCGACAGACACTACTACGCAGAACAACGGCGGTGACAACGCGAACAAGTGGACTGGGACTGTGACTACGCCCAACCAAGGCTCCGGTGGTGGCAACGACACTCCGGTCACTCAGGGCGGAGAAACAAACGAGACGCCTTGCCCGAACGATCAGGGCTCTGCTGGTTCGCCCCCTACCGAGAACCCCGCTACTCCGGCGAACCCCGCTACTCCGGCAACACCTGAGGCTCCTGCTCCTACCGCGCCCCCAACAACGGAGGCCGCGGCCGCTGCGACGACGGCCCCACCAACAACGGATGTCCCCACTACCCAGGCACCGGCGACCAAAACCGGCATCACGACTGGCACCCAGTCGGACGGTTCGACCACGCAGCAGTCCGCCACTCAGTCTCGCCTTCGTCACTAAGTACTAGTTGGCTGGTGATTAGCTCTGGTTGGCTGAGGTGGCCCAATTGAGGTGCTAGCATGTATTTGTGGTGTTTTGTAAATATATTATTGCGTCCTTTCGAACAATTTCCGGGTTGATATCTGCAAAACAAATAGTAGGGCAAAACTTGATTTGTACACTGATAATAGGTGAGGGTATTTCTAGCAAGGGCAACTCGTAGCAGTAGGTATGAACTCCTACTTCTCGGTATGAAGTGGGTTCAAGATTTCAAATAAATGTATTCATCTAGCTCAACTGTATTGGGCATCCGCTTGTGTTTTTTTTATGTAAAACCCGTACAAAGAACACAACTATCCGTCATAATTGCATTAGTGTTTTTGAGTGGCTGACAAGTTACTAAGAAGCAGTAAGCAAAAAATTCTTATACACCATCGAGAGTTATCGGGTGTTATCGCGATCAATTGAAGTCGACCAATCAAACTTCGTAGCTGGATATAAATACGAATGCACGTAATCAGCTAAAATAAAATGATATTTTACGTAGTTTCTGGTTACATCATCATCATCAGCGTCAATGACCAAGTGAATTCGTCCTAGCGTAGTTGTTTTATTGTTTGCCTTCGCGAAGCGCTTTCGGCGCACTGTTCATGCGTTGCAGAAAGCTAGGCTTCGTGACGACGCCCTTGATGCTTTCGGGAACTGTCTTCTTGACAGTCCCCGCTAGCACGACGGAGATGCCTATCGCGCGCTTCTTTTTCTTCTTCTCGTCGACAAACACAGTGTACTGGACCTCAGTTCCTTCCTTTAACTCTGCCAATGTTTGTCCCGTTGTAACCTCCTTGATGTGGAAAAACAGGTTCTCCTCCAGGGTCCCAGGCACTGTTTGAACAGGCTGAATGAAACCAAATTCTTCAGGTTTCACAGACACAACAAATCCTTCCCCCTTAGTCGCATCGCTTATGAGGGGCTACTATTGATATGTTGTTTCAGTCAGAGTAAGCTCTACTTCTTGAGCTTTTAGAACGCTGCCAGCCAGGCTTAACGAATACAGTATCCTTGCAACTAAGTCTTTGAACTATTAAGATAAGCTCGCTCTTTTGGTGTAGACAGAGAGTGGGCACCATTTCAAACAACATCCTGGATATGTGTAATTCAATATAAGGTTACCTCATCGTCATAAAAAAATCCTGGATATGTGATCTGACCGACCGTGCTGTCAGCGACCGTTCAGTGTGCTTTGTATGTTGTCATCGTTGGTGCCTTTCAATTAGAGAACCTGATCTACACTCTCCAAGCATGGCTCTCTCACTCTCACACACACCCTAGCAGAACTAGTTGAGCCCCCACAGCCTTCTCCGTCAACCAATCAGCACATGTCGGCACTGAATGGCTCCCCTAGGCGAAGACGCGCTAAGAACGCCTTAACACATCGATTTCAACTCGGTAGAAATTTAACGCCAACTCCTACAGACCAGACTCGATAAGTGGCTTCAAATACCTTTCGTAACCAACTTGTGACTTCGCTTCGGTTGATGCGCTTCACTAGTGCACGGTAGATATATCACCATCCTGATGACCAAGTTTAAAAACGAAGTCCACTCGAACCAACTATTGTCGGCATGGCTTACTACTACGCTGCACAAGTGCAGAGATCCAACTCGGAGGGGAGGGTAAGTGCATGAGCAGGAGCTGGAACCGTTGCATCGCCGACGCGGACGTCGGGGGGCCAACTGATGTCAACCGCACCAGGGACCGGCTTAGGGAGAGGACATTGTTAGGCAGCCGGCAACCCGGGCAGGTCTGTGGGCTTGTCCTCGCGCCTTCTGTAAGCCCGAATGTAAATACAAGGTTGAGTGAGGACCGTTCCTGCGTAGACACACCCATCGGGTCCACTCTGGGCCCTGCACTCCACGGCCAAGAGGACATCAATAGTCCCCTCGCGCCCTCGTGGTCACTAACCACGCTCCCAGCCACCCTGTGACACATTAAGTTCGTCATCGCTCGTCCTCTAAACTACTCAGCACTACCTTACAATGACCCGCACGCCTCGCCGACCCCCTTGGCCGCAGTACGAAACGATAAGAACCTCTTCTGTTGTTGGGTAGTGCCGGTCCCTGCCGCAGAACACTACGCGTAGTATTTAGCTGCTTTTTCTGGACTACTCCCGTCCAAATTGCAACTGAGAGATGTGAAGCCAGCCGCACACACAGAGCTCTCCTAGTTAGTCCCCGCCGCCTATACCTACCGCCTACCTACAGTCTGCGTCGCCTCGCCCGGCGATTATACTCGCCATTGTCCTTCGCCCTCCATGTCTGCTCTCCTAGCGATCTTCGATCTTGTCAACGTCAACCGACTCTTCGCAGCTTCAACACTTCCGGTGACCGCAGCTTCTCCCGCCACGACCTTGCCTTCACTCGTCACCAACCATGGTGTTGTGCTCCACACCATTGTCCGTCAAGTCAATTGTCACTGGCACGCGGCTGCCTAGTGACGTCGCGTGCTCTTGGCGCTTAAAGAGCACGTGATGTCCACACGCCATCCCCCGACAGAAGATCGTCCCCGATCTTCCCTCTGTCCAGCAAGTCTTCGAACTCACGCGCGGTGAGCCATTCCATCGCCGTTGGCCCACCAGGTATGGTCTTAACCTCCACTTGGTACTGGATCTCGTATCTTCCTGCTCGATTGCGAACTCGTCGCTGACTTCGTTCAATGACTGATCCTTCTGTTGCTTCCTGCAGCAGGTGGTGAGTCGGCGTCGTCCAGCGCGTAGCTCCACGACCTCGGAGCGCACGCGCAGCTCCGCCTCCAGTCCGCACCGCACTGTCACCACCGCCTTCGCCTGCTGTCGCTGCGAAGCCGTGGTCGGCGCCGCTTCTGGTTCTCGCGACTCCGCCACAGTCGGCCGCCGAAACCCCGAGATCCGCATCTGCACCAACGGTTTCTGCTCCTGCCGTCGTCTGCTGGTCACGACGAGCACTCCGTCTCGCCGCTCGTCCTTGGCGGGCCTCCCCCTCGACCCGTCGCTTCTTTTGCTGCTCGCTATGGCCGTCACTGCCATGGCCGTCGCTCGCTCGCTCTGTTGTCTTGCGCTTCCGAGGCGCCTTCTTGGTCTTGGCCGCCTCGCCGTGCACTTCACCGCTGCCTGCGTCTTTGTTATCTGCTTCCGTCAGCCCATCCCCGACTGTCGGTCGCTCCTTAGTTTGGCCGGCACCCCCGCCAACTATTCCTGGTGGTTCCGGACTCGGCGCTACATCTTCGGCCCCACTGGCTTCCGACGCAACGCTCCGCCCATCACCTTGTCTTGTCTGATCTGTTTCTGCTGCCGGTGGCTCAGCCTGAACCACCGTCATCTGATCGATAGCCAGTGGCATCTGCCCGCCACGGCCTCGTCCATTATTATCTCTTCTGGCGGCAGCTTCACCGCTACTACTCGTAGTGCTCGGCCTCGCACTCCGATCCACGCCCTGCATGTCCGTTGCAGAGACGCCATTCTCCACATCCTCGCCTTCATTCTCGGCGAGCTCTCGAAGTATCTGGTCAGCCACCGTCTCCATCTGTCCAGGCCTGCAACGATAAGGCAGCAGGAAGCCGCTGTGTGTGATCAGCGAGTCCCCCGTGTCCTGCCTCGTCACCACCCAGTTGTCATAGCCCACGTCCTGGTCAATCCTCGCCGGACCAACCCATTGGTGCGCCTATTTCGTGACGCCTTTGCCTCGAGGAGGCTTCGGCAGCCACACCCAGTCGCCTGCTTGGAACCGCACGTTCTGCCTCACGCCCTGGTTGTAGTATCGTTCTCGTCTTCGTTGGTTCAGCGCTAACGCCTCTTTCACTAACGCCGCCGCCTTCTTCATCTGTCTCACCAACCTTTTGTGGTACACCGACCACTTGCCCACTGCCGTCACCTCGCTCGACCGCAGCAACTCGTTTGGCGCCCGCAAACGCCTAACTCGTTGGGCGTAAAGCCCGTGGTCCCGTGCTTCGCACCATTGTAGGCGTAGAGAGCACACGGGAGCCACTGGTCCCAGTCATCCTGGCCCTCGCTAACGTACATAGAGACCATGTCCTTCCACACCTTGTGGAACCTTTCCACCAGACCCAGCAGCATGGGCCTGTACGGTACTGGTGTCGCCTGCTTCGCCTGCAGCAACCGCACCAATTGCTTCACCACCGCTCCGTTGAGCTCCGGGGCTCCGTCCATGACCAGCTCACGCATGGGTCCGTAGACGAGCACCAACCGCTCCGCCACAAATTTCGCAATGTACTCCGCCGTGTGTGAGGGTGTTGCCACGGCGACCACGTACCTGCTCGCGTAGTCCACCGCGGCGATGACATAACGATTGCCATCCTGTGTGAGCGGTAGAGGTCCTGCCACGTCCAGAGCCCACCGATCACCATCAGCACCAATCCCTTGACTTCGAAGCGGCGGGATCACCGCCGTCGGCTGTGTCTTCCGGGTACTACAATCCCTGCAGCTGTGCACCCACTTCTTCACTTGGCCACGCATGCCCGGCCACCAGTAACACCGAGCCACCCGTGCTAATGTCTGAGGCGTCCTCAGATGCCCTGCGTAAATAGAGTCATGCGCTTCACGGAGCGCCTTCGCACGCAACGCGACAGGCAGCACCAGTCGCAGCGCTCCGTTCTTGCCACGCAGATACACTAAGTCGTTCTTCACGGCCACCTCTTGCCCCTTGTAGGCGCTGTCCGCCTTGAGACGCTTCACCAGCTTGTCCTCTCGCTGGTGCTGCCTCACTTCCTCGTCCGTCAACCGGCCGCTCTCCTCAGTTAGCGAAACAGTTTCCGTTGTGCCTTCCCCTGTTGTCGTTGTCGCCACTGGCGCTGCCTCGCCACTAGCGATTCCGACATCTGGTTCCTCCGTCTCCGAAGTCAGCTGATCACCAGCTGCCCCGTCGTCTTCCGGCCGTGGTTCTGCTACCACCACAGCGCGTAGCGGTGCTCGTGACAACGCATCTGCCACAACGTTGGTTGAGCCCGCACGGTACGTAATGCTGAAATCGTATTCTTGCAGCTGCAATGCCCATCTATGCAGTCCGCCTGACAAGTCTTTCGTCTTCATCAACCAGGTCAAAGCCGAATGATCCGTCACCAACTCGAACCTTCGTCCATACAAGTAAGGCCTGAAGAGTCGCACGGCCCACAATACCGCAGCGCACTCCAAGTCTGTGATCCCGTACTTGGACACCGTCGGTGAGTTGACTTTGGACGCGAACGCCACGGGCTGGTCGCCGTTCCCGTGGTCCTGCATTAGCGCCGCGCCCAAGCCCACCACCGATGCGTCTGTCACTAGCTTAAATGATTTGCTAAAATCAGGGTAGATAAGAAGGGGACTTCTAGTCAGCTCCGCCTTCAAAAGATCAAAAGCTTCTTGTTGCTCGCTCCCCCATTGCCACTCAATACGTTTGCGTAGTAATCTAGTCATTGGCGCCGCCTTGGTCCCAAAGGTCGGCACGAACCGCCGATAGTAGCCAGCAAGATGCACGAAACGACGGACTTCCGCTGCATCCCGAGGCACCGGAAACTGCCTCGCGCACTCCACCAACGACGCCAAGGGCCGAATACCGTTCTCATCCAGTTCGTGCCCCAGATACCCCAACTTCTTCATGCCGAAACGGCACTTCTTGGGCTTCAACGACAGCACGGTCTTCGCCAGCCGCTCCAGTACTACAGCTAGCTCAACCACATGACGTGAAACCGTGCCACTCGAAAACACGATCACGTCGTCCAGATAGACCAAACAGCTCTTCCACGCGAGACCCCGGAGCACCGCATCCATCATACGTTGGAACGTGCCCGGGGCGTTCGCCAAGCCAAACGGCATCCTCACAAACCGAAAGAGGCCCTGCCGCGTGACGAACCCCGTCTTGTCCTTGTCGTCCTCCGCCACGGGTACCTGCCAGTAGCCCGCATGCATATCTAGACTCGTGAACCTTCTCGCCCCAAGCATTGACTCTAGTGCTTCGTCGATGCGAGGGAGCGGGTAGATATCCTTGTTAGTAATCGCATTCAACATGCGGTAGTCAACACAGAACCGCACGGTCCCGTCCATTTTCCGCAAGAGGACGACCGGGAAGCCCCATGCCCCCGCGCCCTCTTCGATCACCCCGTCGTGAAGCATGCCCTTCACTTCGGCGTCGATCGTCTCATGCTCCGACCTCGAATGTCTCCTCGGCCGCACCTTGATAGGCGGTTCCGAACCCGTGTTGATGTGGTGCACCACGCCCAACGTCGTCGCTGGCGGGCATCCCGTCTTCGGCTCTAGCAACGATGGAAAGTTGCGTAGTAGCGTCAGCATCAACTCCTTGTGGTGCTTTCGGGGGAACCAACTCCTCGCAGGCAGAGAAAGGCTCGGTGCGAGGCCGGGCAACGGCTGGCTGGCGTTGACGTGGGCGGGGTGGTGGTGGTGATGGGATGGGCGCCGGCTGTCCGCACCAGGAGAGCTCGCTCGCTGAGCTGAAACGGGAGCGGGCGGGCTCAACTCAGACAGGCCTGGTGAAACGTGGCGCGCGGCGGATTGCGCTTATCGGTTTCGGCCGTTCCGGGTCTTTGTCTTCCATCTCACCGAAGTTCAGCTTGTCTTGGTTTGACAGGGGTGCAGTCGTCGTACGCAGCGACTCCAGCCACGCACTCACCCGCTCTCTATCTAACTCGCCGTCCAGCTCTAAGATGTCCATCTCACCGTCGGTCGGCACCCAGGTGCCAAGCTTCTCCTTGCTGGGCAACTTGGATGTGCGTCCAACCAAGTTCAAGACGGGAACGACTGCCTTGCCGTCCCGCACGGTCACTAGTGTAGGAGCCAGCAACAAGTGCGACTGCTTCCGCACCCGTGGCATGAACAGCCCCACGGCACCATCCTCCGCTGGCACCGCCACCTCAACGTTGTGCACTGCTTGTGTGCGCATTTTCGACTTGTGCAGGAGGCGCACTTTTGCTGCTCGTGCCCCTCGCTGCTCTCGCGTTCCCACTCCGACGAAAGGTAAGATCTTTTTCACTCCGTCGTCGTACCATTTCATCTCACTGCTGACGAAGTCGATCTTGACTCCGTTGTTGTACATCCAGTCTTCACCAACCAAGAAGTCCTCGGTGTCGTGATCCACGACGAGCGCGTCCACACTCATCGCCTGTCCGTACTGGGTCTTGAATCTGAAGCGCGACACGCCCATGACGCGCACGAGCGCCCCGCTGAACCCCTCCATGTAGTCTACTGGTGTCATCGTAGCCAACCTCGTGCCGAGACTGACCCACGACTTGCCCGCCACACAGTATTGAGCTCCAGTGGCGAGCTTCATTGGTCGCCACAGCCCTCGCACTTCAACCATCGCTGTCGACAGCAGGTCCAACGCCGGCTCTTGCACGGCGCGAAGCTTGCCGACCTTCAGCTGCTGTCCGTCTTCAGTCACCATGCTCGGTGCCTCGTAGCTGCTGCCGCTACGATACATGTACGCCTTCGTTGTTCTCCGCCGCTGTCCCGGCTTCGTCGTCGACTTGGCTTCTGGCGGCGCGTGTCCGCTCACATTCGCCTCACCCACCGTCAACAACTTTGCCCTGCCACCGCTACGTCGGTGGTCGTCGTACTGGAAGAACGTCTGGACCGGGTAGCCACTTGCCTGGCCCCGAGCCATCCACTCCCGACGCTCTTTCGCCTGCGCCTTCTTCACGCGCTTCTCGAACCGTCGTCTGATCCGGGACGCCAGCAAGTACCCGCTGGTGTCCTTGGCCGTCTCGCCGCTCGACTCCTCGCTCACGTCGCCGACTGTCTTTTCTACGTTTTGCCTCTGCACACCCTCGAGGCCATCGATGGCCACTATCTCCATCTCGCCCGACTCATCGTTCACCACCGTGCCGCTTGCACTAGACTTCGGTGTCGTCGTACGCCACTGTAACTCCACAGCCCACCGGACTTTGCGTCGCAGCGACCGTTCACGCGCTTTGCCACCTTCCTTGCCCACCGGGCCGCTTCTTCAGCCATGTCGCCTGGTCCTCTCGGCTTCGCCTTCGCCTGCATGACCTTGGCCTGCTTCTCGTCGCGGAGCTGCATTTCCGTCGACACCACTTGCTCCATGCCAGGAGGTGGCGTCTCGTTCCCGCCATCCCAGCACTTGATACTTCGCCCACAATCTTTCTGGCAGCAGCACCGCGGTGCACCGCCATCACTGTTCGCTGTTCTTTCTCAACGAGCACCGGCATGATCACCGACTCCATGTTCACGGCCACACTCTCGTCGTCACCATGTGTCGCCTTCCCGTTCGCACTCAAGGGGTCCACGACCGCGTTCGTCTTCATCACGGCCGGGTCCGTAACCTCGAACTCGTTCGTACCACCAATGCTGTCAGCCAACTCACCGTCCTCACCGTCGCCCGCCATCGTCTCGTCACTGTCGACGACGATGGTCGTCGTCTCCGTCGTCACCTCCGGAGCGCAATCTTCAGTCTTTCCCTCGCTATCATTCGCGAGTGCACGTGGCGCCCGCCGCCACGGCGCACCGTGCTTGGGTCCGGCGTTGTTGTTCCACCATCCCCAGTCTGTAGTCCCCCGTTAGTGCTGTTCCTCGCGCCGACGTACTCTTCCCCGTCTTCTCCGATCGTGACCACCACGCCGCCGTTATGCACCATGTGCCTCACGACCGCCTGCGAGCATCGCGATCTCTGGTCAACGGCTCCACCTTCGTCGGTCACTGCTCTGTCTTCATCCTCCAAGCCGGCGGGCTCGTCCCGCACCACCACCACCACCGCTTGTTCTTGTCCAGTACGTTCCTCAGAGCGCACCACCTCACCGGTGCGTTCTCCGCCTTCTTGCGCCCGACAGTCCTCTTCTTGGCGTGCACGCCGTCACCCTCGCCGTCTTCGTCCCAAGCGAGGGCGAGCGGTTCTTATCCGTCCCCGTGTCTCTTCAGCGAGCGGTAGGGTGGGGTCCCCTGTGCCCGCCGCGCGTTTCCCGAAGCGTCGGTGCTTTGGTTGCTCGAATCGCCGTTCTGATGGGCTGTTGTCCTGCAGGTCGGCGCGCTTCAGCTCGCACTCCGCCGCATAATGTCCCATCTCATGGCAGTAGTAGCACAAGACGTCTTCCTTCGACCGTGTCGCCGCTGCTTGCCGCTGAACCCTCGATGCCTCGTAGCGTTGGTGGTTGCGTAGACGCTCCTCTCGCGTCTTCAACAGCGCTCTTGCGTTGTAGCCGCCACCTTGCTGACCTTGGCCTCCGTGGCCCTCCATCTTCAGCGTCTTGCCCGTGCGCCGAAACGCCTTACCGCTGTCCGCATGCTCCCCGTGCACTGGCTGCTGCTTCGCCCGCTGCGAAGTTTGAAAATTTGAACTTCCCTCTGCGCTGGCCCCCTGCCCACTCGGACCAACAGATACCGGTACAAGCTGGTAACCGGTAGGAACCACCGCATCCCATTGGCCACCGACCTGATGTACCATACTTCCCTTCGAAACCACTAGCCGCCCTTCCATATCATATCTTGGAGGGGGGGGGCGGCAGAGAGACCGAAGTTGTCGTAGCCGCTCACGACAGACCCCAAATTCTCTCCGCCACCGAACTGCAAGTTGCCCAAGTCTGGGGCCATCGTGGGCACCGCGCCCGTGGCCGCCACGCGCCTGTCCTGCGTCGCAATGGCCATGCCGAGCCCCACTCCATTGCCCTCTCCGTACTCTCCGACTTGGTCAAGTGCCGCATTCATCGCCGCGTTCAACGTCGCTGGTCGGTGTCCGCGTATGAGCGTCGCGCTCCACGTGTTGTGCATCCCCGCCAGGAACGCATCCACAAGCCACTCTTCGTCAACGGGGTTGCTCGACGCAATCTCCCGCAACGTCTGTGCGTACTCCACCAGAGGTTCGCCCCGCTGCTGCCTACGAAGACGAAGCCTCGCCACTACTTCTGGATTCGACCTCTTCACGATGTACTGGTCCTTCAGCAACCGGCTCAGGTTCCCGAACGTCTGGTATTCACGACTCACGAAGGAATCCTCCACCGTGTCGAACCACAGCAGCGCCTCTCCCTCGAAGCTCGCCACCATTTCGATGAACACCTCGTGCTCGCGCCACTCGGTGTGCAGGATCGCGGCCTGGCGGCGAAGCTCGTTCTTCACCGCCTTTAACCACGCCTTCACTGTGAGTTTGGGCTCGTCAAGCCCCTTGAACTTCGGTAGTCTCAAATTCTTCTCCCGCTCCCGATCGCGGTAGATCACCGTCGGTGTTGGTGGTGCCGCTGGTGCTGCAGGTGCTGGCGGACCTGGAGGAGCCGGCGGAGCAGTTCCCGTTCCCGCTCGCACTGCCGTGCTACCACGTGTCGCTGCTGCCGCCAGACCCGTCGCCTGCGAAGCACCTTGGTCACCGCCACCTGTACTACTTCCAGCCGTACTTCCAGCGTTGCCCCCAGTTCCCGTACCGGAGTCTGCCACGTTCACCATGACGACACTGCCGTCGTCTTCATCATCGCCGCCGTCTCCAGTCCTCGGCGTGCGACCTGTCGAGACCCTGAAGGCAAACAATAAAACAACTGCGCTAGGACGAATTCACTTGGTCATTGACGCTGATGATGATGATGTAACCAGAAACTACGTAAAATATCATTTTATTTTAGCTGATTACGTGCATTCGTATTTATATCCAGCTACGAAGTTTGATTGGTCGACTTCAATTGATCGCGATAACACCCGATAACCCTTGATGGTGTATAAGAATTTTTTGCTTACTGCTTCTTAGTAACTTGTCAGCCACTCAAAAACGCTAATGCAATTATGACGGATAGTTGTGTTCTTTGCACGGGTTTTACATGAAAAAACACAAGCGGATGCCCAATACAGTTGAGCTAGATGAATACATTTACTTGAAATCTTGAACCCACTTCATACCGAGAAGTAGGAGTTCATACCTACTGCTACGAGTTGCCCTTGCTAGAAATACCCTCACCTATTATCTGTGTACAAATCAAGTTTTGCCCTACTATTTGTTTTGCAGATATCAACCGGAAATTGTTCGAAAGGACGCAATAATATATTTACAAAACACCACAAATACATGGTAGCACCTCAATTGGGCCACCTCAACCAACCAGAGCTAATCACCAGCCAACTAGTACTTAGTGACGAAGGCGAGACTGAGTGGCGGACTGCTGCGTGGTCGAACCGTCCGACTGGGTGCCAGTCGTGATGCCGGTTTTGGTCGCCGGTGCCTGGGTAGTGGGGACATCCGCTGTTGGCGGGGCCGTCGTCGCAGCGGCCGCGGCCTCCGTTGTTGGGGGCGCGGTAGGAGCAGGAGCCTCAGGTGTTGCCGGAGTAGCGGGGTTCGCCGGAGTAGCGGGGTTCTCGGTAGGGGGCGAACCAGCAGAGCCCTGATCGTTCGGGCAAGGCGTCTCGTTTGTTTCTCCGCCCTGAGTGACCGGAGTGTCGTTGCCACCACCGGAGCCTTGGTTGGGCGTAGTCACAGTCCCAGTCCACTTGTTCGCGTTGTCACCGCCGTTGTTCTGCGTAGTAGTGTCTGTCGAAGGTTGGCCTCCCTGATTCCATGCATGGCTGCCTTGCTCACCCTGGCCCCACTGACCGCCCTGCTTTGAGCTATCACCAGAGCACGGCGCAGCAGCAGTGCCCTGACCCCACTGACCCCACTGGCCCTGGTCGCCCTGGTTCGAATTGTCACCGGAGCACGGCGCTGGCCCTGGCCTCCCTGGCCCCACTGGCCCCATTGGCCTTTACCTTGGCCCTGGCCGCCCTGGCCCCACTGGCCTTTACCTTGGTCTTGGCCGCCCTGGTTGTCGCTTGGGCACGGCGTAGCAGCAGCATCGCCGCCGCCCTGGTTCCCGGTACCCGTCCAAGTCTGATCGCCGTGCTTGCCCTGGCCGGTCTGGCCCCACTGACCTTGACCCTGACCCCACTGACCTTGACCTTGACCCCACTGGCCTTGACCTTGACCCCACTGGCCTTTACCCTGGTCTTGGCCGCCCTGGTTGTCGCTAGGGCACGGCGTTGCAGCAGCGTTGCCGCCGCCGCCGCCCTGGCCCCACTGACCTTGCCCGCCCTGGTGCTGACCTTGGCCTTGGTTGGAATCACCTCCGTGTCCCCACGACTGACCACCCTGGTTTCCCACGTCCGTCGACGTGTGGCCGGTCTGGGTAGGCTGTTGCTGTTGTTGGTGCTGCTGCTGCGTTGTAGTGTCGGCCGTCGTGGTCGGCTGTTGCTGCTGGTGTTGCTGCTGCGTCGCAGTGTCAGTGGTAGCGCCGGTAGTCGAAGTCGAGACGCCGCCGCCAGCTCCAAGCCGGCGAACAGCGTGGCCGGTTGCGGGGACGGAGGCGTCCGCGAAGGAGCCCACAGTGAGGGACACGACAGCCAGGTACGCGACCAACTTGGTGAGGTTCATTGTCGATGAAGAGTCTGCTAGTGACAGGGGAGAATGTAGCGCGTAGCTGGAGAGCGAGGATCGATGCTTGTCGAGAGCAAAGTGAATTGAAAAGTGAGAGACTGCGCTCGGCGACAAGCTTTCGAACGGCGCGGCCGAGGGCGTATACTACTGCAATATGTCGTGCGCGGGCACTCTTTTGGCGCCCTGTTCGAGCAGCAAGAGTATCCGCACATCCGTTCGGAGGCACGGAGATGAACATCCAACAGACAGATCGGGCGGTGCTCCCATCCGATGACTCGCTGAAGCTCCAAAAACGAGGCAAACCTCAGAGTCGAGCATGGCGTAATGGCAGCGATGTCTCCACATGGCGGGATGCCTCCACAGCAATATCAAAGGAGCGCGCCATATCTTGGGCTCCGGGGAGAAGACTCTCAACCATATCCACAAAGCCCTTATTTACAGCAATTACGAAATAAAAACTCAACTGCTCATCTGACTCCACTCTACGTCGCAGGAATGCGGTCACGACTGCTTAGCGACTGCCAGGAGAATCCTTATTCGGTGAAATCCGAACATCCTCTGGTAGACTTCGCCCAGCCACTGGAGAACGTCGACGTGGCTATTGGTGGCTGCAGTGAGGAACACGTACGGCGAACAGTAGAAGTGTTGTCGGTGGTTCGCGTGCATCCACTGCAGAATATCCAGACGCGCAGCTCCGGTTGTCACCAATCCGGTCCACCAACGGAAGCCTCCATACGCCTGAATGACCCGATGCAGACCGTTGTACACCGCGGCATCAATGGTCTTGGGCAACAGCAAATTGGTGACGAGGTTGACGGCATGGGGCAGGCCCTGCAACGCGGGAGGAAGAACGAGGACCACGCTTAGAAGCGGCGGGGGCGACGCCATCACGATATTGTGACCTAGTTCAATCGAACGGTATTCTCGATGATATACCCATATTGGGAATTCTCTGTGTTGCCACATTTTCAAAAGCACTATGCATCTGTAGGTGCTAGGCATGTAATGAAAGTTATTGGTTCGGCAGGTTTGCTTCCATGCCTGTCTTTTAGTACGCCGACTGCGATCATTAACGAGATGAATAGATGCTTTCGAGACAAAGCTAACACTGCGACGTCCGTCTCACAGCTCATGCCCGGCACTACCTTTACCTAGCTCCGCCGCCAGGTTTTCTTCATCTCGCGCTGCACTACTGCCTCCCCTGTACATGTCCATGTATAAGTATTGGCGAGCATTCCGATGCAGACGCGACCCTGCAAAGGCCCTTGCAAGTGCGGTGTCAATCCAACAACAACAAAGCCTCTTCGATCCCACCTCCATCCAGTTCTTTTAACAAGATGTCTGTAAGTGGTGAGTGCCGCAAAGCGAAAGCGTGCGGCGCGTAACGACGTCCAGTTCTGTTCGTGCGGGCGAGATAGCAATCGGGAGCTGACGGTGCTACAGCTATCTTGTTGAAGATGACCACACGACGAGCTCGTAGCGAAAGTATCTTTTCGTCGAGGACTGCTGAGAGAGGTAGAGAGCCTCCTGCTACAATGTACGAGGAAGTCTGACCCGGTGACAGAGTTTATCTACCCCTTGGTGATCGGAACCCGTGTAGCTGCGAGAGTTCGTGCAGGCGGGGTCTACAGCAGGCGGCGTCGGGAACCCCGGCACACCAATGATTACCAGCCAGCACACGTTGGAATCAGAGACGATACCTTGAAGTTGTTGCACCGGACTGGCGCTGGGCAGGACGCACCGAAGTCCTCGACACCAAGATACGGTGAACTATGTATAGGCGTCGGATCAACTATTATTATAAATCCACGTTACAGCAGCAGCTTCTACACGAGCGACCCGCAGACGTGCCCCACTAACAACACCCAATGCAAAATTGAAAATCACGCTGGGCGCCTTGCGAACGCGACAGCTGATGGACGCGCTTCCGTCTCAGATGTTGGACCCGGTGAGCGTATATTATAGGTGTCTACATCACACACTTGTATCTCGGCAAAGGCGCTACACAGGCGCTACTATAGTAGGAAGCAGGGCTCACTCACCGCGCGCGCGAGGTTCACAAGGCAAAGGCATGCTTTCGTGCTCTCTCGGTGCAGCACCTATCAGCGATAGGTAGCCAGCATCCCGCCATGCGGAGACATCGCTGCCATTACGCCATGCTCGACTCTGAGTTTGCCTCGTTTTTGGAGCTTCAGCGAGTCATCGGATGGGAGCACCGCCCGATCTGTCTGTTGGATGTTCATCTCCGTGCCTCCGAACGGATGTGCGGATACTCTTGCTGCTCGAACAGGGCGCCAAAAGAGTGCCCGCGCACGACATATTGCAGTAGTATACGCCCTCGGCCGCGCCGTTCGAAAGCTTGTCGCCGAGCGCAGTCTCTCACTTTTCAATTCACTTTGCTCTCGGCAAGCATCGATCCTCGCTCTCCAGCTACGCGCTACATTCTCCCCTGTCACTAGCAGACTCTTCATCGACAATGAACCTCACCAAGTTGGTCGCGTACCTGGCTGTCGTGTCCCTCACTGTGGGCTCCTTCGCGGACGCCTCCGTCCCCGCAACCGGCCACGCTGTTCGCCGGCTTGGAGCTGGCGGCGGCGTCTCGACTTCGACTACCGGCGCTACCACTGACACTGCGACGCAGCAGCAACACCAGCAGCAACAGCCGACCACGACGGCCGACACTACAACGCAGCAGCAGCACCAACAACAGCAACAGCCTACCCAGACCGGCCACACGTCGACGGACGTGGGAAACCAGGGTGGTCAGTCGTGGGGACACGGAGGTGATTCCAACCAAGGCCAAGGTCAGCACCAGGGCGGGCAAGGTCAGTGGGGCCAGGGCGGTCAGATGTGGACGGGCACCGGAAACCAGGGCGGCGGCGGCGGCGGCAACGCTGCTGCAACGCCGTGCCCTAGCGACAACCAGGGCGGCCAAGACCAGGGTAAAGGCCAGTGGGGTCAAGGTCAAGGTCAGTGGGGTCAGGGTCAAGGTCAGTGGGGCCAGGCCGGCCAGGGCAAGCACGGCGATCAGACTTGGACGGGTACCGGAAACCAGGGCGGCGGCGATGCTGCTGCTACGCCGTGCCCAAGCGACAACCAGGGCGGCCAAGACCAAGGTAAAGGCCAGTGGGGCCAGGGCGGCCAGGGCCAAGGTAAAGGCCAATGGGGCCAGTGGGGCCAGGGAGGCCAGGGCCAGTGGGGCCAAGGCAACAAGGGCTCTGCTGCTACGCCGTGCTCCGGTGACAATTCGAACCAGGGCGACCAGGGCCAGTGGGGTCAGGGCGGTCACAGTCAAGGTCAGTGGGGTCAGGGCACTGCTGCTGCGCCGTGCTCTGGTGATAGCTCAAAGCAGGGCGGTCAGTGGGGCCAGGGTGAGCAAGGCAGCCATGCATGGAATCAGGGAGGCCAACCTTCGACAGACACTACTACGCAGAACAACGGCGGTGACAACGCGAACAAGTGGACTGGGACTGTGACTACGCCCAACCAAGGCTCCGGTGGTGGCAACGACACTCCGGTCACTCAGGGCGGAGAAACAAACGAGACGCCTTGCCCGAACGATCAGGGCTCTGCTGGTTCGCCCCCTACCGAGAACCCCGCTACTCCGGCGAACCCCGCTACTCCGGCAACACCTGAGGCTCCTGCTCCTACCGCGCCCCCAACAACGGAGGCCGCGGCCGCTGCGACGACGGCCCCGCCAACAGCGGATGTCCCCACTACCCAGGCACCGGCGACCAAAACCGGCATCACGACTGGCACCCAGTCGGACGGTTCGACCACGCAGCAGTCCGCCACTCAGTCTCGCCTTCGTCACTAAGTACTAGTTGGCTGGTGATTAGCTCTGGTTGGTTGAGGTGGCCCAATTGAGGGCTACCATGTATTTGTGGTGTTTTGTAAATATATTATTGCGTCCTTTCGAACAATTTCCGGTTGATATCTGCAAAACAAATAGTAGGGCAAAACTTGATTTGTACACAGATAATAGGTAACGGTAGTGATAGTTGTTTCGAGTGGACTTCGTTTTTAAACTCGGCCATCGGTCAGGATGGTGATATATCTACCGTGCACTAGTGAAGCGCATCAACCGAAGCGAAGTCACAAGTTGGTTACGAAAGGTATTTGAAGCCACTTATCGAGTTTGGTATGTAGGAGTTGGCGTTAAATTTCTACCGAGTTGAAATCGATGTGTTATTGTGGTTTGCAGATATTTTGTCGCTCGGATTTAGGGCTTAGATCGATCTCTGAGATAAAATAATTCGAAGACATAAACATGCGACATGGTAGTAAATCGACCTCCAGGTGTTGGTAAGTCGCACCACCTCTTCCTACTAAATATAACGGGCGCATCGTTGGTTCTCAGGACATCGAGGTAACGTCGCCGGCCACTGCTACTCCGATACGGCTCTGTTGGACGTGTTTAACGGCTCGTTAGCTTCGTCTGTGAGTGCACTAGTGGCTCCTGTATCGCTGGGCTTTCCGCTTGTCTGTGGCGCGAGCAGCTCCCCGCCATGTAAGACCACATGTTGATGCTACGCTACGATTTTACTTTAGGAAAAACGTTCCGTATGAACCGCTGTAGCTCCTCTAAATAAAATGTAGAGTGGGCTTTCACGTACTTTCGAACACGGGTAACCACGTCGTTCGGCCAACGCGACGAGCGGTTAGTTCGATCTCCTTCATCAACCACACCATCGGTCAAAAACAACTTGTACCAACGTTGCAGTGTTCGCACGTTAGGCCCAAATATATCGCTAACATACTGCATACATATTCCATACACATGCATAAGAAAAACGGCTCGCCAACGGTAGTCGAGAGAGTACATGCTGCACTTGTGCAAGGTGAAGGTTTTCGGAAACTGCGGTGCTTCGACAGATCAGCAGCGCGATCTGCCGACCACTCGTCAAGTGTCCAGATGTAAGTGTACAATTGCATATTTTATACATATAAAGCGCGGCATACACAGACATCGCGATTTAAATTAAATCGGCCCGAATTTCGTTTTTTGATCGGCAATTCGACCACAGATAGCGTAAATCGAGATCGATATCGAGGCTGGCGATTATAACTTGGAGGATTTAATGGCCATCTGTTTTTATATCGGGCGCCAGATATTATAACTCGGGCAAAACACTAGGTGAAAACGACAAACGCATTGCAAAGCATAATAAGTATTAAATTATTTCAGTAAGGTGTTCTTAGCGCGTCTTCGCCTAGGGGAGCCATTCAGTGCCGACATGTGCTGATTGGTTGACGGAGAAGGCTGTGGGAGCTCAACTAGTTCTGCTAGGGTGTGTGTGAGAGTGAGAGAGCCATGCTTGGAGAGTGTAGATTAGGTTCTCTAATCGAAAGGCACCAACGATGACAACATACAAAGCACACTGAACGGTCGCTGACAGCACGGTCGGTCAGATCACATATCCAGGATTTTTTTTATGACGATGAGGTAACCTTATATTGAATTACACATATCCAGGATGTTGTTTGAAATGGTGCCCACTCTCTGTCTACACCAAAAGAGCGAGCTTATCTTAATAGTTCAAAGACTTAGTTGCAAGGATACTGTATTCGTTAAGCCTGGCTGGCAGCGTTCTAAAAGCTCAAGAAGTAGAGCTTACTCTGACTGAAACAACATATCAATAGTAGCCCCTCATAAGCGATGCGACTAAGGGGGAAGGATTTGTTGTGTCTGTGAAACCTGAAGAATTTGGTTTCATTCAGCCTGTTCAAACAGTGCCTGGGACCCTGGAGGAGAACCTGTTTTTCCACATCAAGGAGGTTACAACGGGACAAACATTGGCAGAGTTAAAGGAAGGAACTGAGGTCCAGTACACTGTGTTTGTCGACGAGAAGAAGAAAAAGAAGCGCGCGATAGGCATCTCCGTCGTGCTAGCGGGGACTGTCAAGAAGACAGTTCCCGAAAGCATCAAGGGCGTCGTCACGAAGCCTAGCTTTCTGCAACGCATGAACAGTGCGCCGAAGGCGCTTCGCGAAGGCAAACAATAAAACAACTACGCTAGGACGAATTCACTTGGTCATTGACGCTGATGATGATGATGTAACCAGAAACTACGTAAAATATCATTTTATTTTAGCTGATTACGTGCATTCGTATTTATATCCAGCTACGAAGTTTGATTGGTCGACTTCAATTGATCGCGATAACACCCGATAACCCTTGATGGTGTATAAGAATTTTTTGCTTACTGCTTCTTAGTAACTTGTCAGCCACTCAAAAACGCTAATGCAATTATGACGGATAGTTTTGTTCTTTGTACGGGTTTTACATGAAAAAACACAAGCGGATGCCCAATACAGTTGAGCTAGATGAATACATTTATTTGAAATCTTGAACCCACTTCATACCGAGAAGTAGGAGTTCATACCTACTGCTACGAGTTGCCCTTGCTAGAAATACCCTCACCTATTATCAGTGTACAAATCAAGTTTTGCCCTACTATTTGTTTTGCAGATATCAACCGGAAATTGTTCGAAAGGACGCAATAATATATTTACAAAACACCACAAATACATGGTAGCCCTCAATTGGGCCACCACCAGCCAACTAGTACTTAGTGACGAAGGCGAGACTGAGTGGCGGACTGCTGCGTGGTCGAACCGTCCGACTGGGTGCCAGTCGTGATGCCGGTTTTGGTCGCCGGTGCCTGGGTAGTGGGGACATCCGCTGTTGGCGGGGCCGTCGTCGCAGCGGCCGCGGCCTCCGTTGTTGGGGGCGCGGTAGGAGCAGGAGCCTCAGGTGTTGCCGGAGTAGCGGGGTTCGCCGGAGTAGCGGGGTTCTCGGTAGGGGGCGAACCAGCAGAGCCCTGATCGTTCGGGCAAGGCGTCTCGTTTGTTTCTCCGCCCTGAGTGACCGGAGTGTCGTTGCCACCGCCGGAGCCTTGGTTGGGCGTAGTCACAGTCCCAGTCCACTTGTTCGCGTTGTCACCGCCGTTGTTCTGCGTAGTAGTGTCTGTCGAAGGTTGGCCTCCCTGATTCCATGCATGGCTGCCTTGCTCACCCTGGCCCCACTGACCGCCCTGCTTTGAGCTATCACCAGAGCACGGCGCAGCAGCAGTGCCCTGACCCCACTGACCTTGACTGTGACCGCCCTGACCCCACTGGCCCTGGTCGCCCTGGTTCGAATTGTCACCGGAGCACGGCGTAGCAGCAGAGCCCTTGTTGCCTTGGCCCCACTGGCCCTGGCCTCCCTGGCCCCACTGGCCCCATTGGCCTTTACCTTGGCCCTGGCCGCCCTGGCCCCACTGGCCTTTACCTTGGCCCTGGCCGCCCTGGCCCCACTGGCCTTTACCTTGGTCTTGGCCGCCCTGGTTGTCGCTTGGGCACGGCGTAGCAGCAGCATCGCCGCCGCCCTGGTTCCCGGTACCCGTCCAAGTCTGATCGCCGTGCTTGCCCTGGCCGGCCTGGCCCCACTGACCTTGACCCTGACCCCACTGACCTTGACCTTGACCCCACTGGCCTTTACCCTGGTCTTGGCCGCCCTGGTTGTCGCTAGGGCACGGCGTTGCAGCAGCGTTGCCGCCGCCGCCGCCCTGGCCCCACTGACCTTGCCCGCCCTGGTGCTGACCTTGGCCTTGGTTGGAATCACCTCCGTGTCCCCACGACTGACCACCCTGGTTTCCCACGTCCGTCGACGTGTGGCCGGTCTGGGTAGGCTGTTGCTGTTGTTGGTGCTGCTGCTGCGTTGTAGTGTCGGCCGTCGTGGTCGGCTGTTGCTGCTGGTGTTGCTGCTGCGTCGCAGTGTCAGTGGTAGCGCCGGTAGTCGAAGTCGAGACGCCGCCGCCAGCTCCAAGCCGGCGAACAGCGTGGCCGGTTGCGGGGACGGAGGCGTCCGCGAAGGAGCCCACAGTGAGGGACACGACAGCCAGGTACGCGACCAACTTGGTGAGGTTCATTGTCGATGAAGAGTCTGCTAGTGACAGGGGAGAATGTAGCGCGTAGCTGGAGAGCGAGGATCGATGCTTGCCGAGAGCAAAGTGAATTGAAAAGTGAGAGACTGCGCTCGGCGACAAGCTTTCGAACGGCGCGGCCGAGGGCGTATACTACTGCAATATGTCGTGCGCGGGCACTCTTTTGGCGCCCTGTTCGAGCAGCAAGAGTATCCGCACATCCGTTCGGAGGCACGGAGATGAACATCCAACAGACAGATCGGGCGGTGCTCCCATCCGATGACTCGCTGAAGCTCCAAAAACGAGGCAAACTCAGAGTCGAGCATGGCGTAATGGCAGCGATGTCTCCGCATGGCGGGATGCTGGCTACCTATCGCTGATAGGTGCTGCACCGAGAGAGCACGAAAGCATGCCTTTGCCTTGTGAACCTCGCGCGCGCGGTGAGTGAGCCCTGCTTCCTACTATAGTAGCGCCTGTGTAGCGCCTTTGCCGAGATACAAGTGTGTGATGTAGACACCTATAATATACGCTCACCGGGTCCAACATCTGAGACGGAAGCGCGTCCATCAGCTGTCGCGTTCGCAAGGCGCCCAGCGTGATTTTCAATTTTGCATTGGGTGTTGTTAGTGGGGCACGTCTGCGGGTCGCTCGTGTAGAAGCTGCTGCTGTAACGTGGATTTATAATAATAGTTGATCCGACGCCTATACATAGTTCACCGTATCTTGGTGTCGAGGACTTCGGTGCGTCCTGCCCAGCGCCAGTCCGGTGCAACAACTTCAAGGTATCGTCTCTGATTCCAACGTGTGCTGGCTGGTAATCATTGGTGTGCCGGGGTTCCCGACGCCGCCTGCTGTAGACCCCGCCTGCACGAACTCTCGCAGCTACACGGGTTCCGATCACCAAGGGGTAGATAAACTCTGTCACCGGGTCAGACTTCCTCGTACATTGTAGCAGGAGGCTCTCTACCTCTCAGCAGTCCTCGACGAAAAGATACTTTCGCTGCGAGCTCGTCGTGTGGTCATCTTCAACAAGATAGCTGTAGCACCGTCAGCTCCCGATTGCTATCTCGCCCGCACGAACAGAACTGGACGTCGTTACGCGCCGCACGCTTTCGCTTTGCGGCACTCACCACTTACAGACATCTTGTTAAAAGAACTGGATGGAGGTGGGATCGAAGATTGTTGGCTTGACACCGCACTTGCAAGGGCCTTTGCAGGGTTGCGTCTGCATCGGAATGTTCGCCAATACTTATACATGGACATGTACAGGGGAGGCAGTAGTGCAGCGCGAGATGAAGAAAACCTGGCGGCGGAGCTAGGTAAAGGTAGTGCCGGGCATGAGCTGTGAGACGGACGTCGCAGTGTTAGCTTTGTCTCGAAAGCATCTATTCATCTCGTTAATGATCGCAGTCGGCGTACTAAAAGACAGGCATGGAAGCAAACCTGCCGAACCAATAACTTTCATTACATGCCTAGCACCTACAGATGCATAGTGCTTTTGAAAATGTGGCAACACAGAGAATTCCCAATATGGGTATATCATCGAGAATACCGTTCGATTGAACTAGGTCACAATATCGTGATGGCGTCGCCCCCGCCGCTTCTAAGCGTGGTCCTCGTTCTTCCTCCCGCGTTGCAGGGCCTGCCCCATGCCGTCAACCTCGTCACCAATTTGCTGTTGCCCAAGACCATTGATGCCGCGGTGTACAACGGTCTGCATCGGGTCATTCAGGCGTATGGAGGCTTCCGTTGGTGGACCGGATTGGTGACAACCGGAGCTGCGCGTCTGGATATTCTGCAGTGGATGCACGCGAACCACCGACAACACTTCTACTGTTCGCCGTACGTGTTCCTCACTGCAGCCACCAATAGCCACGTCGACGTTCTCCAGTGGCTGGGCGAAGTCTACCAGAGGATGTTCGGATTTCACCGAATAAGGATTCTCCTGGCAGTCGCTAAGCAGTCGTGACCGCATTCCTGCGACGTAGAGTGGAGTCAGATGAGCAGTTGAGTTTTTATTTCGTAATTGCTGTAAATAAGGGCTTTGTGGATATGGTTGAGAGTCTTCTCCCCGGAGCCCAAGATATGGCGCGCTCCTTTGATATTGCTGTGGAGGTTGGTCGCGCTCAACTGGTGCAACTTCTCCTCGATCGGTGTTCAGGCGAAGTCCCCTTCGACTATCAGCGGAACATGGAAATTGCGGTGAAGATTTTTTTTATCTGTTGACGAGATACTGTTCGGGCGGTGTGACGAGCTCCCGCTCCGGATACAGCAGCGTTGACGCAAACAACGAAGCTAATTCTCGACCACGGGGACTTTGGCCAAGGTGTGGTAGCTGATACTTTGGATGGAGTGGTCCGCGACGAACTATGGGATATGGCCAAGTTCCTGCCTCAAAACTATCCCTGGTAAGGCGACGTAGCTTCTACCCGTCTCACCATGGCGAACAGTGACTGCGATGACGTGGAAAGGTTGTTTTTCGACAAGCTAAATATTGGGGAATTCGCGCTTGCCCATGTTGAAGTGAACATTTCAGATAGAGAAACGTGCAATTCTTCAGGAGGATTCTCTACATGTATCTAGACAACTACAACACTTGCTGCGTTGGCCATGGTCGTGGAAATAGACGTGCCGAGTACCGAGGTACTTGGCAGTGGCTGCCGCGCGTTCTGAAGTCGAGGTTCCTCACGCGGGAGCCAGCGACCAGGACCAGGCCTAACAACACCTGGCCGCCCGGCAGAGGCGTTTCCTGGCCCGAAGCATGCGGCACCGTCACATTTCCCGTTTCCTCTCGATCAAGCGCATGAATCCCACCACTCCACACCCTTTACTTAGTATTATAGTTCTCTAGCACAGGCTTCTGCCCAGCTCTTCGGGCCGGCCTGAAGGCGGAGTCTCCCAACTAAACACTGCCAGATTTCCCCAACCGTGGTGTATCGCCCGCAGCGAGATCGAATCTTGCACCATTCCTTCGGACGTCCGGAGCATTTATACATCGTGACACTTTCAATCCTGGCCACAACGTAGCCAGACACATCAAACATTTCGTCCGAAATCGAAATAGCGACATTTTCAGTCGCTGGGCGACTCCGTTGTGGTTAGCCGAAAATGCGCACGGCGCCAACGGTTCGCGCTAGCTAATGCCATTTTCTGCAAACCCAACGAAGGTTTTTTGGCTCCAACTCCAACCAAAGCTGTGAGTTCACATTTTAACGTGCAAACTGCTTTTAAGCAGTTTGCACGTTATTTATACGCGGTATGTAATGCATTGTTTGCGCCCGATGGTGGTGCTCAGACTCGTCCGAGTCAAGTGCGAGACACATATAGACTTAGTCCGCGAACTTATGACCAAAAGTTTTCTGTGTCACATAGTAAACTTTTGGTCATAAGTTCGAGGATAATCGGCTGACAAGTGTGGTGCAAAGACAATGGCGACTTTAACGTTGGACCCTCACAGGACGGAGTCGGAGCGAAGGAGTTGTGCTTCAGAGAAGGCAAAAAAAAGTAGAACTGAATTGAATAGCAGATTAGAAACCCGAGCTATTTGTCGCTGCGGACTGGCAGCTTCTGCGATGCTAGCGAATCTAAATTAACATACAAAGCTTCATGTGCAGTAGGTCGTCTCAGCGAACCTGGAAGCCGGTCCCGAGGCCGGACAAGAAGCTCGTTGTCGGGATCGGATGATCCAGTTCCAGATAGGCCACCGGAAACTTGAGCTTGGCGTAATCCAGAGCGGGCGTCAACATCACAGCGATGGTCATGGCGTCTGGTCCTCATTCCTCCATTTGCACTCCAGCAAACACGTTCCGTCATCCAAGATGAAGTTCATCGCTCCTCTAGTGGTCATCACAGTGGCCCTGGCTTCCGCCGCAGTGGCCTCCGACGTCAATCCCGCGAATGGGTCGATCTACTATGGTCGACCCAACAATGGTGGGTATCCTTATCCTACACCAACACCTCAAGCGACGACCCCAACTCCTGTAGGCGGACCTATTTACTATGGCAGGCCTAACAATGGTGGTTATCCTTATGTGGACCCAATTCCAAGTGCCTCAAGTCCCGAAAAGTGCAACTAAACCTGGATACGATAGTGAAAAGCTCTAAAAGGTTTTGATGAAATGGGTGTGAATCGCAGAACTTTTGCGTACACCCAGCAAGCAAAATCGCCAACACAACTACAGGAACCTAGAGCGTTTTTTTGTTGCTTTTTGTCACCTATATACACTGTAATGTACGAATACACGTCAAAACAGTGGAGAGTGAACAACCTGCAATGAGCAAGGTCCCAGTTACTACGTATCTTGCTACCGGGAAACTCCCTGAAACTCTTGCGCGAGTTCCATACTCGCAGAGTATCATCGACCGAATATTCCTCTCCGCGGCGGAGAGGGTAATGTCGAGATGGTCAAGATACTGGGCTTTGGCAGCGCTTTAATCCCGCTAATCGACTGACGTCGTGAAACGACGACTGCAGATTTGCAAGGCTAAGAAACTAAAAAAAAGGAGAACAACCTCTACTAGTAGTATAGCATTGGAGAAGCATCGAAGAAGGGCATATCAGATCGCAACAGCAAGATCGCTAAGCTCCTCGCCAAAAGTTGCAGAAGATATGACAGAAGCAGTGCGCTGCTGGCAGTTGCGAGGATCGCCAATCTGAAATCAGTCAAATTGTTTGTGATAAAAAGTATTCGGTCCTCCATTGGTTCTGGGATTTTTCACACAGCGACCAGAAAACTATCCAGTCAGCATTGAAGAATGTCTCGTCAGATTTAAAGACCAAAGTCACGAAGGTATTGCTGATAAAGACCGATCCAGCCGCATCCACAGCTATTTTCATGCACTGAACTAATGCAGCAAATGATGGATACAGTCGACTCTCGTTCCCTGACCCCCATGCGTTGGCAACTGCTGTTACTGGTAAAATCGAAGTGATGCAAGTGCTGCTGGATGGGTATAACAAGTCGAGCACTTCATTTGGATGGAAATAGCAGCAATCATAGCAATCCTATCTTGGATAGGTCAAGTTACTGTCGTTGAATTGCTGCGCAACAAATTGAACCCAAGCACCATTCGCAACGCAGTTGCTCGCGCTAAGCGGCTGGTCACAACGAAGTTGCTCAAGTGCTCCAAATCAAGTGAGCAAAATCGGGGTATACATTTAGCGATTGGATGGGCACCAACGAGGGGGAAATGCAATCATTGAGTTGGCATGCTTGCGCAACTTTTAAAGTCACACAGTCAAGTGTGTCCCACGGCCCTCGAGGTTTAAATGGACCTGGCTTATCGTTAGCAGATTAACTGATGATGCAACTTACGTCGCGACGAACATTCCATTACCTGCCGACATAGCGAACCATTAACATCAAATGACCAAAATCCATTGCCAGTATTGAAAGCGTCTTAGCCTCTCCGCTCGCGTATATATACGGAGAAAAACTTTTCCACTCGGCTTTCAAGTGAGGTGTAAGGGTCTGGAAATTTGTGACAGGCGACGGCTATGAGAGCTTCCTCGAATTCAGGGTACGTGATATCATCGTCTTCGCCAGCACGGTGTCCACCTTTTGAAGATGAGAAGGGGTCTGTAGGGGCTGGTGGTCCAGTCCCTTTCACAGTCCGTAAGACCTTGCTGAGTATTCCTAACACCTTGTCTGATGTGAGCGTCATATCTAGTACGCCACGGTCCAGCAGACATTGACTAAAGGTGAAGGCAGTGACTCGCTCCGACTTGTTCTTTTGTTTGGGGTCTTCGACGGCATACTTTTCGTAGAGATTTTTCAGATCGTCCGCGTACTTGATGAGAAGCCGACGAATCGTTGCATCGTCAAGTTGATGTCGAAACAAATCGGCATCAGATCGGAAGGCGAACGGAAGAATGAAGTTGTCGACAAACAAGCAAAACGCCTCAGAAATGGTCACGCGGTTTGTTCTGAGAGAAACAACACAGGCATTCGCATGAAAAATGGACTAACAAGTCACATCGAAGTAGGTGCAGCTACGTACTCGACGGGATATTTTTTGCGCCCCACTCGAATGAGTGCTTCCAGGAACTCGATGGGCGGTAGAGCGCGATGTGCATTCACGGTTTTCTGTGTATGTTTCAAATCATGACAAGACGCGCATCAGCCTCCGCTTACACGCACGAATTAAACGAGTAGTCAACGATAAGGGTAACTTACTGTCTTCGGGTCCAAGGCACGAATAATGTTTTGAAGATCCGCCGAGGTCATGTTTCCTTCCAGCACGTGGCACTCTGTGAGCAGCTCCGTGAACTCGCCAACGTTGATAGTATCGTTGATGACACCAGAACGGGTAGCATAGCCTCGGTAAATTCTCGCTAAATCACAGTAGATAGTCACAAGATAGCTTTGGAGCAGCTTCGCTTCCCACGTAAAGTCTTCGTACGGCAATGCCAGATCCTGCAGTTTGTGCTTGGGGATTTTCGCGAATGCCTCGTTCTCATCACCCAAAGATGAGTCCAGCTTCGACAACACACCAACCTTACCACGTGCCAGTCGCGCATAAGATAGAAAGCACTTCCTCATGACAATACGCTCAGCTTTGACCCAGAGTGAATGACCTTCACGCGATTTCGCGTCTTCCGAATCGATCCGCCGCTTCAACTCAAGTGTCTGCGATAGCGCAAGCTTAACGCGCATGCTCATGGAAATCTCCTCTCCAGTTGTCGGGTCTGACCCCATCGTCACAGCTGCAGCTGTGGCCATGCTATCACCCTGAAGCTCGCGCCACTTGCACTTCACCGCCTCTAACTGCTGTGTCAGCTCGGCGCACAACGAGTAGTAGTCCGGGGCAAGACACGGCGAGAAGGTAACAAAGAGGTAGGTGAGTGCTGCAAAATTGAACTCAGCGTGACCAGCACGAATATCCTTGGCATTGAAGAGTCCAAGTGGTAACCACATTGCTTGGCCCAGTGTGTTGATCATGAGTTCCAACCGTTTTTCCACGCTGGTTTCGCGACGGACGTGCTCCAGATATCTCTCCATAGCAATTTCAGTCAGATCCTCGCCATTTTCACGCAGTACTGATGTGGCTTCAAGTCGCGACACTGTAGCGCCTGGTGGTCGACGCTGGCGCGTTCGGCACATTGCGGCATGCAGCAATTTCGTGATCACAGCAAAAATTTTGCCATCGTTCAGACTTGAATGGAAGTTTTGCATACGCGGGGCCGCTAGCCAGTCTTGCGGTTGTCGCGCGAGTAGAGAGTTCACCCATTGTGTTAGAATCACATCAGCGCGATCCACTGGAGCTTCATACGCTAACATGAAGTTGTTACTGGCACTTTCGCCACTTGCAGTAGAAGTCAAAGCTGCCGTTTCCATATCTACCAGCGGATTATAGAATGCAGCATTTTCCGGCTTGTCGATCGAGTGTAGTAAATCACGTGTGAAGATCTCACTGAGATTTTGTCGACCTTCACTTGTGCTTAGCACCTCCACTTGGGCCTCCATCGTTTGAGTTAGCGCACCCACAAGTTGAAAGCTAGCTTTCTTGTACTCTGAGCTCTCGACTCGCATCCTCTCAATTTCACGAGGGTCTATGACCTGCGTCTGCAACGAATCAACAAGTGCATGCTTCTCACGCAGTTCCTTGCGTAACTCGAGCAGCTCACGGTCTTTGGCCAGCGACGACGTCTTCAAAGCTGCAAGCTGTGCCTCCAGCTTCTGGACAATATCTCTATGCAGCGATTCATGTACACGAGCTGCAGACTCACGCTCGAACCCGTCACCGTGAAGTTTGGCCACCTCCTTAGTTTTCTCGTTCGTTTCTCGCTGCTGTGACTCCGCATACAGCATCGCACCGACAATTCGCCGTTCATATAGAAATACCTGCCACGTTTTCCACAAGCGCCGCATGCGGTTCTTTTGAAGCATGCGCTCAGCAAGTCTGTGCTTCCATTTCGATCGTTTTGCCGCAGCTCTCCAAGCCTGGAACACCCACTGCAGAACCACAGCTGCCATCCGCGTGAAAGCTCGAGTTGTTGCTTTCTCAAAGAGCGAATCCACAGCTTGCACAAGTTGCGTTTTGTACCTCGCGCCATCCTTCTGCTTGAACTGCGTGAAGCACGATAAACACATTTCGGCGTAGCCTCCGCAACCAGCACAGCGAGAGGAAGAGACCACCACTGACGACGACGGTGCAATCGACCAGGCACTGTTGTGATGGCCTCCCCCTAATGAGGCCACGTTCGCTGACAAATGCGTCGACGCCAACGGAGCAATGGACCCGGTGAAGCTGGTCCTGCGACCGGCAATGGGCTGGGCACTTTCGGGCCGAGCGTGCTGCTGAGCTCGATCCAGCACCGCCGCATTCTCCGGGACTCCCATCAAGGCGTTTATCGTCTCCGTTGATGAGAGCACGACAGCCGCCGCAGTGGTGGGTCGCGATTTGCGCCGGCCATTGTCGTTCGGTGTCGAAGAGCTTCTCGTGTCGATCACAAGCGGCGAGCGCCTGGAGTCTACGTCGGGTGAGGTCAACTTTAACGGCCGCTTGTGGCTCTGCTGGTTCCCGGGCGGAGACGACGACGGCAGGGGCGTCGTCCGAGCGACGAGCGACTTCTTGACGCTCACGGGCAGCAGCACAGACCGCGCCGTCGAGATCGACGGCGGCAACGAAGACAGCGAGGACGCCGAGCGCTTCATCCAGGCTGTTCAAGTGAGCGCGCGCAGCGAGCCCCGCGCTTAATATATCGACTAGCCTAGCCTGTCTCGACACCTTTAGTTCATGCTTAACATCCAGCAATAGCTGGAATACTACAGCAATTCATCTGCACCTGCACGTGCACGTGCCGTGGAGCTCTGCTCCCCGTCAGTTGATACCGTCTCGTGTATTGTTGGGAACCAAGGGGTTAAATTCTGCTTACTGCAAGGCTGCGAGCTGCTGGATGGAGGCGATGACGAGGTTCACGTGCTCCGACACCTCGCGCGCCTTCTCCTGCCACTTGTTGCGCTTCCTGCCAGCCACAACGCGGCACAAAACTCGGTCAGCCAGCCGCCTGACGCCGCGCGACACGATGGGCACGCCACGTACTCCGTCAGGTGCTGCAGGTGCTTCTGCACGAACTTCTGCGCCTCGGGCACCGTCATCTCCACGTGGAAGTTGAGCCCCACGTCCACCGTGACCAGCGACGTGTCCGCCACCTTGGCGCGCACGCGGAAGCGCTCGCCCACGTCCAGCAGCGTGTGCAGCGGCTCGCCCGGCCTGGCCGCCAGCTCCTGCAGCAGCTCGCGCAGCTCCGCGTACTCGTGCACCTCCTGCGCCAGCGCGTCGCGGTGCGCCAGCGTCTGCTTGAGCTGAGGACGCAGCACCTCCTCCACGAACGCGCTGTAGCGCTGCAGCGCCGCCGCGGGCGACTCGGACGCCGACGCCATGGTAGCGAGTAACTGACTGACTGGCCGAAGTGTAGCCATGCCGGTAACCGTAGCATCGACGCAACAAGTGAATGCCTGTGTTTTATTTCCGAAAAAAAGTAGGAAACGCGCTACGGCATACTGTTAACGCACATTGCCGGGACCCGTACTTATTTTCGTGCGTACAGACAGAACTCCCAGAAATGATTCTCTATCACTTGATATGGCGCAATAAGTGATAATAATCTTCAAATCTGGGATCCACCGTTTTCACAAACAGTGCATTTGTATACTAGTTGATATTCTCTCTTTAAGCTAATAATTGATCATCCCCGCAGACGATTATTAAGAGCTTAGACCGGTTTGAAGTGCGAAGTGATCAGCTCTTGCTTCTTGTTTGAGAGCTTCTTCAGGTTATGCTCGAAGATCCATTTGCTTAAGAAGCTTTTCGTCATACTTACAGCACATGTCGTCTCGTTTTCACTCGACAGCCTACGCATGACGACACTGGCAGCTGCAGCAAACTCTGCATCGCTTGGAGCGCCTTCCAGTAGAGAATCAGGTGCGTTGGTCACTTCTTCTGCTTCCTCATCAGCATTCTCTGGGCTTGGCATCACTAAATCTAACACTGCATCATCAGAGTAGGCAAAATGCACTTCGTTTTCTCCCGTTGGGTTGAGAATATCATCAATTGAGACAGCATTGGTCAGGTTGAGAGCGTTGACAGCAGCCTGGATGTCAGCAACGGAATCAGCCATGGAGCGCTTTACACTTAACGGATACACGCTCGAGCTAGTAGAAAAGTTGCAGGAGAAACCACATTTTCGCCAACAGTTTGCCACAGTATCGGTAGAAACCTCGCTCCATGCCGTCGCAACCCACTTCATTGCTGTCAGAATGTCCACCTTAAACCAGTTCTTCTGTTGCTGGTCAGCTACTTCCAGTGCGTGCATGAGATGAAAGCGCCGATAGTGAGCTTTAAAACAGGCAATGATTCCCCCATCTAATGGCTGCAACACAGCCGTCGCGTTAGGAGGCAGAAAAACCACCTCGACATGGGTGAGCTGGACATCAATGTGCGACGGAGCGTTGTCGATTAGTAGCAAAATCTTACGGTCTTGGCGAGCCATTACCACATTAAGTTTCTGAATCCAGTGGCGAAATATAATAGTAGTCATCCACGCATTTTTGTTGGCATAATAGTGTAAGAAGCCCAGCTCTTGAGCCGATTTTTTCTTGAACGCACGAGGCTTCTTTGCATGGCCAATGAATAACGGTTCGAGCATGCTCGAACCCGTCATGTTCGTCGCCAAACCCACCGTAATCCGTGCTTTGTCTTGCTTGACGCCACGTGCAGCTCGATCTGGCACTCCAACTGTATAGCGAGGTGCACTTCTGTAAAAAAGGCCAGATTCATCAAAGTTAAACACATCATCCGGTGAGTACTGGTCCAGCTTCGGCTGAACTCGAACCAAGAACGCTCCTGCTACCTCACTGGCGGCACTAGCTGCCTCGCCATGTAGTCGGAAATGCTTGAAGTCGTGTCGTTTCTTGAAGGTTCCTAGCCACCCAGCAGAGAAGGACAAGTCCTTTGTAGCTAGCCCACGTTCCTTCAGAGCGTCGAAAAGCTGCCGGCCTTTGGCTTGTATGAGCTCGTCCGTTATGGGGATGTTGTTTGCCTGTTTGGAATGCACCCACAGAGCTAGAGCGTCATCAAGCTCAGGGTAAGTGACAGCACGGTTCGTTTTGCGGGTCGCAGATGTAGTTGGAGCTGGTTTGTCCTTGTAAGCGCGTAAAATATTGGAGATGGTTGCCTGTACTGGCGCCTTGGCTAGGTTAAACTTTGTTTTCGCCCACTTTGCGAGCTCAACCTGCGTCATTTTAGGCTCTCGCTTAGGTTTCTCCGCTATCTGGTACTTCTCGCTCTCAGTCAAGTTGCCCTCGCGCAGAGTTCTTGGCTTGGTGGGCATCTTCGCTACGACGGCTTGCACTTCTCTTTCCTGTTCGCGTCTGTCGGTTGCGAAACCCACTGGCTCCGTTGTATGTGTGGTCCACACTACATTCTATCAAATGATAATCTGCTACTGTTAATAAATGATACACGATTTTCAGTCCACGGTGATGATCATTTCTGGGAGTTCTGTCTGTACAAGTTTCAACATCATGGCCTAAAGGCCTGTACAGGGACGGCAAAAATTTTTTTTAAATATTTTTATCCGTGAGAAAAATATAATAAAAATATTTTTTCATTTTTATTCGTGTAAGTACGAAAATAAAACACTTCGGTTTTTGTATCGGACACAATCTGACAACCGCGCTCTATTAGGTGGGGACCTATATTTGCTGACGTGCGACGCAGTCATCTCGCCGTCCTTGCACACGCGGAAGGTGGGGAAGCAGTCCACATCAATCTCCTTGCAGACGCCTCGGTGCTCACCTTTAGGAACTTGACGGTCAGGAACTCGTTCTCCGTCAGCTGCGTCACCTTGGGGGGTCACCATCTTGCAGCCACCGCACCGCGGCGCCGAGAACTGCACGGTGGCCGGCTGCTTCTCGCCGATGGCGCCGCTGAAGTCCTCAGGTGTCTTGACCTCGATCGGCATGGTCGGCTCCGCCACCTATGAAGCTGAAGTAGCCCTGCGGTGGCAGCCCACTCGTCAGTATGCGTTGAGGCCAGTATTCAGGTAGTTACTGTGTTATACAGTGCTCCAGGCGATCCGTTTCAGCGGGGTTTGATGAATAAAAATGGTAAAAATATCATAAAAATGGAAATAAAAATATTTTTTCGATATTTTTATTTTGAAAAAATCCTTCCATATTTTTTTACCATCCCTGGCCTGTACGGTCAAACCTGTTTATATGAGGGCCGTTCTTAACGGAGCGGGTGTGCGGTCGGCTCGGTAGGCTCGGGTAGGCTGCGCACCGGCTCTGTGCAGCAGTCGGGACTACCCCGAGGGAATTTTCGATCACGGATCGGTAGGCTCCCAACGCCCACCACGAGGAGGGGTGTGTGCGGTGTCCGTGGTCGGCTGAGACAATTTCTCGGACACAGGTACAGTCTGGTACAGCGGCCTACCGCCCTACACTCCGTCATTCTTAACGACGACGCGCAGAGTGGTACTCTCTACGCACACCGCACACCCAGCCTACCGCTCCGTTAAGAACGGCCCTCAGGCCCCGTTGGTCGCCAACGGGGCCACCAACTTGGTGGCCATCTACAACAATGACTCATATAAAAAGGACTCAGTTAAAAAAATAAGTGGTGCACGTAAAGAAATCGCGCATAATTTTGCCTTCACCGTAGTCTCCCGAACCAAAGCGGCCACGGTCTGTAAAGCTCTTCGTTCTCTATCAGTCTGTTCACCGCATTGAAGCAGAAATGCAGACAGCTCCATGCTGTGTCTCAGAGCGATGGCAGGTTGAATTGTGGGTTCCTGGTCCTCCTCCTCCTCCTCCTGCTCGTCCTGCGAAACTGCATCACTTCCTGCTGCTTCATCCACTATCACATCTGGCTCGTGCGCAGGCACGTCCTCGTCCACTGCCAGATACTCACTAGCGCTCACAGCGCCCTCCCACTTCGATAAAATCGCTGTCAAATCCACTCAGCGAGCATGGGGTTGTTCATGCCAGGATTCTGCTTGAGCTTTAGGTGCACTTGGAGCTTTTGTTCTAGCGTCAGACAGGTGCGTGGAGACATTGCGAGGGAAGGGAGCTTGCGTTGGGCGTTGGGCGTTGAGCAGTGGGGGCTTTGAAGAGTGTGTGGTCGTGAACAGTGTGAATCAAATAAACAGGTTAGACCTAATTTGGTCCTCCAAAATGTGACTCATATACCTTGTATACATATAAACAGCGGTTATACAAAAACTAAGTAAAATATTTGGTAGCAACAAAGCTTGCATCAAATAAATGGCAAGGCTCAAATAGGGAGGATCATATAAACAAGTTTGACTGTACAGGTTAGTGGTGTGAACGTTCAGCCTCTGAACGTTCGCGAGCCCTTTCTTTATCTCTACTACGGAGGTTTGATTTTGCTGTTTCTGAACTTCTCCAAACCTCCTTTTACCCCCCTGAACCTCCCGCATGGGTACACTGGAAGCCTTCCAAAAATGAAGTATGACACCGCCTTATTTGCAGCAGATAAGACCGACATAAAAAAGATATATATCACTTTATCGCTAAAAACGTCCACCACAAATGCCTTACAGCTACTCTGTGCGTCCTATTGATATTGCCCTGAATCAGGCAGCACCGTAGCAGCTTCAATTTCTCTAGAATATACCCGACACTTCGTCTAGGACACGTCGGGCACACTCACTCCCCGCTTTGTCATTCTTCAAGTTGAGCGCAAGCAGCGAGTGGCGATGATGGACGAGGACTCCGACTTGATGCTGGCACTCGCCAGTGCCATCGAGAAGCAAGGCAGGGAGCTGAGCGAGGTGAGGCGCGAGGTGTTTCGTTTCCTGGTCAACCGGGCGTGGAAGATCGCAATGAAGACCCGCCACTACTTGACGGCCCAGTGCTTGGACACCCGGTGCGGCTCAGCGTGGATGGTGTTGTACAAGTACGGCACCGACATCAATTTCCTGAACGCGACGAGTTTGACACGGTACGACGCAAGTATCGCTGTCCTTTATCAAACTCTGTATTTACCATGTATTGTTACTCCGTGCTCCTGTATAGGCCTGCTTTCCACAAGCTGCTTAGGCGCTTAGCTCGCTTCTACTACATCCCGCGTGTGCAATCGAGGGGCCGCCCGCCCAAACTCCGCTATCATCACCAAGTCTTGGAACTACTGCTGGGCTTCTACGTCGGTTCGATGGAGCTGGGCAGCTTGTGCATGCTGTTTGGTGCACCCCCGAGTACGTTGTCGCGGTCGTTGAGGAGGGCTGAGGATGCTCTCTCCAAAACGCTCGGCAACCACGCGCCAGCTCAGATTTCGTGGCCGTCTCCCGCCCTTCAAACCGAATTGGCGAAGCTAGTAGAAACGCGTGAGCCTCTGCTCAAGTACACATTCGGATTCATAGACAGAAAAAACTTCAAGGTAAACGCAACGCTTGATTGACTGTGCTGTACTTTACTCTGCTAACGCCTGCTAATATGTAGGTCCAGCAGCCGTCCAACGCCGACCTGCAGAATGTCATGTACAATGGTTGGCTCCATTCCGTTTTCGTCACCGGGACAATTTGCTTTGCTGTCGACGGGTGCATTGTGTGGTGCCGCCACAATTGCCACGGGTCGTGGAACGATTCCGACACGTCGCTCGGCTTCCGGGCAAAGTTGCAGGACCCCGCCTTCTGCCCGGACACGAGGATGAACGTTGTGTCGGACTCCGCTTTCCCATGTTCAACCGCGATGGCCAGACGCATCCTCACCCAGTTCAAGGACGGGGACCTGGAAAGACTGTGGCCATCACTCCGGAGCTCCGCCAGGACGATCCATAATGCCATCACTTCGGTTCGGCAGGCGGCTGAGTGGGGAATGGGAAGCGTCCAGAAGGTCTACTGCCGCCTCAACCTTCCGCTTCCTTATGACCCCAAGCTTCGTGGGCTTCGGCTGAACAACTTGTTCCGCATGGCGAACTACCGTGTGCGAATGGTAGGTATTTCACAGATCCGCACAACCTTTGGGGGAGAAATGGAGATGTCTGAACAACTCGAGTTGGCTGGTGAAGCTGTAGAGAATATGCAGACAGGGTTAACTTTGAACGATTTCATGTAAATGTGTTCGACTTGGGCAGTTTTGAGGCTTAGTGCTACGTACAAGATGACTACAACTAAAAATTGAAGTGGAGAGCCTCGCTGCGTTCGGCATGACCTGCCCATTCCATCGCGAGCTCAGCTTACAACTTCTTGGTGAATGCTTGGATCATCAGCATCAGCTCCTGCGTGCGAGCGCGGGCTTCCTCGCGATCACGGTGGGCTCGTTCCACCATGTCGAGCTTGTCTTGACGACGGCGTTCTTCGGCCTCAGCCTTGTCCGCAAGAAGTCTAGCCTCACGGGCAACGATGTCATCACGGCGGCGTTGTTCTTCTTCGGCACAACGAGCCTCTGCCTTTCGTTCATTCTCTTCGCGAAGGAGAAGAATGGTTTCCATGAAGCTCCCTCCCATGTTGTTGACTGAGTTTTTGAGACCGGTCAGTTTGGTCTTGAGCGCGGTGGTGGCCCTCAACGCCCTGATTCGCTTTGCCTTGGCGTAGCTGGCCTCGAGCGTCTCCTTGTCATCTTCGAGTGCGCGCTTGGCGCCGATGGTGTCGCGGAAGTCCGCCAAATCGCCTCCCCCCAGCCGGTTGGAGAACTTCTGGTACTTCGACTACTTCTTGTTGTCGGCGCGCTTTCCCGATAACCGACTTGGCACAGCGGGTGGCTCCTCCATGGCTGAAGCGTTGCTCGCCGCAGTGTTGGCGGCCGGCTTATGCGGCTTCGAGAATCCTGCAGCAGAAACCGAAGCGTATGTTGTTCGATCTGCTCGTAGTGGCGCTAGTCGTGGGGTTCGTTCGAAAGCTTCCATGCATTCGTTGACCAACGGCGATGCCAGGAGTTCCTGGAACTCACTCCGCGTGGACGCGTGACTTGAGGCCGTCGAGGCACCCGCCACTGAGGTGTCGGTGACTGCCGAGTCGTCGAGCACGGGCTCGTTGGTGTCCTGGGCCAACTGAACGCCTTCCCCATCGTCCTCCTCGAAGAAACTGTTTTCCGGGTCGGTTGCAAACGAGAAGTTAGGTTCGACGTAGCGCTGGTCTCGGTTGGCCTCATCTTCCATTTCGATGACGTTGGCCTTCTCATCGGTTGCCTGCTTGAGCCCCTTCGCCTTGAGGATATGAGGGGGCATGTTCGGCTTCCCCGTGGGTTTGCGAGTGCTATACAGCACTTTGAACTTGCGCCGCAAGCTCTCGAAGTCACGCTCAGGCGATCCACGAGACCTTCCGGAGTTGAAAGTCACCGCCAAGCGCTCCCATTCATCCTTGCCCAGCGGCAGGGACTGCTCGACGAGGTGCAGGCGGCGATCAACGTCGACCATGGTGTAGTTAGTGTTTCCAGAGTTCTTGCCCATCTGCAGACAACCACAACACGGCAGCGTCAGCAAGATAGTGAGCAGCGAGCCAACGACACAGCAACTTGGGTCTTCGTACCGGGAGCGTTGCTTGGAGAGGAGGTTGCGGAGGCTGGGTGGCTTCTTGAAGGCAAAAGCAAAAGTGAGAAGCGAATGCGCCGAGCAGCTACAGCTCCCGCCTCGATTCAAAGCTCCCGCCGCCTCCACTTTGAGCAGAATCATGAAAGGTAGCTGCGGGGCAACTTCGACGCGCGAAATCTGCGCGCGCAAATCGATCAATACTGCGCTCAAGTCAAAGTGACTATTGAAATCCACTTTGGCGCCAAAACACTCACCTCTCACGTCAAACACGGCGTTCACGTTAGCTTCGCGGTCGCCTGCACATCACCAGCAGCAATAGAACCATCACTTTCACCACATGCAGCTAGTTTCGTTGCATTCATTCACTCACATGTTGCTGTGCGAGACTTGCAACTGCACCTCACCTCGGAGCCTGTGCACCACCACCGCCTACTCATGGATCCTGGTCGCCTTGGATATCACGGTGGACAATGTTCGCTTGGGAGCGCAGGCAATGTGGTCGGTCGCCTGGATTTGAAAGTGAGCAGCGCTTAGATACGCCGGAAGATATAATGCAGGCTATAAGTCAGCAGAGTGATGGTCATATTAAACAATACAAATATCAAGATAATCGTTTATGATGGCTTCACGGCATATAACTAGGGCTAGGGCAGTTTATCGAGACAAAATCTGCGTCTCACGAGATTTACGTCGGGCATATGACCCGACATATCTGCAGCAGATAAGGCGGCGACATACTGTCTTTTTGGAAGGCTTCCACTAGGCTTCAGCATGCACATACAGTTTTGAAATATGTAAGTACCTCGAAAGCGATCGAAATGACACTTCATTTCCATTATGGAAGGCTGGCAACCAATTCACTGCCAGACGCCGCAGAGCGGCGATCTACGTCGAGGTCCTCCTGTACCATCAGCGCGCATCTCTCACTTCCATTCGGTCCTGCGTCGGCGTCAGCACTACCGGTGCAAGCAGCTAGATCGCAGCTCGAGCACACCCCAACTATCGGCAATGGTATTCTTTCGCCGCTTCAGCCACAACTGCAGCTCCGTCCACAGCAGCAACAGCAGCCGTCCCATCAATCGCAGCAACACATTTCAACAAACCGTCGATCGAGCACAATATGATGTCGGCAAGCAGCTAGACTGAGAAGTGCAGATGCCAACGTGATGAGTCGTACGTTGTGCTCGAAGTCGTCGTCCAGTACGTTGCATATCATGGCGTAGCTCAACTCAGGACACCTTGAACAGCATATCGAGGCGAACTTGGCCATCACTGCGAAAGGCTACCTGGTGGGGCTAGGCAACAGTACTCCTCATCGGCTGCTACGTGCCACTCGTTAATGAGGGGAGTGCCGCCGCACCAAGCATCTTGGGCTTGAGGTGCTGACATGGCTGGGTAGTGTTTCTTACACAATCGCGTATATAGTTTTTTTCAAGTCAAAATCATGCGGAGGTTCACGGTGCGACTTTACCGCCCGTGAACGTTCAGATCGTAAACCGATTATGAAGCTGAACGTTCACAGCCCTACTATTGGTGCACGCACGGTTGTATCCGCAAATTGGAAGCGCCAGCCTCGCTGGCTTCAAGTGGGGAGAACATCTGGTTCGTGGCGTGGTATCGATGCTGTGAGTTTCCGCATGGGCGATCTTCAGATATGCCACTTCGCTCTTTGTGCGGCGAGCCATGTTCAGCACTTTCTGGTCAAAGGCTGGGTATTTTGCTGGCATCGGGGATAAACCCACCGGGATACCCGGCAGATGGTGAAATATCCCTAACTGCGCGAATAAGTGGTGGTTCTCTGAGGTGAAAAGGGCGCCAACAAAGGCGCCAGCAAAATTCAAAACAGCGCGCCAGTAAAATACGTGGACAGGCGCTACAACAACTACCTCCCGTAATGCATTTTCTAAAACCGAGAAATAAACGAACATATGCGGAAACGTACGGTACTGCTCTGTGCGGCTCTTGTCCATCACACAAACACACAGTGGACAAGTCCATCGGCCATATCTCGGTCGCGGCGTTTGCGCAATGATTCCGCGGCCGCCAAGCGGCTGCCGGGCCTGAAAATCGGCACACACATTCGTGGTGCGTACTGCTCGGCCGCGTTTCGATTACAAAGCTATAACTATATTTCTGACTGACGTTGAGGTGCAACGTTGTTGCTTACTGCTGAACAAATAACATGTACGCGGATTTACTTTTTGAAGAAGACAACACTTGGATTTTGATACTTCGAACTACGTGTATTTAAATGCACAAGCACAAATATCTGTACCGTAGATACGGAAGCGGGTTTACCTGCGCCGTCGTAAAAAACTTCGCCCCGCAGAATAGCTCGCAGGCTATCAAAACAAATATTCCACAATTGGAGCTGTCAACTTGGTGACCGAGCTCGGCTACGTAGGGAGTAATGTGGTATCTAGATTTTGTCGGAGGCGGCAAACTTGAGACATCGTCTTAGCCAACTTCTTGACGCTATCGGAGTAGGTGGAGTACATAGGATCGTAGACTCGAACTTGAGCGTTCGCGATGTCAATCATGATGCTACACCAATGTACATCATCGCAGTTAATAGGCAAACGAATGAATTCCTTACCCAGGTCACCAACGAGTTTGCTGAGCGCTGCCGACCCAATTCGAGGGACTCCACCCTCGACAATACTGATATTTCCACGCTCGATGAATGCTACTCCCTCTCTCCCTCCAAATGACTTGGTCAAAAGGAAGTTCATCGTGGCATCTCCGACAGCCCTTTTGCCAGCTAGATCCAAGTGTTCCAACTACATCAGCAATAATAAATATAGTTTTCTGCTCGAGTAATTTATAACACAGTTGGAAATAAAAAAAATATGACGCACCTCAGCAGCAAACAACTGGAGATTCTGTAACCTGGTCTTGATAACAGTGCTGCGAGGGGATCTAAAATCAGGGGAGATTTGCATTATCGTATTAATCGTGCGGAGCCAGTTGAGAGTGTGATGGTAGCGGATGCTTTCAAAGCAGCGTGCCACCTCTTCATGATCTTGAGAACAGCAGTATGCAATATACCAATTGGCTCGATCTCCACAACAATTGCATTTTCAGCCAGGCCAGTCTTCCTATTTTGCAGGGCAACCACAAGTCCCTCGCACTTCGTTATTAGTGACATTGGTAGAATCCTCGAGATATCTGAAGCCGCAGATATTCTTGGTGGCGGCACCTTTTTCAGCATAATAGCCTCAATTCGTGGATCCTTAGTAAACTTGAACAGCTTGAACTTGTGTAATTCAGATGACGCACCGTAGGTAGGCTGCTTGGACAGCCAACATCCTAAAAACGACAAGTTTAGTGAAGCCCGCCCATTACGTGCATCCTGATTGGCCATTTTACCGGGCTCGTCGGGGTTGCCATGGGCGCTGGTGCTGGAGCAAACAGCACCAGCGCCGGCCACCACCGTGCTGTTGCCCGGCTCGGGTGCGCTGGGGCTCGCCTCCTTGGACACACGCTGACTCAGCTCGTGCTTGGCGGCCGCAGGAGGTCTGCTGCTTGGCGTGGCGGCGGCGTGCGTCCTAGGGCTTGGTGTGGCAGCTCCGGGTGTGATGGTACTCGTCCTGGCGGCCGCGCGCGCACCTCTGATTGGCTCAGCAGCCGTGGGGAAGCTGCTTCTTGGTTCTGTGGCCGCGGGCGAGCTGCTGCTTGCTACGGCGGCCCCGGGTGTATTGTTGCTTGGTGCAGCGGCGGCGGGCGTGTTGATGCTTGTAGAGGCGACCGCACGCGCACTTCTGATCGGCTCAGGGTCCGCGGGCATGCTGCTGCATGGTTCGGCAATCACGGGTGTGCTTGTGCTTGGCGCAGCGTCCGCCCGTGCACTTCTGATTGGCGCGGCAGCGGCGGGCGCACTTCTGATTGCTGCGGCGGCGGGCGTTCTTGTGCTTGGCCCGGGGGCGGCGGGCTTGCTTGTACTTGGTGCGGGCGTGGCGGTATTGCTAGTGCTTGGTGTGGGGGCCGTGGGCGTGCTAGAGCTTGGAGTGGTGGGCGCGGGCGCCGTTTCCTGCTGCTCGGTAGTCGCCAGATGAGAGGCTTCCTCTTTTAGCTGCAGGGTTACCTTCGGGTTGTAATATCTAATAAATCTTGATACCCAGCTTAACTTGGTGTTTCCGTTTTGTACTTGCAAATTCAGGAATTAGATTGCAGTAGTGCAGGAGTTTAGCAGGAGTCACCGAGCCACCATCTCTTAAGCTGTTTGTGTAGAATTCAAGTACGCGATCTTCGTACGGCTGCAACGTCGATCTGGCCCGGCTCCTTTCTTCCTTTTCCCGCCCGGAACTAGGCGAGGCTCTCGAACGAACGACAATTCGCGATCGGACAGTTCATTCCTCCATCCCAGAAGGGTACTCTCGTGGACTCCAAGACGCTTGGCCGCCTCAGTCGGCTTCCATTCGTGTCGATGCTGCTGCCATGTCTTAAGTGCTTGGACCCTTTCGGCCTCGGTAGCTTGCACCTTTCGGCGTTTTTTCTCCATGCTTCCTTTGCTACCCCGGCGTGAAACGAGCAATATGTGGCGGAGAGCGCCCGATTAGATTGCGACCGGTTAAAGCAAAATATGTAACCGGTTCACCTAAATTCGTTTGGCATACTTACTGCAAGTTTCAGTGTCATGTGGGTTTGTTCGACTGGGTCGACTTAACCTACATGCTCAATTCGACAGGACCGACTTATCCTGCATGTGTTTTGCGCGTTTAATCGGCTGGGTCGACTTAACCCTGGTACGGCCTATTGAACGGATGAATTGCTTGAAAATGTTGTAAGCCATACGTTTGAGAATCCTGCGGGGAAGCCGTCGAAAAGCTCTGACACGCATCCGTCGCGCTCGCTGGATAATGTGGTGAAGGTGGACACGCCACGTTACCGCTGAAATGCGTCGATCCGAGCGTATTACTTCCATTTAATCGACTTGCAACGTCTGGGTCTACGGGATAAGCTAGGTTCGTGATACATAATTCGTTGGTAGTGGTGTTGTAAGCTTCATCAGTTCTTATAGGTTGTTGAATTGGCATCACAGCATCATGATACGTATGATGACAAGTGCACGCTTTCTCTGAATGAGTCATACAATGTTGACTGTTTGCGTTCGTGATACCTGGTGTTCCCATTAAGTTAGCAGTGTCGTGTATCTGACTCCACTGGCCATTCATCCTTCCATTACCGAAGCCAACATCCTGCAGCGTTACCATGGATCGATTCGTGTAATCGTTATTATTCACGGTCATCGAAGTTTGTCCCACTAATCCACCCAACACGGAACTTGTGAGAATTAGCGAGCTGGTCGTGTTATCAGCTGTAGCTTGTGTTCGCTGTTCCTTTCGGGCTCGCCTACAAACAAGTTTATCCCCAACGCCATTTGCGAGACCAAGAACTGATCTTGCTACGAGAACATGAGAGCAAACTCCAAATGTGAGATGAATCGAACAACCACAAATATTTTCCTCTGCGTCAACAAGCCAGCCACCGGTCAGCATTTTGATGCGGTGGGCGCGACGCGTAGACCACTTCACGCTATCTCGGTATAATCGCGCTATTTTTAGCTTTTTCTTCCATACCTAAAAACAACGAACCATTGAAGGTTTGTTACCTGTCCCCACTATAACAGCATTCGCTAGCCGACGCATCGTCTCCATGGCCACAGTGTCAACATGCACATCCAAGACGTGCAGTACTCGTACTTTTGACTCTATCGGAGTGCGGATTACAACCACCGCTTTAGCTGTCACCATCCATTTTGCTGCTTGCTTGATATCCACATTAGGCGGCGCTATCGAAACTGTTGGGGAAGGTACGTCACATCCAACATCCTCCGCCAAAGTGATCATACTACACAAAAGTGCACAGATCTCGTTAGCCTTGCGATGAACATGGCGCTTTACACTTGCGTTGAAAACCTCACATGGGTTATTTGTGGTGGCATAACCCGTCGGGGAGTGAAACACCTGCCACCTCCAGTACCGACTCTCCGTCCACTGTTCCTCAAAATAGTTTGCAAATGAATGCAAACGCGTCTGCGCCTTCCAACCGGAAATGATACGCCTCACAATACTCAATGCAACTTGTAGTAAAGTGAATGTCCATAATACCAGTAACAACGGCCACGCCAGATGCAGTATCGAGATGCCGTGTTCTATTGTGAATATTGTAAAGGACATGAAAAAAATACATCAAGTACTTGGCTTCACTGAAAACGTCAACGCTTCGAAGAGCGTTATACTGCGCATCTTCTGCATCTCCTAAAACAGCGTCAACGCGAAGAGGGGTTCGAAAAATTCTTTGATACAGTCGAGCGACACAATCAAACGCCATTTCATATTCATAGTGGGTTCTAGCACTCACGACAAGAATAGCAGCTAGGTGGTAGACCCGGGATCGATCCGTGAAGCCACATGTAATAACTGGACACCCAAGATCGCAAAGTTTAAATGTGGCATCAGTGTGAAAAATGCGAAAATGTTCATCACTTCGAAGCTGCCTCACTTTGGCGAGCAGACTCAGCGTTGTCACACCCAATACAAAAGGGTTAGCGTCACTGCCCTTACCAATTTGTGGATGTCCATCGTCATCATCTACAGGTCCAAAAAGAAACGCTTTGCCACTGTCTATCCCGTCGTAATACGGAAACTCTTTCATCAAATTCTTGACTGCTTCTCTGGTGTTTCGCGAGAGATTTTTTTTTTTCGGAGGCGCTTCAAACAATCCGATACTTGCTGTCGCGACGGCAACCCCAAAGGAGGTGCAGGAACATCATTTGCACGCCGAAGATTACTCCAAATATGGCGTGGTCTTACACCACACGAATCCAATTTTGTGATAAACTCTTTAACTTCGGCTGTGATATGAACGCGATGAACTCCGCTGCATGTTTGACCACCACGAAGGTGCTCTTTGTCGTTCGCGTACACACGCCAGGCTGGCTTTGATTCACATTCCTAGTATTTCCATTGGACACCACATTGCACACCTCCATTCGTTTCCTCCAGCTGTGCACAAGATAGACTAATACACGCTAATCGCCTCTCGATCATGGGGTGGTCGGCGACACGTATTCTACAGTCCATCTCACGCTTCGCGTACACTCCTGAACAGCAGAAACCGGATGCTCGATGTTTGACAAAGGCGTCGCTCGTTGCATGCTCGGCTAGTTTCGCCCACGCGATGCGTGCCATCCGCTTCGATTGGAACTAAGGGCTACTGGTGGTTGTTCTGGCCCGTGGGGTAAGGTAACGATAACGCCAGCTGCCGGAGAAGTCCACTTCGCTAGATTGGTGGTCTCAATTGAGCTAATCTGTCACGGGATAATGCCTGTTATGTCGACCTAGTCGAGTAAACCTGCGTGTCAAATGCATGATAAAGCGACCCAGTCGAGTTAACTTGCGCGCCAAATGCATGATAAGTCGATCGAGGCGAGGAATCCTGCATGTCAAATGCTGGTTTAGTCGACCCAGTCGAGTAAACTTGCAGGGCATACGCGGAATGCCCACAACTGGGAAAATAGACAAGCAGTGGAGTTCAGTGTTTAATAACAACAGAAGAGTTATTTCATGATCATCGTCAAATACTGCGCTACCGTGGCATTGCCGACGTTTTCGGGTGCTGTGGCTTATTCATCTACATACAAACCACATATTTATCGATATAGCTATGTGAGTGAGGCAAGCCTTCATTGGTACATGCAAAGCTGTTGGTGGGATTATCGCTTGGGCGTTGACCCGGTTGCGCACCAAAATCAAATCTATTTTGCCGACGCCCGCAAATCTATTCGTTGGAGCCCCAAAACCGCGGTTTTTGTTTGCTTGCACCCGTTTGATTTTGCTGGCGCCCCATCTTCTTTTGTTTTCACCACAAAAAAAGTTTGTTCGCACCCTGGTCTCTTCTCTGAGGAGGCACATCTTTCTCGAGACAGCAAGCATATCGTGATTAAATCGATCTCCCAGCAAATAACGGTTTTTTCAGCGTGTAGCTGTGCGTTATGCCGATTCACGTAGACTTTTCCATACCCACATACAAGACAAAGTCAAAATACCAGTGTACGTTTATCCAGGGCTGTCTGCAGCCTGACGAACCGCAGTTAATGATCTCGACCGGTACGCTGATGACTGGACAGATGCCGAGACGTGTCCTCGCATGCTAGTGGGCTCATATTTGCATGGTTCGAACCACTCAATACCATGTCTGTGCATTACCACACCGAGCATAGCAGTAAGCCCCCTCATACGTAGCTGAGAACCCGCGCCTCTACGTGTTGATCACACTCCCGATCGAACAAGCGCATGCTCGAGTCGATGTACTTGGATAAGATTGAAGGGTAGCGAGCGTAAGCGCGTTATAATGTCGTTGTGGGAGCGCACAAATGCAGGAATTCGTGAAAAGCGGGATATTAAAATAATTGCATTGCCTCGCTTGAGCGATTGAATTGCACACGAAAAGCCATAGGTTACCCGAATTACCTAGTCTTTTGCAGGTTAATAGGTACCCCATGCGATTTGGCATAGTCTCAGGAGGATCTATACTTTATCACCAAAGATGTGATATTTGCCGAGGTGCCGACCAACTCCCTACATGACCTAATGATCGGGAAGTCAGGGCCGTTCTTAACAGAGGTAGTTTGGTAGACTGGCAGATATTATTGACACAATCTATTCTACCACAATCTCAACACAATCCGACAATCTGTACAATCTCGTCCAATCTGCCGTAATCTACCACAAGCAGCTTGTACCAAAAAATACAATCCCATACAATCTTACCGCCATTCTACACGCGCTTAAAGCGGATGACAGCTAAAGACAATGCATTTTGAGCAGATGACAGCTAAAAACAATGCATTTGGAGCAGACGACACCCGAATGTCTGGTCGGTGTTATATTCGAAGCACGTGACAGGACGTTTTAATTGGCGTTAATTTGTGTACCACGCGCACGTTCTCTGGGACTTAGGTCTTTGGGGCATATCTTGCAATGAAGTTATGTATTATGGAGTTACGCTAACAAGACCTTAAGCAAGTATCTGTACCTAAGATAAGCAACATCCATCGGAGCGTCGTAGGATTGGAATAGGTAGCTTCAATGAAAGTCAGAACCCATATTCCGCAACTAACACCGTCCATTTACTGGTAATCCCTGCTGACAACGCGTTTCCATCTCTTGTCATCTTTGAGTAGGGGGCGGAAGACGTTCTTGAACAATGTATCGACAACGTCGACAACTTTCCTGTCGTTTCGAGGATCTATCACCGTATACGTCCATCTCTCCAAGCTAATGCACAACGCGCACCAGTGATTTCCGTCGAGAAGGACGGCACCTACGATGTTGTCCTTAGCATCTGCGATTATCCGGTTGCTCTCCAACCATGCAATTCTTTCAGTATCGGTATCCATGGCCATTAACTGGGGCGAAAACGTACAGGTAGGTAGCGAGTCTGCACGGACGTCGGCTTCACCGCAAATGACATCAATCGCCGCAGTGATACATACATCTTCCAGTTCCCTTTTCATAGCGAATCGAAGCAGTGCTAACTCCTCTTCATCTTGCAGGTTTGCATACTGAATGCACGTACATACATCAGCGAGGTCAACATCCGCCGCGTCGGCAAATACTGAGTTAGGATCCGCGGTATGTAGGTTGATCGTACGGACCCACGAAATGGTGCTCTCGAGCCAGCGGAATGTGGCCCAAAGTTTGTGCCAAATATCCACTGCCCGGATGTAGTCACCTGTAAGTTTTGGATACAAAGTATACCGTCCAAGCTCAAATTTGAAAAGAATTTCCTCGTCTTTCAAAACAACTTCCTTGTGGGTGTAATACGTATTTCTGCACTCTGTCAGCAGCTCCAGACACTTCGTAACCCAATCTCTAGGAAGTACCGCCCGGCAAATATCTGCGTTTCGCCGCCACTTAGTGGCATTTCCACCATGTACTGCAATGCATAGTCCTGGTTGTTCTGCAGTTGTAGGAAGGTGTTCAACAATCTTAAACTTGCTAAGGAAGGAGTTCCATTCACGAGACGTGAGTAGATCGCCGTATACAGCTTGAGATAAAGCGTCAATAGTGTCGTCATACTGTGACTCGACCCTCTCTCTCTCCATGCAGATCTTTTTGATCTCATCCTGTTTCTTCCGGCGAGCGAACTTACGTTGTTTCACTGTACGTTTTGGTCTTCCTACAGCCTTGTAGATGCTCCAGGTTCATCGCTACGCACAACGCTACCGCTCGTGTCTCCGCCCGAGTCATTCTGTTATTCTTGGGGCGCATCCAAGTCAACCACTCTCCTGTCTTCACAAAAATCTCTCGGTTCGCGAAGTCGTGCAACAGCGGCATCGAGGTCGTCCAACCTACCCTCCGCAAATGCGCTCGTAATTGCATATAAAATTCTTCGACCTTGTTCATATTGACGTCCTCCATACTGACATACCGCTTCTGCTATTCTCTTAGCATGTACAAGAGAATCGTTGTACTTCTGAGTAGGCTCTCGTGGCGGCCGTAATCGAACAAAATTACTTCCTGAGTATCCACTAACTTCGTAGTCGCTGACGAGAAATCGGTCTAACATCGCTGCGGATTTATATCTCCAGCGATCATCAAGATAACCAAACGGAATTAGGGCAGGAATATCCATGCGCTTTCGCAGGTACAGTAGGTGGCGACATGGTAGCTTCTGCGTTATTCCAAGCATGCAATAGGAGGTCCACACCGACGTGTCTACTTTGCAATTGTACGTGGCGCTAGCAACCACGTACAATTCGTTTCCCTCATCACGAATATCGTAATACGTATCTGCCTTCGTCGCGATGTCATATTGCTCCTTTATGATATCAAACGCATAGCGGCTTACCATCTGTGCCAGCCGTGTCAACTCCACACTCGTATGGTGGACAGGGTCAAAGACTTGTCCGACCCTGGCCACCTCCGCAGTGAAGGCCTTTTGTTTAAACTTAGCCCACCAGATTAGGCTTGTAACAGATTCACCAATATCCACATTTTGATCAGCTATCGTTTTGATCTTTTGCCAGGATGATTCCAACCTGTTATTGGTATTGTTGCCGAGATGGGCTGCGTTGTCGCGTAAATATGATCACCACATCTCTCGGCATTTGTGCCAATTCTCCGCAAAGTAAGTCCAGAATAGAGGAGCACCAACGTCTTCAGTTGTATTGCTTTCAGCAACGTCAGTGTCAGGAACCCCAAGTTCTTCGCGCATGAAGCGAAAGCACTCGTCATACTCTGCTTCGGTTCTAGCTTTCACGATAAGGCTAACAACAGGCTTGAGTCAATTCCTTGGAATAGCGGAGAGTCCGTCGCTGCCTTAGCAATTCGTTCCTGGATATACTTGACGGTATGAAATTGGCATAACAGCACTCTTGCTTGCGGTAGTTCGGACTTGAAAACTTCAATTTCAGTAAAATCTTCGTCAACAATGACGTACTGGATTTCTGTCCATCGTGGATTGCATCGCTTGAACTGGCGGATAACATGCCGTAGCGTTTCAGATTGTTCATCTGTGAGGAGGGCATACTGACAGCAGAACATGGAATAAAGTTAGGAAACAATCTAGTACAAACTAATACAATCTGCTACAATCTCATTTACAATCCAATACAATCTGATACAAATCACCAGAATTTAAGTTCTAGCCGACAGGTTGAACTAAAGACAGAGCGTGTCTAGTATTGCGTCGGTCGTAGAGCTTGAGGGGCTTACCTGGACATGCTGACCATGACCAAAAGAATCATGAATCATGAAAGAGAACAGTCGGTACCGCTCCGCGTTCGTCCCATGCGTAGCGTCCACAAGAATTGTTTCAGGAAAACTTGAAACCAGTGACCGCATATGGGATGTTTGCAATACGATACACCGTGCAATCACCTACGCAACAATATAGCTGCTGCGTTAATAGATTTCTCAAAAATGTGAACTTCAGCCTCGCCTTACCTCCTTGCCAACTCGGTCGATGTCGACGTGGGCGACACCATACTTTTCCTCCTCGCAAAATCGACTCAAAGTTTCAGCTAAACGCTTCGAAACCGTCGCTCCAGCCCCCACCTCCCGTTTCAACTTCGATAGGAGATTGTGAACGTCCACCATGCACGGCTCTGAATCCGTGTTTTCCCAGATGTACTTTAATATCTTCTTCCTTGTCACCCCGATCCACCTCAACGCATTCACATCCGACAACTCGCTGCTACTCAACCGCACGCGGTTCCGAGGTATCTGCTCGTACTCGGCTTTTCCGACGCGGTGGTTGTGTTCCAAGTGATGCTGAGATACAATCAGGAAGTAGCGGTCGCCTTCGCGGCGCTGCAGTATATGAAGCTGATCAAATCGTGACGTTAGTACTGTCAAAATGAAAATTATAATCAAAATGCTTGTACCTTGGCTTTGCAGCCCAGTGGGCGAACATTGCGTCGAGGTCGTTTGCCACCACCGCGATTTCTCGGCTCTCCAGCGTGGGTGCACAGGTATGAAGTCAGGTAAAGCGGGAACGCCGGGTTCCGCAAAAGCTCAGCATCGGGGGGATCGTTGCCGCTCTTGGTGTACGTAGTTTGTATTTGCTTGTTCCGCTGCTGTCGAGCGTTGATGTGCACTTGTAGAAGTTCTACGACAGACGGGAGTTAGATCGCTATTGCGAGGAGAAAGTGATAGGCGAGTGCACCTGGTGTGTCCGTCGGCAGAAATCAGCAAAAAACGCCTCGAACTCCTTGGGGGTGTCGAAAGTTTTGTGTAGCAGGCTCGGCGTGGACACGAAGACTGTCTCGATATCGGAGGTATCCGAACGTTCAGCCTCACTGACATGCTCCGCGTTGGAGGAGGCGGATTCGTCGGATTCATCGCGGGCTCGACGCTTTTCTCGTCCCATCCTAGCAGTGCTTGTTCAATGGAGGGGGGATTTCTGAATGGACGGCAGCGGACAATCGCGGCAGTTAATAACGTTTTTTACTCGGAGCGTTATTTATCCAGACATCCGGTTGGGATAGCACACCCTGATTTGAGTCACCTTCCCCTTGAATATAGATGTGCGCCAGACCGGATATCTAGATGTAATTGGCCTTTTGCAACCAAGGTAGTATTTCCGCTGAGCGAGCGATCCTATTGGTGGATAACGGCTCTAGGTTGTGGTATCGCCCCCAAAGATGGCGGAACCCCTGCTAGCTTTGAGGTATCGTTTGCAATTTCTGTTGCTCTAGTCGTTTGTATTGTCGCATGGATATGCTACCAGCTCCATACAAAAAAGACGTGGTCATTTTTCCCCCTTGTTGCAAAACTGGCTTTGTGGTGTGGAGTGCAAGACGGAGAAAAATGAGACCGAAGCGCTACAGAGCGATTTTGACGGAGTTCATGAGCTTTAACGATACTCGTGCCTACACTGCGGAGACCGTATTTACGACAGAGATGCTGCTAACCATCACTCCTGAAGATGTTAGCCGGTGGATGAATTTTCGTGCGTTTGGTGAGCCATACCCTGGCGAGGACGCTAAGCCAGTGTTTGCCAGATCTTCCACTCTCGCATTCGCCAAAAAAGCTATCTCGTGCTTTATGCCTCGTGTTGCTGTTACCTGGGACCCGATTCGAAAAGAAGGCAATCCGACGCGCTCGGAGCTGGTGAATAAGGTGATCAAAACGGTGAAACGTTTCGAGGTTCGCCGAGAAGGAGTGCAGTCCGCCGCCCGGCGTCCCATCGAATACGAAGAGTTCATTAACCTCCTCGAGGTTGTGCGCTCTAATCATGACAAAGGTAGCATCAAGTACGTCATTAGCAGTGTTCTCACTTTGCAATGGCACATGATTACAAGAATCGACGACATGATGCAGCTAAAGTTCGACAGCTTCACTCCTAACATACAGCACCCTCACACATTACTCTGTCAACTACGCTGGTCAAAGAATATTTCCGAGGAGCGTGACGCCCCGGAGCAGATTTTGCTGGGTAGCTTAGACCCACGAGTGTGTGTCCTGTTGAATTTGGCTGTTCACCTTGAAATGGCGTGTAGTATTGCGTCTCCCTACGTGTTTGGGAACGCGGTGGACGGAGATCGTGTTGTCCGACGCTTTCTGCAAGAGATATTTGACGGTGATAAATTTCACAAGCTAAAGCAAGGCAACCTGGGGACTCACAGCTTGCGTAAAGGGGCAGCGACTTACGGGACAAGAAGTGGTTTGACCAGAGATTTTATAAATCGTCGCGGGAGGTGGCGTGCCCAGAAGAGTGTCGTCGACGTTTATATTGATAACACGCAGCCTTATCCGGACGCCGCAACGGCCAGCGTGCTAACAGGTCCACTGGGCCCGTGCTTTTACGTTATCGAAGATGGCATGAGATTTGTCACCGATAACTTGCTCGTCAACCGAATCGGCAGCGTCATCAAGCTGAAAATGGGAGAAGGCGTAGCACACGAACTGAGTATAGTCTTGTTGTGGGCGTCACTGGTGCCCGACGTCTCGTTTGACTATGCATTAGTCCCTACGGCGCTGAAACAACGCGTGATTACAGCGTATCGGGATGCTGGCGGAAACCCTACGGTAAATCCCGTCAAACGGGTTCCCATTCAGGTCGTGGGGGAGGGTGCACAACTCCAGCTTATTGGGCTCACAGAAGACGCCCATATTCTGATAGCAGCACACCTGTAGAACACAGCAACATTCCCACCAGGATGAGCGCAGACAATACTCGAACGGAGTTCACAGCATTACACTCACAGTTATTTGGAGTGCAGCGCCAGCTCTTAAACACCATGAATGAGGTCCTTCGGCTGAGAACAGAAATGCAGCAGGAGCACCGAAGAATGATGGCTGTGATGCGACGCATCGCATTGCAGCCTGTTGTCCGAACGCTGGCAGAGGGCAGTGAGGTTTCTGACGTTGCTGCTGGTGTTGGTGCACGCAGAGTCGTGCGGCTGGCCAAGAGGCCGCAAGATTTGTTCCAGTTGTGGCACGAGTATGAGTTCGGCTTGAATGGAACCAAACCTGCAAAAGAATTCACACGAGCAGAGAGAGGAGCAAATAAGTTCGCATATTCGCGACGGAAAGCTTTCTGGGATAGTGTGGCGTACCTCGTTCGAGCGGGACTCACGAGCGACGTCGCTATCGACAGGATCTACGCAGCGTACGGACGCCATCAGCCAGTGACAGCGATCCTGACAGCTCTTCGCCGCGACAAGAAGAATGGCGGACACCCAGCGCTCCGCGTGTAGTTTAGAGCGACTTTTTACCAATCAAAACGCAGTTGCACTGATTGTTGCACCGATGGTCGATATTTATATGGTATCTTTAGGCACTCTATTGGTAGATTTTGGTATCATCCGTGATACAGTGTGCGTCAAAACTATAGGACCACCCCTGTGCACCCTCATAACTCAATCAATTTTTATCATTTTGAGGTGGGGGTTCGACAGTACTAGTAGTTGTGAAAGACGCTGAGAAAGACCTGCTATGCGCTAACACTCGCGTTTTTGCACTTTGACGGGTGGCTCGTATACAAGAAACTGTTTGTGCAAGGTCGACACAAATTAGGACCACCCCCATCCCAATACAAAATCCAATATTAACCGAAACCCCGTACAAGGCGATATGACTAGAGATTTGTAGTGGACATACTTTCCGGTGCTCGCACGTTGACACTAGCACTCAGGGGATCCCGCTGTGACAGTATCCTAGCATTGTAAATAGTGTTAGCTGTAGCAGTGGAGCACGACATAGCCTCATAAGCGATATTGAGCGTGAAGCGATCGCCAACGTAGATCTCAGTGGTAAGTCAGCAGTATCCCTATGATTTGCTATAGAACGATCAGTGAATGGGAGCTTCAGTCGACAGCTACACGTACTTTAAAATCTACGCCTCAGTCCGACACCCCCGTTCGCGCCCGAGTGCACTTAATAGATTTCTTGTAGGATCGCGGGTAACCGTCGTGTTCTGCACGAGCTAACGCGTCTAACTAACTGCCGAAAGTATGTCCACTACAAATCTCTAGTCATATCGCCTTGTACGGGGTTTCGGTTAATATTGGATTTTGTATTGGGATGGGGGTGGTCCTAATTTTTGTCGACCTTGCACAAACAGTTTCTTGTATACGAGCCACCCGTTAAAGTGCAAAAACGCGAGTGTTAGCGCATAGCAGGTCTTTCTCAGCGTCTTTCACAACTACTAGTACTGTCGAACCCCGGTCCTATAGTTTTGACGCGCACTGTACCTGCGAGCATAATCGTCTGTGACAGAACCAGGCGCAGAAGAGCATAGACAGGCATGAGGTATCACGCAAGGTATCATATGAACCGCGTGAACCTTTGTCGGGTTCATGGTATCACAAGGTGTCACGGAGGCAAAGCCGGAATTTTGTCGTTGAAGTCCCTCGATACAGATCCTAGTACCACCATCATTTCTCGCTGCCCGGCCTCCATCACGCTCGATTTTGCAGCGCCTTAGGTAGACTCCCCACCCCCCGCTATACGCTAGTCATGGGCGAATACGTCATGACCATAGCTTCCCTTACTAGATTGAGGGAGGCTGAAGAATGTGGCTATGACAGTACTACAGAGGCGTCTGCTTCCTCCGTTGGCACGCATTTCAGCGACCTTGGTACGTCTACGATCTCCCCGCCATTGGCCCAGCCTTCAGGGCACAGCTTTGTGCTAGATGGGAATTCTCAAGCAAGCGAAGATGCAAGTGCCATGCAGTCAACGTGCCCACTTGCTCTCGCACAAGATACTGCCACACCATCGTCGCTTTCTGAGAGTCAAACGGTTGCTATAGCTCATCGTGCGCGGCATCCCGGGGCTACGGATGTGGGTGTGGATATATCGTCACGCGAGGCTGAACACGAAGAAGCATCCTACCAATCGGACACCACCTTTGAGCAAGAGGATCGAGGTTTTGACGCAACCTAGCTCGCTGGGCGAGAAGACGATCAAGATCAAGATGGAGGCAAGTCTGCTAATAGTTCGGAGGTGAGTTTCGATGATTTTACTTGGGAAATGAAAAGGTGGAGCTTAGTGGAAAAGAGGTAGACGCACCAGTCATTACCTCGTTCAGGGGAATAGCACCAACGACAGCTACCGTTCGTGAACTGCGTAACTTTTGCTTGATCGAGCGCGAGCGAGGGACGTGAGAGGGGAGGGCCTCGCGTGAGAAGCGGGAAGTAACCGGAAAACGACAATGGAAAAATCACGTGAACTGTTGAATTTCATTATCATTAGAACCGTAGATCGGTATACCGTGATACTCGCCTGTTTATTGCACAATTGGACCTTCGTATCACGGTAATACCGATCTACCTTTGTTAAGAACGGCCCTCAGGGCACTCGCGTGTCGAATACTTGTTAGCAGGACCGCCTCTCCACAGCATCAGCGGCTCGAAGTATTCGCTCGACTTCTCGTTCCAGCTCCATCCCGTATTTCCAGTGCTTCAAATGCGTGTGATCCCGTATTCTTTTCGCTAGCAACAAGTAGTCCGATACGAATAGCTTCAGCTCCCTGTGAGCAGCAAGACAGTGAACAAAGCTTTTAGACAAGCTTCGAGAAAGAGACTGGGAGTGGGCGCCTACAGCCCAGCCGTACATCTGATTCAGCAGTCCAGCTCGAAAGCGCATCAACAACACGTGGACCGTCTTCGGGGACAACCATGTGCTGCCAACTCGCAGAACTGCACAGCGAATGGAAAACGCTATCGTGGTTCGTTTCGTCTTTGCCTCTGTCGACAAAAGTGTGGCGCAGGAGGTCGATGTTTCGACCCCACAGCGCACGTATCCCAGCAACATCATCAACCGTGATCCCAGATCAACGGGATTCTGTTCACAGAACCAGGTTCCCATCCCTCAAAAGTGCATCCCCGCCTCAAATTATTTCTGCTTGTGCAATAGGTAATTGTTGTTGATGTTATTGTTGGGACGGATGACACGTGATGCCTCAATTGCTGATGCTTGATGCTGAGGTCGTGGCATCGTCAGGATCAATGGTTTGTGCTGTGGGTCAAAGATCTGTTCCATTAAAATTTGTTACCCAGTATCCGCATCAACCCGATCAAATGCAAATGAACGCCCCATTACTGTCCTCACACATTTCGAAATGATAAAAAAAAAACACAGCAACAGCAATATGAGGTCAAGAACGACGTGTTAAAGTGGCCAGACTACATGTGTATATTCAATGCCATGGAGAGGAACCACTGCACGAGAGAAAACTACACCTTTTCAACTTCAAAGTGGCAAACTCCAAGTTCAAAACGTCAAAATGTAAGTTCAAAACGACACAAAATAAAAGAGCCGACGCCACACTTTATATTGCGTTACCTATTGGCCTACAGGCATGTCCTTCAGCTGTATAACATTGAGCTTGGTGACGGAGAGGCTTGAAGTGGTGAGTATATCGCGCTGAAAAATGGGAAATGAGCTGGAGGGACGCGAAGAAAGCGTTGGTGTTGCTGCTGTCCAGTAGTTTTGGCGCGAGTTCTTGCCGCTAAGAAAAACCTTACTAAATTATACCCCTTCATAATTGATCACACAATATTGTCCGTTTTATCTGTGTGTGTCGTTTTGAACATTTTGACGTATTGAACTTTTAATTTGCCACTTTGAAGTTGAAAAGGTGTAGCTTCTCCAGATACAGTTTTGGTGCGAGGATTAGTCTACCAACTGAGGATAGCCGATCGGATCGGATATCTCCGAGGATACGTGTTCTTTGAAACGAGCGAGGGGCGTATTATAGAACGATGTGGACGGTGCACTGACGTGCAGTATGCACATCGTACTATGGATCTCCGACGTGTGTGGCATTATTTTAGCCTTTTCGACCAAGGATTGGAATATCAGCAGGAGGGGCGGAGCTGGCTTTTGCTTCGCATTTTGCAATCTGCCTTTCAGTCATCAGTTCGCCAGCCACACAATGTATCATGCGTCTCGCCTCCATCCTGCTAGTGACTTCTGTGGTCACCCTATTGACAGCCGCCGATACCCTCTCCGTAATCTCTACCGACAAACACTTCGCGAATTCGAAGATGGCTACGAGCGCGATTCAACCCAGTGGACGAGTCGCCGGGGATTGTTACGAACCAACAAGTACGGTGACTTGAACGAAAATGACAGCGAAGACAGGCAGTTCGACGCAAAAATACTGGACAATATGCTGAGCGATGCGACTTACCGAGGTAACAAGTTCTTTGAGTGGTGGTTCATTGGACACAGCTCCCAACTTCAAGACGTTGTATAGAGGGTACAGGGACTATCTCAAACCTAGTGCTTCGTGACGGAGGACGAGATAGTAGAAAGAGGACGCTAGAGCAGGGCTGCGAAAAATACAAGTACTGAAAACATGCATTGGGATTTTTTAATTCAATCATTAATTATATTTAACGACCAGAAAATTACCCCACACAGGTCTATGATCTAGTCAAAGACATGTGCTGTTACAAGCCTCGTGATCGCCTTCCTGCTTCGGAGGTTGTTCGACGGTTGGAAATATTCAAACATGAATGCCGAAAGCGTTTGCTTTGGAAGGCAACAACTTATCGATAAGCTGTAGTGATCCACTACATCGATTTCAATTTGGTGGAATCGACAGGCAGCACCATTCCTTACAGGCCAGACTGGATGAGCGGCTTCAAGTACTCTTCGTAACCATCAGTGACTTCAGTTTGATTCAGGGGTTCATCATCAACGCGCTCCAGTAGTGCACGATAGATGTCGCCATCATATCGGCCGATGGTCGAGTTCAACTCGAAGTCGATAAAGTCCCACGCATCCGTCAGTAGCACGCAGTTTCTGCGAATAATCGGCAGCAACCGCACGAGCTGCTTGAACGCTAGGTCTCCTTGACTACAAGAAAGATAATCGTGCTGGCGAAAGTCCCCAAGCGACTTGGTGACGAGCCATGCGCCAAAGAGCGATACCAGGTCCGACAGGGCCTGCTTCTCCGGACCGTCGGGCAGATTCTCAACAGTACGGATAAACCCTTCGAGTAGTATCAGCTCCGTGTGCGCAGTGGACGTCTTGGTCATAACAATCATGCACGCGTCCCCGTCGATCTCGGTCGACTCCATTAACTCGGCCAGGGATATCACTGAACGGGAGGCACGTACTCGAAACACTTCAAGCAGCTCGTTGAATTTGCCAAAATCGTCAGGATGCTGAGCCTTGCAATGCAACGTGATGTCGGTGAACTTCTTGTTGTTCAAGAATTGCGTTGATGGTGTAGTACTCGGTAGCGATTCAAGCACCTTGAGCAGGTAGCGGGCATGTTGCTGAACAAGAACATCTGATGTTCCTTCGAACGTGTTAGCCCCTGCGATCTCCGCAAACAAGTGGCCGAGGTTGCTAGACTGGGAAAATCCGTGCCCGCCACACAGTCGCCGGCAGGTTTCAGCGCCTTCAATAGCCTTGTCCGAGGTCCAAGCCTTCAAACCAGACGTCACCGCGTGGAGCTCCCCCAATTGTGCACCGAAACCAGCGCCCCCACTTTTGATACCTTTCAGAGTCGTGTCATGCATATTCAGAACGGCCTGCCCAGCAAAATATGAGGCGTAGGCAATGGCAATCAGCGGGAACAACGCGTGCTGCTGGTTTTGGTAGTCCAGTACCTGGAACTCCCCCTTCCCACTCGGCTTGCGACCTTGAACACGTGCAGCACTGAAACGAGCAGCAATCGTCGTTGCTGCTGCAAGGCGCACCCCAAGCGCCTTGATCAAACCTGCACGGACCCGCACCATGGTGAGATACACGAGTTTGTCGCTCTTAGGTCTGATGAAGGTGCCGTCGGAGAGCACCTTGGCATACCGCATCATCATGTTCTTCCGCGGGACGCGGACGTTGTGGAAGCTGCAGTCGCCGTTGTCGACAGCGTTGAAGCCGATTTTCGGGCCGATATCGCGCACGCTGATACCAGGCATCGGTCTGTGGTCTTCAAGGGAGCGGATCTGCACAATGAACGACTGTACACCGACATCTTCGCCGTCCAGGAACAGTCGGGCGATCACAATGGCGTGGGTGGCTGTCTTGCCCAGGCCACCGGGCCACCACTTGCGACTCGTCAACGTCGGCGAGTCAATGATGAATTCCTGCGTTGACTTGTCGAACGTAGCGACAGTCTCGATGCCCTGCACATTAGACCCGTGACCTAATTCTGTCTGTGCGTAGGCGCCGATGATCCGGTAATTGGTTGCTAGCGGCAGCCACTTGGCCCGTTGCTCGTCAGTGCCTTGGCTCTCGATGGTCGGGATGAACATTTCGCGGTGCAAGTCGAACGGCATTTGCTCCCCCAACGCATTTAGCAGGACGGCTTGCTCCTCATCAGTGTAGTCCCCATCCTGCACCAGCTTGACGTAGTGGAACGCCTTCTTCAGTCCGAAGTGGTAACGCTCTGAGTGGTTGCGGAAGATCATGCCGCGGTCTGAAAGTATGGGGTGTTGCTCGACAATATTTACAAGTTGCTTGCGACGGCCATTGGCTGCCTCGCCGCCGCGCAGCAGATTGGTGAGCACTTTCGGGTCGATGTCGCCGTTGGCGCGCTCCTTCTTGAGCAGCAGCGGGGCCAGGTCCTTCAATTCCACAGGCATTGCGTAGGTCTTGATCTTGATTTGGGCAGAAGGAGGAAGTTGCAGAGTGAGCTAACAAGCGAAGTGAATAATGTAGTCGTTGCTGCTTCGGTGGTCCTCTCGCGCGGACCAACAGCAGGACCGCCGATTCCGCCAGACGAAGAACTATCACTACTCGGTCAATCCTCGTAGGGTACAGGCTGCCTCGACTCATCAGTCAGCGGAACACCACTTCAACTTGTACCACTCTACTCCCATTCGTCGATATTCCTTCCATTATCAACCAATCCTCGTCTCTAACATATAAGTTGGGGGTTTACGAACTTATAAGAGGTGCTCACCGTGCTACGGACAACTATCCACGAATTGTATTACATAACGTTACCCAGTGGTGTCATTTCCTTTGTTTTCAGAATTTTAAAACGAAGTTAATGGTGCAATGTCAAACATGCCTGACGACGAACCACTGTAATATTTCTTGACGAGTTTGGGATCGCGATCCCGGTTATGGTAGGAACGGCCACGACAGCCACTCAATTCCCTTGCTTTGAGATACGCTTTGCACAACGTGGCAAGTCCGTGGTAACAATTGTCTGAGGTGTGTCCAAGCTGCCAAATCTTCATGAAGGTTCTGTCGCGAGTGCTTTCGTCGGTCTTATTCAGTAGCGGTAAATCCCCCATCATCGCATTCAGTGCCTGCTCTTCGTTGTCGTCATCTTCATCCAACGCCTCGTACTAGTTCGTCCGCGACAATCGAACGTGCTGGATGGCATCGGGCCGAACCTCGTCCGCAGCTAGCATTGACGTACATACCCCCTGTGTTGTACACAAATTTGCACGTTAACGTATGCGTCCAAAATTTTTTGGGATGGGGCGGCGGGAGGTACATATACTTTCGATGATGAATCTTGCACTTCATGAAAAGTCGTTGCTCTCCTGCAAGGGAAATCATCTTGCACCCGGCGTATGCTCGCTTCCGCAAAAATTACCGCACCTTGAGCAACCACTTCCTTGATCTACTCGCGCCACTTTCCCCAAGCTCCACACTGAGAATTTCGTAGCTCGACAACTAGAGAGCTGAAGAAATACGCTGTCTCGCCGACTTTTGGCGCCTAGCGTGGTTCCCCTCTGAAGTGGTTTGAAAGACATCAGAGTCAAATCCCCTTCAACTTGTGCGCCTCCTCTCCTATTCGTCGGAACTTCTCCCCTTATCAACCAATCCTGGCGTCCAAAAGATACGTCGCCAAAGCACTGGCCAAAACTCTTCCTCGTCCATCATGACGTCCGAGGCGCAGGACGTGCTGAGCTTCTGGTTCGACGGCGACCAGGCCGAGACGTACCGCTGCAAGTGGTTCCCGCCCGAGGGCTCGGACAGGCAGCAGACGACCGACGCGCAGGTGGCGCAGCAGTTCGGCGCTCTACTGGCGCGTGCGGAGGCCAACGAGCTCGAGAGCTGGCGCGACGAGAGCGCCGACGCCTGCGTGGCGCTCGTCCTGGTGCTGGACCAGCTCTCCCGGCACGTGTACAGGGACCGCAATGTTGCCGCAAACGCGGAGCAACTCAAGCGCAACGACGCCCACGCGCTGGCGATCGTGGAGCAGAGTCTGCTGCCCAGGCGCTGGCACGAGACGCTGCCCGTGCCGCGCTTCGTGTTCGCGCTGATGCCGCTGCGTCACTCGCCGACGCCCGAGCGGCTCAACGACGTCCTTGCAGCAATTGAAGCTCGTCGCCAATTGCAGGAGCAGCACGGAGACTTGTTGGAGAAGTTCCGGCGCACCACGACCGGCAGGCTGCAGCACCTGCGAGGAGGCCCCGAGACGGAGACGACGGCGACTGGCATATCGGACGACGACATCCTGGAGCGTGCGTTCATAGAGACGGACGAGAGTGACATGCTCAGGAACAGGCTGTACAGGGCGATGGACGAGTACCTGACGCAGATGAAGGCGCGCGAGCACTCGCACCTGGCTGTTTCGCTGTCGGGAGGAGTGGACTCGATGGTGGTGGCGTACTTGATGCACAAGCTGAGCGAGAAGCATGGGGGCTTTAAGATCGTGGCGGTGCATCTCGACTACGGGAACCGCCCCGAGAGCGGAGCAGAGTGCGACTACGTGCGTCGCTGGTGCGAGAGGTTTGGTATCATTTTTCACGTACGGAAAATTGACGAGGTGAAACGAGCTACCACTCGACGTGATGACTACGAGCGGGTGTCACGTGAGATCCGATACACGACGTATGCAGAGGTGATGGAGAAATATGACATCCCTGGGATGTGTTTCGGCCACCACCGTGGTGACGTGCAGGAGAACGTTATCTCGAATATGATGAAGGGGCTGAGTCTGCTGAACCTGAATGGCATGGCGGCTAGCAGTATCGTGAACGGCGTCCGCATCTGGCGCCCGCTGTTGGACTTTGACAAGGACGTTATCTTCGAGTACGCACACCGATACGGCATCCCGTATTTCAAGGACACAACGCCCAAGTGGAGCACGCGTGGCAAGCTGCGCAACCACCTCGTCCCGCTGCTCAGGGACATGTACGGCGATGGGTTCCTCAACAACCTGTCGGCGCTTGGCGCCGAGTCGACGCAGTGCGCGGAGCTCGTGGACTCTCAAGTGCTGGCGCCCATCATGAAGTCGGTCGGACAGAGCGAGGTGGCCGTGTGGGTGGACTGCGGTCTACTCACGGACCAGCCCTTCTTCGTGTGGAAGGAGGTGTTCCGACAGGTGTGTCACTCCGTCATGGGCAACAGCATGGTGCGCGAGAAGCCGCTGCACGAGCTGATCCAGAAGCTGGAGCGTCTGGAGGCCGGGCCCATGGGCAAGGCCAAGCACAAGAACAAGGACGCCGAGGTGGGGTCCTGGATCACGCTCAAGAAGGGCAACCGGTCGTTCCTGACCAAGGACAAGCAGCTCATCATCTTCCGCGACCGGTTCTTCCCCCGCAAGGCGTACGCGGCCGCTCAGTTCCCCATTGTCACGGGCGAGTCGTATGTGTTCGGGCCCTGGCAGGTGCAAACGGAGCTGCTGGACGGAGACCACGCAACGGTGCAGAACCTCCGCGACTGCAACCCACTGACCGTGTGGGACCTCGTGCACGCCAACGGCCTGTCGTACGTGTTTCCAAACGCTCCGCAATTGCTGATCGACTGCGACTCTCGCTTCCACGTGCTACGCGCCATTGAGAAGGTCATCACGGACGCCATGCCCATCGTGTCCTCGTCGGGCGCCTTCGACGTCGTCACGCCCGGCGACGTCACCTCCAAATGGGTACATGTCACTATGACTTACACCAACACCCAATAGAAGCCTCACTGTCACTAAAGCGAACTCAACCGTATTTTCCGCCAATCACGCGAGCGTAGCTCTTGACTGGACCAACTCCCATTCCCATTCCCAATAAGCGCAGCTGACCGCTGCTCCACGTCCTTCTCGTCCTCCTCTTCTCTCTCTTCCTGCAGCCATGTCGGAGCTGACGCCCGAGGCCTCGCGCCTGTACCGCGTGCGCAAGACAACCGTGAAGATGCTGCACAACCGCGGCTACATCGTGAGCGAGAACGAGCTGGTGATGACGCCCGAGGCCTTCCAGACGCAGTTCGGCGACAACCCGACGCGCGAGATGATGACGATCCTCGTGGAGAAGATCGACGACCCGAGCGATAATTTATTCGTCTTCTTCCCGGAGGACACCAAGGTGGGCGTGAAGCCCATCCGCAACTACTGCAACCGCATGAAGGACGAGAACGTGACCAAGGCCATCCTCGTGGTGCAGGAGGGCATCACGCCCTTCGCCCGCCAGGCGCTCAACGAGATGGCGCCGCGCTACAAGATCGAGCACTTCAAGGAGACGGAGCTGCTCGTGGACATCACGGAGCACACGCTCGTGCCCGTGCACCGCGTGCTGGGCCGCGACGAGAAGGCCGCGCTGCTCAAGCGCTACCGCATCCGCGACTCGCAGCTGCCGCGCATGCAGGTCACCGACCCCATCGCGCGCTACTACGGCATGACGCGCGGCCAGGTCGTCAAGATCATCCGCCCGTCCGAGACGGCCGGGCGCTACGTCACCTACCGCGCCGTCATCTAAACCCGGGAGGGAGTGGAGCGAGTGGCTGGCTCTGTCTCTCTTCAATAGATATTTTTTTCTACATAGCTCTAGGTGTGTGTGTTGTTATGTTTTTTAGTTGTTTTGTACATGTGCTGTAGCAGGTTTAGTCGCTTTCGAAGAGGTCGGACTCGTAGCCGTCGTCGGACGCCTTCTTCTTCTTGGTCGTGGGTGGGGCTGGTTTGGGTTTGGATGGCAGAGCGCGGATGAGGTGGGCGGCCACGCGCTCTTCCTCGTCGCCGTCGTCGTACGAGATATCGCACGAGCCGTTCGGGTGCACGCGCTCGACGGTGCCCGGGTAGTACGCGGCCTGCCCGCCGAAGCGAGCTTCCACTCGGTCGCCGCGAGAGAATTCCGGCTCGAAGTCGTCGTCGGACTCCTCTTTCTTCGGTAGGATGGTCGTCTTCGTCGTAGCTGGAGCTGGAGTGTCTTTGTCGGAATCGATATCGTCGTCGCTGTCACCGTCTTCGCCATCGTCCGGGGTGAGAAGGTCGGGGGCAAGGCGCTGGATGACTTTTTGCGGAGACCGAGCCAGCTTCACGTCGTACGTTCCGTCAGTTCGACACATGCAGATTTTCCCTCGCAAGTACTCGGTGCGCTGTCGGACCATGACACGAGCTCCTTCACGGTAGACCACAGGCTTCACATTTGAGAGAGCCAAGGCGCTGCGCGGAATACGCTTCATTGTCTGAGCTAGACCGAATTCGTTTACCAAGATGTCAAACGTTCCATCGGTGCGACACAAGACAATTTTCCCCTGGCGACGAGTTTTGGTGCCTTTGTGAGCCACGGTGACTCGCGAGCCCACGTTGAAGCCGGTCTTCCCAGCTGCACTGAGCAATTCGTCTTCGGGGTCCAGCACGCGCAGTCCACTGAACTCGACGTTGCGCAGGTGGCGACCGCTGTCGAAGTGGACGTCGGCCACGAAATAGTCTCGATAAACGCGTTCAATGGTGCCACGACCGTGAATCATGCTGGCTACGCGTGATCCAGGTGCAAAACCTTTTCGACGACCTCGATGCTGCGATCGTGTGCTTTCAGCGGACGACGTATCTGTTTCTGTGGAAGCTTCAGTTGACCTTGAGTGGGGTCTCGAATGATGCCGACGGTGTGGCGTGCTGCTTTTGTGCGAGTGTTTGGAACGGCGCCGCCTGTGACTTCTTCTTCTGTGTCGGCATGCTCTTGAACCACTGCTGCTATCAGAAGCCGTGCTTCCAGTGTTATCACTATCATGCTTACCATCGTCTTCACTGTCGCGCTTCCCGTCGTCGTCGCTGTCGTTTTGCCGATCAGCGCTACGGTGGTGACGCTTTTTGTGCACCTTGCTCGATTGTCGCTTTTCTCGCTGTTGTTGTTTTCGTCGTAGTGCCTCTACTTCTTTCTCCCATTGGGTTCCGTTGGATATTGCAAGCTTTTGCCTCAAGAAGTCGTCATAGTCCAGTCTGCTCTTGTATGCACGATGCCGAGGACTCTTGCTGGCAGTACGTCCCTTTCGTGGAGATACGGTCACTCGTTGCTGCTCGATTGGTTTAGATGCAGTATCTATGTCAAGAAGAAGGTCGCGGGGGTAACTCTGGTTAGCATCAAGGCGCTTCATGAGTCGGTGAAAGGCAGTCCGGGAAACATCTCGCCGACGAATACGACCGAGGCCTTCGCGCTCCAGAAAGCGCAGCACTTGTTCTCGTGATAATGCTGCGCCGAGCTCAAGCGCTGCTTGAGCTGCTTCCACTGCATTAAGCATGCAGGTTGACTCCTCTTCGTTGTCGCTATCGTATTTTACATCGTCATCCTTCGTGCTACTGATTTCAGCCCCGTGCCGTCTAGCAAACCGGTCAAATGCTTCATCCACTTGCTGTTCGCGCCGCCTTCGTCTCTGTGATTGTCGGGATTTACCGTCGTCGTCACTGTCTTGAGCTTTGGTTTCTCTATCAACGCATTTTCCATCATTCTCGTCATCGTGGTTGTTTCGACGCCGAGGTTTGCTGCTTTTTTGAGGTTTCGACAACTTGTCGTGCTTTACATCAGGCTGATTGGATTCACTAGGGGGCTGCGGGCACATTCGTACGTGACCAGAGCTGTGTAAGTGAACTACACGGCTGCGATGCACCAGTGCATCGTTACGCAGAGAGCGTTTGATGGATGCCGCCTCTTGTTCACGCGCGTAGGCTTCAGCTGCAAACTCCAAGCATGCTAAAGTGAACTCCGGAAAACTTAATGTCGTGGTAGTCTTCTTCTTCCGCTTCGCTCCATCGGATCCATCGTCGCTTCCTCTTTGTATTTTTGCTGGCCAGAAGCTTGCACACCAAACGTTCACCTCATCGACTGGAACCATCGGAAACAATGTTGAAAGCGCACGCTGTATCACCGTACGGGGTTTCCATCGCGTGGAATGAACAGGTTCATACGAGGTGAATAGTTGTTGTAACCTTGCTACGCTGGTAGCTTGTGTCCCCTCTCCGGCAGTGGTGGTGTCCACAAGCTGCGCATATCGCGCGATGAACTGGGCGAAGGTTACCCTCTCACTTGACTCGTCCATCTCATCTTGAGCATCAAGCCAGCGACAAGCGAGCTCTGTACTACGAGCTTCGCTTTGGCCAAGTTCCTTAAGCAGTCGAATCAGGCCTGGCTCATCGATCGAGCTAGCTTGGGCAGCCTGTTGATTGAAGCAGTTGCGCAAATTCGTCAAGTCCAGTACTGGGAGCCTGGGGCCAAAGGCATGAACTGCGAATGCTCCTTGGGTGACGGCAGGTGTATCCGCAGGCTGAGTGGCCAACTTCGAGAAGGCTCGTGCAAACGCTGGAAATGAAACTTTGCCTAACGTTGCTGCCTCTTTTCCAAATAGTTTTTCGCTGTGAAGTAAGCGCTCGACAGCTTGAGCTGATGCCTCCAGTGTGTCGGAACCTGGGCCAGCTTGGCTAGACACAGCTGGAATCGTGCATCGAAGCCGTGATAGTGCTTGTTTCACCTGATTGAAGTCTAAAAACCCGTCGTGGTCTGAATCAAGACGGTCAAACGTAGTTTTGAGTTGAGCTACTGCACTTACTCGATCGATATCGAGTACAGCCAAGTAGTCTTCAAGTTGTGTGTAGTCGAGGCCACGAGCAAGAAGTTCTCGATCACGCAGGCGATCCACGTGTGTTAGCAGCTTGGTGCGGTGCTGAGGGTTTACAATCCCAAGTAGCAGCTGCAGATCGCTCCCTTCAAGCAGTACTAGCGTGCATCCATCCACGTTATTGCGCTCGAAAACTTCTCGATACTGCGGAAGCCCGACATCTTGCTCGAGCCACTGTACAACTTGCTCTGTGTTCCAGTCCTTCACTTCAAGTGGTGTTTGATTTGCAGGTACGGATGGAGCTTGAGTGTGTACTGGAGGCCGCTTACTCTGCGAAAATTGAGGCTTGCCAAGTATCTGGGTCAGCTCGGAGTGTCTTGCTCGTGGGAACAGAGATGAGCTTCTGGTCTCCTCTGTTTCGCCTAACGCATTGACAAGGTAAATCGGGAAGTCTCCTAGGTCTGCTAAGAGCTCACGACAACCACCACACGGGAATGGGAGCATGTCCTGCTGCTCACTGCAGATAGCCATAGCGATCACGGCGGGACCTGGTGAATTCGTGCTAGACGTGATCATCTTCAGTACAGAAGCACGCTCAGCACAAAGTGTCATCCGTCCATTCTCGATAGCACTGGCGGCGTAGATGGTTTCGGATTCTGTGAGCACCGCGGCACCGATCCCCATACCCATAGCACGAGAATTGCGAGCTTCCCGGGCAGCAGCTTCGAGTACATGCTCCATTTTGCGTTTTCGCCCGCTCGAGTCGGCCAAAGCGCCCGCATAGTGTCGCTTGTACAATGTCCGGCGAGCATCCAAGCGTAGTTGCAAGACTTCATCGTCTTCTTCTGGGTCGTCCTTGTGCTGGTGATACAGCACTGACTTGCTACTACAATCACCGAGATGCCGCGAGCTAGTGTCAAGCCCGTAGATAGCTGATAGTCCTTGCAACTTAGCCGTGAGTAGTGTCGAGCGGTCTCCTTTTGATCCGTGGAGATATTGGTCGTGGCGATGGCGTTGTTCTGGCTGGCGCTGCTGTGGATTTATAGACTTGTTACTACCTTTCGCTCTGCTCCTCTGCTTGTTCGCACGTGCTTCAGCCCGCGCAAGCCGCAAAACACGCCGCAGATCGTCTTCAAGCTGGTTGGACATGGTAGCTAAGTCTCGACGCCAGTTCAAATGCAAGTCTGCCACCTTTTGAGCTTCACGAAAGCGATGTACTCCATTCTTGACTACCAACACATGCGATCGCTGCAAGATCCCATCGCCACGCAAATAGTCTGCTTTGATCAGGTTGCGACGATGCAATGATCGACACGTCCAGCTGCAATTGATTCCACGAAAGACTTGGGAGCCGGCCACGCCAAGGATCGAACTCGCCTAACTTTTTCAAAGTAAGATATTGCGTTCTATTGGGCTGGGCAACCTTAGCCATATTTCTGGTGTCTTCCATTTTCGGGATATATGCACGCACACAACATCGACGAAGTCCTTGCTGCAAGAAGCAAGTGCCTCGTTCATGCGACTTCTCGTGCCGGCTCCCCGGCCTCTTGCCGCGTCTGAGCGTCTGTCGGGTTGTCGCTGCCGACGCTTGTCCTAACGATTTTATGGTCACTATTGGTACTCTGTTTTTCGTCGACGCTGGGCGCAGCCTCACCGTCGTCTTCCGGCCTTGCTTCTTCCGTCGCAGGCGTCGACACCTCGACTTCGGCGGTAGTCGCGTTGACCGTATTCTCCGAAGACGGTGTGTTATCCTGCTCAGCAGTAGCTGGAGTCACCGGCGTCACGGGGGTGTTAGATGCCTGTGTGGTCGAAAAGCTGTCGTTTTCTCCTTCGCCAGCGGTAGCGCTAACACCAGGTTCCTCACCGTCCACCGGGTGGAAATGCCGCATCTCTTCCCAGATGAGCCTCTGCAGCACGGGCTTGGTCAGCTTCTCGTTCTCAAAGTCAAAGTCGAAGCTGGATGTAGCCGTAGTCTCGTCGTCCACGTTGCGGATGGAGGCCAAGTATGGGTGTGCAAGCGCCTCGTCCACACTGATACGTTTGTTCGGGTCAATCACCAGCATTTTCTGCAGCAGGTCCAACGCGTCCGGCGGGGAATCCGTGAACATTTGCGCAAGAGGCTTCGTCGGGTTCGGTCCGCGCTTCTGGAACTCGGCGTTCATGAACTTCCGTGCGCGCGCGTTTGTCAGGAAGTACAGCTCCTGGTCATTCGGCGCTCCGAGCGCATTCATGATCAGATGCAGCTGATCGATGTAGTCCTGTCCGGGGAACAGCGGCTTGCGCGACATCATCTCTGCAAAGATGCATCCCATGGACCAGACGTCCACTTCGCGCGTGTACTTCATGCAGCCGAGCATAATCTCCGGCGCGCGGTACCAGCGGGTCACGACGTACTCCGTCAGCTCGAGCTCCTCCTCGGGGAACACTCCTCTCGCGAGTCCGAAGTCGCAGATCTTGAGCTCGCAGTTGGCGTTCACCAGCACGTTGGAGGGCTTCAGGTCTCGGTGGATCACGTTGGCCGAGTGCACGTACTTCATGGCACAGAGCATCTGGTACATGAAGAAGGCAATGTGCTCGTCCGAGAGCGCGTGTCTCGAGTAAATCACGCGGTGCAGGTCCGTGGCCATGAGCTGCGACACAATGTACACGTCCTCGAACTTGTCGAGCGCCACGGGCTCGAAGATGTCCTCCACGCCGAGCACGCACTTGTGGTCCAGGTGCCGCATGAGCTTGATCTCGCGCACGATGCGCTTGGCGTCCGTGAGGTCGTCGAACGCGCGCTGGATGTTCTTGATGGCCACGGTCTTGCCCGTCTTGGCGTCGGCGGCGGAGATCACGACCCCATACGCCCCCGACCCAATCGTCTTGACGTACTCAAAGCTGGACGGGATCTCGAACCGCGTGTTGGACGTCATGAAGCACTGCGTGCCGGGGCGCGTGGCCGGCAGGTACTTGGGCTTATTGGCAGCGTTAGCCGCCGCCGCAGCCTCGTCGGCTCGCTGCTTCTCGCGCAGCTTCTTGGCCGCCTCGGCTCGGCTGCGCTCCTCGTTCTTGAGGTCCTCGGAGGCCTGTTTCCCGTACGTGACGAAGCTGCCGTCCTTGGACGGCACCATGGCGTGGTTCCAGCGGATGGCCTCCTGCAGCGCGCTCTTCCAGGCGTCGAAGGCCTTCGGGTCCTCCGCCTCCAGCGTCATGACCTTGGTGCCGCAGCGCAGCTCCAGGCGGCGCGGGAACTTGGCGGCGTTCACGTGGCCCAGCACGTGGCCGGGGCCGATGGGCGTCTCGGAGCACAGCGTCAGCGAGTCCTTGCTCGTGTAGTAGCCCAGCGTCATGTGGCGCTCCTCCAGCCGCAGGATGAAGTAGCGCCGCGTCCACATCTTGAGCCGCAGCCCCTGCTTGAGCAGGTAGCCCTCCTGGATCACGTCCGCCGAGCGGAACACCACGGCCGGCTGCGCGCGGCTGGGCGCCGCCTTGCCGTGCAGCCACATGGAGAACAGCGACCGCGTCTTGGTCACGTACACGCCGTCGCCCGCCTTCTCCTCGGCGTCCTGCGAGCTCATGGCGGCGGGGAGAGAGAGAGAGAGCGGACCGGAGCGGTTTCTTGCCGACTGTCGGATGGCGATTTAGAGGCGGAATGAGGTGGCGCCGGCGTGCGCGGTGATAAGGGAGGGGATTGGGGATTGTTGTGTTTTAGTGAAGAGGGTGGGGAGACGTGTAGGTGCGTTTTGAGAAGACTGTGTTTGTGGTAGCCGATGATATTGGGAGATTCAATGGATGGAGGCTGCGCGGGTATTAGGTTGGGGAGGTTTGTCGTGGTAATGCGGGCTGCGGCGGCACAGCACGAGATTTACGCCGTCCGGGATGGAAAATTAGGCTGGGGAGAGGGAAACCTTCTGCGAGCAGGTTGTGGCTCGCGGTGAATGTGCGGGGGATGCTGTGGCGTGACTGTGGCGCAATGCGGTGCAGTCCGTCTTGGTGGTGCCGCCAGTAGTCGACTAATTTCGGGGCGGCTTTCTCGAAACGAGGTGGGTGGTCAAGCTGCTGCGCGACAGAGAATCGGATCCGTGCCAAAACACGGTGGGATTCACTTCGATTTAACCGGCCGGCCACCCCGAATTAACCCATAAAAGCGCGGCGTTGAAGCCATCTGTCGACGACGCTGGCTCTACTCGCTGACTACATTCCGACGCCCGACGCTGCGAAACAACTGGCAACTTCAACGCCACCACATCACGACAGCGGAGACTCGCGCCGAAGAGATTCGCCTTCGTCGAGGCATCGTGGGCTTGGATCGGCGCTCTTGTCCGACGTTGGAGCAGCTTTTACTTTGCCAAAAAGGACAAGTTCACCACCATTTCTGAAGTTTTTAGTTTTTTTTTCTGCTTGGATCAACGGACGCGAGCCCATCACGGCAGGTACAGGTACAGGTGCAAGTGCAACTTCTGCTTCTGGGGTTGATGTTGATAACGTGCAATGCATTAATAATAGGGTGGTATACTTGCTGCGGGCTGCAAGTGGTCTACTTCTTCGCCTTGGTGGCGGGCTCCGGGATCTCCGGGAGGCGCTCGCCCGGGTTGTCGCACTGGAGCAGAGGCTCGACGAAGCCCATGGAGATGGCCTGGAAGTGCAGGCGCCGCCGCCACAGGTTGGGCAGCAGCTGTGCCGGCGCGGGCGTGGAGCCCATGCCAGTCATGCACTCGGGCCACTCGCCCTTGCCGGCGGGCGCGCGCCGCTCCTGTCGCGGCGTCACGTGCGTCGGCAGCATGTTGAACACGAGGTTCGGCTGCAGCAGATTGAGCTTGTGCAGGCGGAACGGAACGGGGTCCACAAGCGACCGGCCGTTCACGTACAGCAGTTCGGCCGGCGCGCTGGCGTTCAGTGTCGGGTCGAAGTGCGCGAGACTGCCGCACAGCGTGTCCGGGTGCCGCTCCATGTCCTTGTTGGCGGTAGCGGACACGACGCTCGCTCCCCACGGTGAGAAGAAGTACGGCGTGTGCGAGAACTCGAACGACAGCCAGAAGGCCTCCTTGTCGCCCCTGCAGGAGGAAAAACGCAAACAAAAAATATGAAATGCATGTAAGTACGCTAGTACAACAGCAAGGAGCGTTGTTGCAAGGACGTACCAGGAGAACTCATAGATGAAGCGGTGCTCGGTGATGAGGTACCACAAGACGTTCATGGCCTTGCCGGCGTTGCGCTTGTTGATCAGCACCATGGACGAGTCCTGCTCATGGGCAGTCTTGCCGCGGTAAGCGAAGGACTTCTTGAACTCCGGTGACGGCTTGGCGTACTCGAGTCCGAAGCGTTTGTAGTCGAAGCTCTTCAGCCACTGGTGCAGGTAGATCGGCCCCTTCCCGTCCTGCCGCTTGTTGAGGTACTGGTTGTTGTTGATCACGCGGTCGTAGAAGAACAGCGTGCCCTTCTTCTTGTACCCTTCGTTTTCACGCAGAGCGGCGGGGTCCTTGAGCAGAATGGCGTCCGCGTCCACGAAAATGAGCTCTTCGAAGCTGGTGAAGTGCACCGCGAGAGGTTTGATCCAGTAACTCTGGAAGCTCTTGGCCATATCGCCCGAGAAAACCTTCTTGATGACATAACGCTCGCAAATATCGATGACCTGGATGTTATCATCAAGGCCAAAGAGAAGATCGACGGACGGTTTAGTCAGGTCGTGGCAGTGGTGCACCTCGATCGGCTCGATGTTGCCCAAACAGCGCAATTCACGGATCAACGAAATACCCAGCTCCAAGATACCATCGTGCAGGCAGATGAGAATTCCCTTGGAATTCTTCTTGACGACTTGGCGCGGTTCAGGAACAGGTTTCGGCACTTCCTTTGGCTTTTCAGTAGGTTTTTCAGTAGGTTTTTCAGTAGGCTTCTCGGTTGGCTTCTCGGTTGGCTTCTCAGTTGTTTTTTCGGTCGGTGCAGGTGTCGGTGCTAGTGTTGGCGCTGGTGTTTCTGTCGGGGTAGATGCGGGTGGTGGTATTGTGGTTGATCCAGGTTCGATCGACGCGTCTTCCGAGGGCGTAGCAATATCTGGAGATGCCCAGACTTCAGCACTGTCAACATCGGGCGTTGATGCTGCATTCAGAGCCGCCAAAACCATCGCTTCGTGCTTAGCGACGCTGCGTATGTTGTTCCTTTCACCCAAGCCTCCGTCGTTCACGAACGAGTACTGCTGAGATAGTGAACAAACGCTACAAAACAACATGAACGCTCCCAATCCTCGAATGTAGACATTGCCCAGGAAGCGGCTCTCTCGAATGCGCGCGCCCCATTCAGGCGCCTGCATTCTCGAGACGAACGGGTCAAATACGCGAGTGCTGTCGTGCCGGGTTTTCGAGGAGTGAGGGGCCTTTAAAGCACCATGGCCATCGACCTGTTGCCCCACGCACTATCAATAGTGCTTTTGCGATCGGGTGTCCGCGCACATGCTCATGGGATATTGCATGATCAGGAGTTTCAACGCAGTGTGTGGATTTTCGATCCGTTTTTGCTATCAATGTTGACACGCTTGGGCTCGAGCTCAACGGAACCGCACGAGTTACTAGGCATCTTCGGCGAAATGTGTGCTCAGTGCAGATGCGATGATACAGAGCAAAGGTGACAAGGACTGGAGTGCTGCTGTCCAGAGCTAAGATTCTGCCACGTCAATGAACGTCACTCGCATTAGTTCAACTTATATAGTGCGAGTGCACCAACAATGCTATATAATGCTATATGCAACCATGCATGCATGAGGCAGTTCGCGTAAGTATGTCTGTGATTGAGCATGACGGATCTGCTGTCGGTTGGAGACGATTAAGCCTCCTGGAAACCACGAGCCACGCCCTGCTCCTCGGCCTGCTGAGATGCGAAGTAGTTGAAAATTTGCTCCAGCGATGTCTGTGAGACGCTGTACTCCCGGATGTGCATTTTCTCCTTGACGTCTTCCACGAGCGCGAACACCTTCGACAAGCGCAACTCGTCGTTCAAGCCGCGCAGTTTGAAGCGACAGAAGTCGTTTTGCCGCTCCATCACCGTTACGCCGCCGTGGCTAAAGGAGTAGCTGAGAAAGTGGAGCAGCGCATCGAAACGAGTCTCCTCCAAGCACCACGAGAGGAACGCCTCGGCGCGAATGTACCCGTCACGCTTCAGTATGGCAGCGAGGCCGTATCCAGTTGGGTGCGAGGCCACAACGCGCTGCGCTAGCTCTTGGTCTCCGAACGATCTGCACTTGTCTTCCAAATCCGCGAGGGTGACAACCTCGTCGGCACCTCCGAAGTGGTGCTGCACCAACTCGTCCAGCTCTTCCTGTGACGGGTTGGCCAGCTTCACGTCGAACACCAAACCATCGCCGAACCGAGACTTGAGGTGCTGAACGCTACCCAGACAACGGAGACGGCCGCCCACCATGATGCCCACACGAGAGCACAACGCCTCCGATTCTTCCATGCTATGAGTCGTCAACACAATCGTCGAGTTCTTGCCACGGGTCGAGATATCGGCGATCACGTCCCACATGAATCGTCGGGAGACAGGATCCATACCAGTCGACGGCTCGTCCAGGAAAATGATGGCCGGGTTGCCGATCATGGCAATCGCTACCGATAGCTTGCGCTTGTTGCCACCACTTAGACTACTGGCCAACTTGTTCTCAAAGTCAGCGAGGTTCAGCTGGTTGATCTTGTCCACGACAACGTCGTTGAGTTGCGATCGAGGCACGCCCTTGATCGATGCGAACAGCTCCAGGTGCTCACGCACCGTCAGCAAGTCGAACAAGGCATCAAACTGCGGACAGTAGCCAATTTGTCGACGCACTTCGATCTGCTGCGTGAGGATGTCGAACCCTCCCAGCGTTGCAGTACCGTGCGTCGGGAGTTCATCGCCCGTCAGCATCTTCATGGTTGTCGTCTTACCAGCACCATTGATGCCAAGGAAACCGAAGCACTCGCCGCGTTTCAAGCCGAACGACAGGTTACGAACCGCAACCTTGCCACCATGATACACCTTGCGAAGACTCGCGAGCTTCACAATGTCGCCGTCAGCCTCCCCACTAGCCACACGCTGCGCTTCTTCCACGACGTCAACGTCCTCCTCGTATGAGTCATCTACGATGTTGTCGCTCCCACTCATCCAGTCTTTTACCTTGGGGAACGTCATTGCGTAGTCGATCCCGACAGCCAGGATTCCGTACAAAATGGCAGTAACAAACAGATAGATCATCTCCCAACCCATGAGATCAGGGCTGAACGGACTCGTTTTGCTGTCGTCGCTTTCACGGATGGTGGTCAGTTCATTCAGCACCAGCTTGAGCAGTCCATAGCCCAGGTTAAACAGAGGTGAGAGCCTCCAAAAGAACACCAGCACCGCGTTCACATCCTTTGTCGATTCGATCTCGTCCAGTATGAAGGCCACCACCATGAGCACCACGCCGATAACGAAGTTGATCATAATCGTGTACGTCTGCGACGAAGCGTGCTCCTTGAACAGGTACGACAGGCAGTAGGTGAACGGGCAAATCGCAAGTCCGAACAGGATGAACAAAACGATCACGGCAGGGAACGTCTCCGACGTGCAGCTGTTGCAGGCCGAGCTGCCCGTCATGGAATCAATGCCAAAACCCTTGATCATGACAATCGCTGCCGCGCACGGGATCAGGTACAGCAAGAAATCCCACAGGAAGTTTGATAGCCAGAAGGCGCCAAGCGAGACTCCAGACACCAATTGCTGGTGCTTCGAGTTGTGGCTTGCCTGCTTCTCCTTCACAAGGAACACCACAATAGACGCCGGGTAGTACGTGAAGGCAATGCAGATGAACAAACACGCCGTAAACGCCAGGAAGGATCCGAATAATGCCTTCGTATCGGCTGTCAGCGGCAGCGGGTGATTGTTGACGATCAAGTTCACATTCGAAGCATCAGAGCTGGAGTTGGCAGCGAAGAATCGGTAGATAGTTTGGTCCATCAGAGCCTTGAAAATAATTGCTCCGTGCGTGGAAGTAGTGTTCACAAACAAGTTGTAGCCGAAGAGGTTCTGGTTGCTGTCACCGTGTACCAAGTAGGCACCATACTGGCCCTCGACCGTTGTAGTGTCAACACCGTAGCCGCGGTTGTAAACTTCATCGCCTAGACTCAAACCATAGCCAGTGGCGCCGGTAGTATTCACTGCAGGGTTTGTGTAAGTCACGCCGAACACCTTTGGCGAGCTGGAATCGAAAGCAGGTTCGGATAGCGCGACTGCTTGGGTAGAAACATCAGTGAAGTAGGAACCGCCCATTGCACTGCTGCACCACTGGTCTTCCGATGTACCCGGTTGGCAGAAGTATGGCGTCGGTGTCTCAGTTCCATAATCGAATGCATCAGTCGTTAGAGGCAGATTCGGATCGTCCTTGGTAAAACTCGTTCCTTGAAGAAGCCCTAAACCAACCAGTAAGAGCAAGACGGGCAGAGCCAAGCTGTAGAAAATCATCTTCTTGTCACGTTTAGCGTAGCGGAATCTCTTGAGGAAGAGAGCTCGCAGGTGCGTCATGAAAAACGAGTTGGTCTGATCTGGGACTGCACCAGCATCGCTCGACGCAGTCGGACTTGAGGCAGGTGTTTCTGGACGAGCACGGTTCCCAAGCGTGTGTTGGTTGCTGTGGTCGTCGGCCTCCGCCACCTTGATAAATACCTCTTCCAGCGTGGTCACAGATACGCCGTAAGACAACAATCCAAGATTCTGCAAGTTGTCATCCATATCGGCGAACATTGATGCAAACTTTGACGAGCTCGTCAGCGGCAACTGGAACGCGATCTCACTACCAACGTTGCTCAGCAACTGCGCCGTTGGCACTCGTGACGTCACGAAAGAGATAACCTCACCGTCCTTGCAGGTCGCATCGTCCTTCACCAGGGTCAAGTTGTAGCCTGCTCCGAACCGGTTCTTCAAAAACAGAGACGAACCGCAGCATCGCAGCTCACCTTCGGCCATAATGGCAATACGATCACCCAGGATGTCGGCTTCGTCCATAAAGTGCGTCGTCAGCACCATTACACGGTCGTTACGGTTATTCAACAGAATCTCCCACGTGCTGCGACGGCTGTACGGGTCCATTCCTGACGTGGGCTCATCCAGGAACACCAGGGAGCTGTCACCAAGAAGAGACACAGCGACGGACAGCTTTCGCTTCATACCACCAGACAACTCGGTAGACTTGACGTGGCGCTTCTCAGTCAGTCCAACCTCACGAATCTGCCGCGTAATCACAGCATCAAGCTCCGTCTTCGTGTAGCCCTTGATACGCCCGAAGAAAAGTAAGTGCTCTTCCACTGTCAATTCCTCGAAAAGAACGTCATGTTGGAAGCACAGACCCAGAGACTCGCGCATTTCATCCATGTCTTCCGTAATAGACAGCCCACGGAAGGTGGCGTCTCCGCTCGAAGGTGCGATCATACCGGTAAGCATAGAGATCAGCGTCGTCTTGCCTGCGCCATTGTGTCCTAGCAAGCACGTGATTTGGTTCTTGTACATCGTCAGATTAAGCCCATGTACTGCCACCTTCTCGCCGCCGGGGACAGAGAACACTTTGCGCAGTCGCTGAACTGCTAGCACTTCACCCTGACGCTCCTGTTCGCGAAGCTCCACGTTCACTGGCTCGATATTGTGGTTCACATCCACAGAGATGCTGTCCAACAGAGCCTCGGCTGGGTGATCAGATTCAAGTTTGGCCTTTAATTCCGCGCGAGCTTTGCGTCGGTTCCTCCAATACGACGGAGACACCGGAAAATACCATTTCAACGTAGTACCGTGTTCCTTAGGAACCACCTTATCAAAGTACAGTCCAAGCAGTGTGTAAAGAACCGCGTCAATCAAGAACATCAGCAGCGCTGTACTGAAGCGGAAGTTATCATTCAAGACACTCGCGTTGGAGAAATTCACACCGGTTCCGGTAGCTTCCAGATTTGACAGCACGGTCACGCCAAGCGACAGAGCAATTGGAGACAGAATGCAGCCCACAGTTTTTTTATTCTCAGCCGTCTCCGTCGTGAACGCAGCCGACACGAAATACATGAGAAAGAAGAGCACCATACCCACGAACGCTCCGACGCGCGCTTTGCTGAAAATCGTGCTGATCATAAAGCCATACGCCAGTACACTTAGACTGAACAGGAAAAAGAACAGGAAGATCAACACCACTGAGCTGTTCGAGAAGAGGCCAGCCATACCCATGAGAGCCTGAAGGATTGAACCGACGAACAGAATCAGGATGTACGTCATGTACCACGACACCACAATGGCCTTCTCCTTCACTCCCAGAATCTTCATGTACTCGCGAAGCCGCAGCTCCTTCTCCTGAATAAGCACCACCAAAATCCGCGAAATGGAGTACAAATACGACAAGATGAACACGATAGCGAACACATTCGACACCTCGTTGTAGAACGGGGAGCTGATGTACGCTTCTATGGGGAACGGCATCACCGAGGCGCCAAGATACGGCTGCGGTGCTTGTCGAAGAGGAGTCAGCAACGCTTCCAACGTCTCGTTCGTGAAAAACTCTTTGACGCTCGAGAATGTAGCGTCAGCCCCAGCAATGTTTTGAATGGCGTAGTCGATGATAACGTCGTTGTCCAGCGACGACAGCAGCGCGTCGTCCATTTCTGTCGACGCTTCTGCCGTCGTCTGCGGGCGTTGACACACGCCCGTTGTCGTCTTGGTCGCTGCATCCCACTCGGGCATACACGCCACGAACCTCGTCACCAACGTCTGCAGCGTCATGAAGCCCGTGATGGTGTACCTCGTGTAGTAGTCCATGTTGATCTCCTTCTGGAAGGGCGAGATCTGCGGCGGGTCTCCGTTGGTCCTTGGAATGAGGCCAATGGCTCCGCGTCGACCAAGTGTCGAGTTCAGCCTCACCGTGTACTCAATATCCTGGAACGACCCAATGCTGCTGTCGTCCGGGTACGAGTCGAACACAATCCCGCCGTAAATGTGGGGGTTCTCCTGCGTGGACGCGTAGTCTTTGCCACTAACGTACTTCTCGAGGGCCTCCTCCGTGTCGAAGAACTGCACGCTCTCCATCAGCGACGGGAACACCGCCGACGTGGACGTGTTGCGTAGGTTGATCCTCGGGTACCACAGCTCCATGGTCTGCATGAAGTAGTCCCGCGTGAACGTGTTGTCCGGGGCGATGGCGATTTTGTACGGCGACACTTTGCCGCCGCACGAGGTGGGCACGGCGTGGGCCGAGGTGGGGTCGATGTCCACCAGCCCCCTGGCTGTGACACCGGTGGTGCAGTTGTCCAGGTCCGTGGAGGACAGTTCGTCCATCTTCATGCCGTTGGAGATGGACAGGCTGCCCATGTAGAGTAGAATGCCCCACAGCGACGTCTCGTGCATGGTGAACTTGGGTAGAGCGGCAGGTAGGTCGGCGATCGTCGTACCCGACGTCTGGAACAGATTGTAGGACGTTCCGAGGGTGTCGTCGTCGGTCAAGCTGTTGTCGTCGCTCCAGCCCTCGGGCACGTGCACGTCGTCCACGAGCGACTTGAGCAGCCCCATGATGAGGATGAAGACGCAGGGCAGCGCCACCTCCATGCACGTGGCCACGGGGTGGCGCCGCTTGAGCGTCCAGTTCTTCCACAGCAGCGTGCGGATGAACAACCACGTGGAGCGGCGCTCGGCCAGCGGCGGTGGACTCGACGAGGGCGCCAGCAGCGCGTCCTTGCCGCCCAGCATGGCGGTCTGGGACGACGACCGCGTCTTGTCCATGATGACGGGCGACGTACGCGCTTCCTGGCGAAATGCGTTATGAGACTGTCGCCGCAGCGGACGCCCGTTAAAGCGCGCTTGTCAGAGCGGACAGCATAGCGAGGCCGGCATGCCTGTGGCTTATAGCCGCCGTGACGTTCGCCGGCCTTCTACAGACGGCGGAGAGAGACAGGCCGTGGTGCTATGAGTGCGTCTTGGCATAGGGGCTTTGGTTGCGGCGCCGAGAGATTGAAAGGAGTGCGGGGCTGGAGGTTTGATGTTCGTGTACGTAGCTGCAGCAGACTGAAGGTGGCGTGCTTGTGGCTTGCTGCTGCGTTTGGCGTAGCGGATGAGGTGGGGGAAGGCATAGGATGAGGATTTCGCCAGTGTGCACGCGGGGCTAAGGGTGCGGCCGACAGCACCGCAGCAGCACCGCAAGTGTATCGACCTTTGCGGATGCAGTGCATTGCGATCGTCGAGCGAGAGGACTGCGAGCGCCTCAGGCATGCTGGGGGTATTGAGTCAACATATTTGACGCAGGAGCGATGACATTATAATTCGCGCCAGATGACTTGATCCCCATGCAGAGAGCGGCCGTGTATCCCCAATTCGTACCATCATCATTCAAAGCGCGGAGCCGAAGTCTTCTGCCCTGCGTGCGCAGAGATGAATTGGTGCAGACTGCAGCAAGTTCCTGCCCAGCAACACGCAGTGTTCTGCGGTTGGCAAGTGCTGGTGGCCTCGGTCATCTAGCGTCTGGTGGGCGTCGCGATCGCATCTATAATATCCCGGCGGTGCCGCGGCCCAAGTCGCTGCAACCAACGATCCCGGCAAGTGCTCATCGAGTAGGATGGATGGATACATCTACCACTGATACTGAGCACGTCCGACAGGAAAATCCACCGGTCGCATGAATCGAGAATGATCGAGAGCAGAACTCCTGCATTTATCTGGTTATTAAGCTTCCTGGCAGGATGACTCTGCTGGCGAGTTGAAGCTCTCCTTCAGCATGATGTGTTTTTCACGCAATTCCAAAGTACAGTAGAACTTTCCCTACTGCCGTCATGTCGACCCGAAATTGACCAGCGGTGCCAGTACCAGGTACCACTTCATGGTTCTCTTCATTTCTCTGCGATCAAATCTACAGGCTACAGAGGGTGCCAGGTACACTCGCGCGCCGACTACAGTAGTATGAGAAACTGCACACGTCTACGCGTTAGCCAAATCAAGTAAGGGTATATTCGCGCTAATGGCTGAGGGTTATACGTGCAAACTGAACCGCACACTCGACAGGATGAACTGGTACTATGAAATCGTCTAAAAGGAAAATGAAAACTACCTGTCCAGTGTGCCTGCCCTTCAGGGGGTGTTCGAGCTCTCACTAAGCGAGACTTTCGCAACACCATCCTGAAGGTTTACAGTCGAGTCTTCCTCCTCTTGCGCACCTGCACGAACGATATCGGCAAAGCTTGGGGCATCGTCCGCGACCCACGAGAAGCGCGCGAAGAGTTTCGTCGAGTCACCAGTAGCAGTAGCACTATCGATGCGGCTACGGCGTCCCACATCTTGCGTCGTGAACTCCTCCGAGAAGTAGGTGGTGTCCGTGTTGCTCATAACGTTGGGCACAATCGGCGGCTGCACCTTCTTCTGTTCCAGCAGGTGCCAGTCGATTCCCTTGAAAAAGGCGTGCTTCTTGATGGCCTGCACGCCCTTCACCTGGAACATGGTGGACTTGCCGGAGCCCAATCGCTTGTCAACGTTTCTCTCCAGTAGCTGCTTCAGAATGGAGTGGGTATCAGGCCCAAGCCACTTCGGAAGCGGAAGCTGCATAGTGAACGTTGAGGTCAGTATGACAAACAGTTGGCGAGTTACATCCATTCTATACTTACCTTTTCGTTCAAGATCTTCTGGTGGAGTTTCTTGCGGTTCTTGTGTCGGAATGGCGGGTAGCCCGTAACCATTTCGTAGATAAGCGCACCTAGCGCCCACCAGTCCACTGCCTGGTTGTACGCCTTACGGCGAATCATTTCCGGGGGCATGTACTCTACCGGGACAGCAAAGCGAAATCACATCAGGAAGCGATACAAAGACGTATACTGGAAGCACAGTCACTCACCGTTCGTGCCGCACATGGTGCTCGTCGAGTCGTCTTCCTACAATATCACAGCACTTCATTAGCATAGCGACTGCTCTTCTAGCGGCACAGCTTCAACTCACGTCGGCCATTTCTTTGGCAAGGCCGAAGTCCGTGAGTCGAATGTGTCCGTCAGCTCCAAGCAGCACGTTTTCAGGCTTCAGGTCGCTGCACACCATCACCAAAGACAAAAAAAAACAATGGAGTTCACACAAAAAACATACTGCCAGCAATCAAGCAGTAACAAGATCATCTTACCGATGAATGATGCCCTTCGAGTGCAGGTGCTCCAGCGCCAGCACCATCTCGGCGGCGTAGAACTTGGCGGAGCTCTCGAGCAGCAAGCCTTCCTTGTGCAGGTGGTGGAACAGCTCTCCCCCGGCGACAAACGGCATCACCAGGTACACGTTGGACTTGGTCTGGAAGGCGTAGCGCAGACTGATCAGGAACGGGTGGTTGATCTTGGTCATGATGTCCCGCTCGGCCTGCAGGTACGACACCGAGTTGTGCTGCACGATGTACTTGTTCGACACGATCTGCAGCACAACAGTCCCCCCACGCGTCAGAGCTCCCTCGTCTGCTGCCACCAGAGCAAACCGACCTCTCTCTCTCGATTGCACGTACTTTCATGGCCAGGATCTCGTCCGTGGGCTGGTGCCGCACCTGGATCACCTTGCCGAACGCGCCCTGGCCGATGACACACAGCAGGTCGAAGTCCTGCGGCCCCACGGGGCGTCTGCTGGCCCCGGTCAAGCTGCCGGTGCTGTCCGACGTGGACGAGACGGAGGACGAGGCTGGAGACGCCAGCGCCGCCGCGTCCTCGTTGTAGGCCTCGGCGATGGGCTCGTGCTTGCGGCTCAGGCGCTTGAAGGTGAAGCGCCGCCCCTTGGCGCGCTTCTTGGCGGTGCGTGGCGTGGAGGGCGCCGTGCCCAGCACCTGCGGGGCCTGCGGGGGCGCCCTGGCGGCCGCGAAGTCCTCGGTCTCGGCGCGCGTGAGCGTGGAGGGCATGGCGGGGCTGATGGGTAGTGACCAGTAGTGCTGCACTGCACTGGCGCTGACGTTCGTCTGACGCTTTTTCCAGCTGTCCCGGTGGTCAAGTCGCTGCTATTAATAGTCGTTATGGCGATTTGTATGCACGGCGTTGAAGGCGAACACCGAAACGGGCAGAAATGACGGGACGCAGTGAAAGAAAGGTGTGACGTGGTGCAAATGTACCAGTGGCGTACCACTGCCTCGCCTGAAGTAAAGTGTGTGTGGTCCACAGATGCATGAGTGGTCCACACGTGAAGTAACGCGATCCAGGTCGAAGCGACGCGTATCCTGCGCGTATCTTCCTGGGCGGACGGATCCTGGTCATTTGTGCTACGAAGGACTCGCTGCTGCTGGGCGAGTGGGCGCTATGCGTGGTCGATTGATGCTGCGTTGGCTGGCGGTGGTCGCACTGGTATCGCTGCTGTCGGTCGCCGCTGTCGTGGGCGAGGAGGCGGGTGGAAGCGGCGGGGTGTCTGATCCCGGTCCAGCGGATGCCAAAGCCGTAGCTACGGCCAGCGACAGTGCGTTTATTCACTATCGAGCAATGGTGTGAGTTCTTTTTCTCACTCTAATTTGCTGCTGGTTGCTGGGTGCGTTTAGACGACAGCAAGAAGACGCGCAGCTTCGTGGCCGCCACGCTCGGATCGGCGCACGCGCTGACGCTGACGACCTTCTTGACGGACGCGGCGCATCTGCACTACGCCGTGCTGCCTGCAGGACTTCCGGCACTGGATGCTGAGGGGATCAAAGCGGCGGCGGAGCAGTGTCGTGCTGACGTTTCTGAGGCTGGTGGTGACGTGGCTGGGAGTGATGCAGCGGCGAGGCGTCGCTTGCCGAGGACGAACAATGCAGTGGAGAGGTTCAAGAGTGCCGGTGCTGCGGCCGCGGAGACGGTGACCGTGTCCAAGGCGCAGAAGGTGGTGAGCGCAGTGGAGAACCTGCTGCCTAACACGAGCTACGACGTATACTTCGTTGCGGAGGTGATCGGCAGCAATGGCGTATTCGGGCCTGTTCAGTCGGTGCTGCAGTCGTGGACGCACCCGGAGCCACCAGCCATTGGCATTTCGTTTGTGGGCCCAGCCAATGCTTCGAGCGATACGGTGCTGATAAACGCCACGCTGACGACGCCGGGGCGTGCGTATTTCGCATTGGTGCCGAGTGGAAGCGATGACGCGAACGTGTTGCCTTCACCTGAAGAGTTGGTGATGAACCGAACGAGTGGTGCGGGGACTCCTGGGTCACATTACATGCTGCATAGTATTCTGTTGGGGACAAACGACTCATATGCTTTCCAAGAAGTCATGGGAAAATTAACGCCTGCGACTTTGTACAACATGTTCGTCATGACAGAAGCCCCGGGCAATGGACAAGTTCGAAGTGAGGTGACGCGCCATTCGAGTCCTGTTCGCACCCATGCGCTCGCCCCCGAAGTAGCCTCGTTGAAATGCTCTCCCGTCAACGCGAGTGCTTCTGCCCTCGATGTGAGATTTAAGCTGGACGTGGATCAAAAGGATATCGATCGCGCAAACCTCGACACGTTGTCCTTTTTCAAGTACGATCTTCACTACGAGGTCATCGCACTGTCGGATAATGCTGCGAGCAAGAAGCAGACTACGATCACATCTAGTAACGATGCAGTTTCCGTGGGGGCGGGGGCAACACGCAGCACAGACGACATCAGTGCACTGAAGAATACTACAATACGTGGGGTGTTTTCAATGGAGAACTATTCAAGCATAGAAGACTTTTTCGCAGGCCTGAAGGCAACTCACCACGCGAACATTACGGGTCTTCAAAGCGGAACACTGTACAAAGTGAAGCTACGTGCTGAGACTGCGGGTAGTAATGGTCTCTTCGGTCTCCGAGAACTCACTGCACAGGCGAAAACTCACGAGGAGGCGCCTACAATCGCTGCAGCTGTCGTTCAAGCTACGAACAGGAGTGTGAATTCATTGACTCTTACGGTAGACCTTGCGCGTTCTCGAGGGAACCTTCATTACGTCCTAACTGGTAAAAGAGGGTCCAGCTCCAATCTCCGCAGCGTCTTCCAGCAAGCTACAAGTGTCGAGAACCTCCAACATCTTCTTCGTGAGCGATCTTCCCGAGATTTTGACGAAAATGACGTTATAACTGGCATTTTCAAGTTCTCATCGGACGAGATCATCAGTATTAGAACCAGTAATCCGAATCCTAACCCAAGGTCGAGACCAAACACTGGCACACAATCAGGAAAAATCCCCGAAGAGAGCACCACAGAAGCATTCCGGCAAGAATTTGAGATCACAGGCCTGGCGGACGCGACATCATATACGATTGCGCTATTACCGGAGACGACGAAGAGTTTTGGGTTGTTCGGACGCGCTTTCAGCCCCCTACTGGAAGCTACCACGAACGAAAATGCCTCGGATGTTGAACTTCGCTCAGTGAAGCCTCATTACGGCAATACCTCAGCCATTGAACTCGAGGTCAGCATGACCAAACCTCAAGACGCTCTTTTCCTTTGTCTACTTCGAATTACATTTGACTCCGAGGCGACCGGAGATGCTGATGACACCGAAGTGATGAGCTCAGACTCTTGCCAAGAAGTTGAAAACAGGGAGAATGTCGAGCACTCCAGGGGCACTTCGAACCTTTTCACCTTTACGGTGGGGAATCTCAGCGAGGACACCGATTATCGTGTTAGTCTTTATGCTGAGAATGTCCGACGCAATGGTGTACTAAGTGATCGCACCGAAGAGTTGACCGTGCGAACACATAAGAGCGCACCACACGTCGTTGAGTCTTCAGCGCAGCCCACCGCTGCAACTACATCGAAGATCGAAGCACAGGTGACATTGGAGCCAGGTTCCACTTGCATCCTGCATTATGTTGTTCGCGAGGCGCAAGCTGCAACGGATACTGAAGAAGTCAAGCCTGTGGACGCTGCAACAATTGTGGAGTATTCATCCGAGAGCAGTAGAGGTACCCGTGCCCAGTTTCAGCGCCGCTTGCCGCCAGCATCTTTTTCGTCCTTTGTTAGTGGAGGCAACGTCTTTGCAGGTCCCAGTGCTCCAGACACGACAACTGATTTTGCTGTTCAAGAACTTACTGCCAACACAACCTATGAACTCTTCGTTGTCGCGGAGACCAGTCGCGATGGGAACAGCAGCGGTGTGTTTGGAGAGCCCGCGGTCTTCAATGTCACAACCCATGCTGTCGCGCCCAAGATTGTGCTTGCAACGGTGGATCCTGTACCAGGAAGCACAGACAGCGTTATAATCTCCGCGAATCTTTCGCATCCGGGTATACTGCACTATTTCCTGAGCGATGTGGACTTTGCAGACCCTGCGATCATCAGCCACAGCGATGCTAAGCATGCGCCGCACGAATTACGAGGACAACTTCAGGTCTTGGAGGAGCACATTTTGATGGAGGTTATCAATGGAACGAACGACACAAGACCGACAGACCCGCTCACGTTCGTGCACAATACGACGGTGGGTGGGCTCGAGTCGGGTCGGACCTATCACGTGTCTCTTACGACGGAGACGTATGGCAGCGACGGTGTCTTCGGCGAGTTCCCACCCCCAGTTCTTGTGAATACGCACCTCGGCCCTCCAGTGATAATCCCAGAGACACTATCGTTGCATGCAGTGGCTGGATCGAGTTCCGCTTTGGCGATTGACTTCCAGTTGGATCGATTTGGGGACGTTCACTACGCGTTGTTTTTCCGCGGCCTAGTGCCAGACAGGAGCCGACAGCTCGAAGAAGATCAGAAAGCGGAGAGTAAGCCTTCAACTGCAACAGAGGACACGAAAGACGGAGACAACGAGACCATTGCGATTTGGCCGCCTCTAGTAAGCACATTTGATCTAACCCTATTGAACGGATCAATGCTTAAGGCAGCAGAGCTCGAAGAACTTGGTGTGGGTGTCTGGGCGAATGACACCATCTCCGTCTCCCGAGAAGACGTGACTCGTGGCAAGCTTGCCCACAAGGAGATTGATAAGCTCCCAGCCAACGCACTGTTTGATATATGCCTCGTAAGTGAGACTGCTGCCAGTGGGGGCATACTGGGGTGGCCTTCGGATGGAAATGCGAGTGCGTGCCACCGCGTTGCGACTCACGCTGACTACACGAACCAATCGAAGCTGTTTGACGAGATATCTGTGCACGGTGTGAGTGGACGAACTGACGGAGTTCGCATTGATTTGAACGTCTCGAAGCTTCTCAATGCTCCTGACTCAACGGATACTAACGACGGAACCATCATGGATCGATTTGCTCGGGCCGCCGGTCGAGTACCCTACTTTGTTCTCCTTGATGCAACCTCAAGATCTGGACGTGACTCCGGAGCTTTCTCGTCGCATCGGGGCGAAGTCACCAATGCCTTCAAGGAAGCATCCCCAGGTCGTGGTGACGGAGTTGTTGCCGCTGGAATGTTGGCGAATATCAGTGCTGAGAATGCCACAGCACTCCGAATTGAGCAAGACGTCTTCGGGCTGGACGCAAACCATGAATACCTGCTATTCTTTGCGTACGAAACCAGCGACAGCGATGGCGTGTTCACACGGGTGAACCCACACAAACTCAGAAGCAATGACTCGCGTTTCGAGAACGATGGTATTCGAGTAACGACGTACGAGGCTGCCCCTCGAGTCCTCAAAGCAAAGGCGCAGCCCAGCTTTGGCCACACTACGCAAATCACAGTCAAGTTTGACATCGCCTGTGATTCGTGCGAGAGTGCAATTGTCCACTTACTGGTTTTTCCAGACGACTGCAAGTCCCCACGCTCCGTGGGTGATACACTACGACTAGACCAGCTCTCCTCATCGGAAAGCAACACAAGTGTCAATACGTCCCCATACAGTGAACAAGATGGGGAACACTGCAAAATCCCGCTAGCCCAGAAACGTGTAAAGCTCGAGATGCCCGAGCGCCAGCACAGTCGCAATGGCTTGGAAGAAGACCTTGGGGGTGAACATGTGCTTACACCCAATACTAGCTACATCGTGCTGATGGCGACTGAAACTGTGGGGTCGCATGGTGTGCTTAGCGAGAAGTTTGAGGAGCCATTACGCGTCCGAACTCACGCTCCAGCACCAAGTTTTACAGAGATTCGGTTGGAGCCTCGCACAGGATCGACGACAGAGTTGCTGTTGGCGTTTGCGCTGGATCGTCCTGGAGAAGTTCACTACATGCTCGGCGTGTCCGACAATGCAGAATTCAACGTAACGTCGCCGCACAACATCAGTAGCAAGGGTATACCGAATGGAGATCGCCATGGACGCAGCCGAGGTTCCCACGACTATCGTCAAGATGTTGTGCGAACGCGGCGCAGTGTGACCTATTCGGACGGCGAGCACGTTGAGCTGCTGGATTACTTACTACCAGGCACGAGTTACAGTCTGTTCATTGTATCGGAGGCGCTGCCCGCAGACCACGGCATTTACGGGTCGATCCAAGAGGTAAATGACGTGTCAACATTCGCAAACGCTCCGATTCTGCTGGCTCACACAGCGTATCCGACGCCAGGGACCACCAAGTCGCTTACTGTGGGCTTCCGCATGGATGCCCCGGGCATTGTGTACTTCTCCGTGGTTGCTGTCAAACCTTGGGATCTCACTTATCACGTGGCGGAAGGCAGCGATCGCTATGGGAACCGCCTGGCGCTGCAAGATGAACTTGTAGCCCAGAAGAATCTGGATGTGGACCAAGAGAGCATGGAGCTTGAGAGTGACAGCGGATGGCGAGAGCAGATCCTCGAAGTCCCGCAGACCGGAATGAACTACACTGTGCACCTCGTGACGGAAACAAAAGGAAGTGGTGGTATCTACGGCACTGTAGCTACCCACGCCGGTGTCCGCGCTCACTCAGAAGCTCCGGAATTGGTGAACGTGTCGGTGAATCCAACGGACGCCCGTGTTGACGCACTATCAGTGAACGTCACGCTCAGTGGCTGTGGACATGTGCACTACATCGCACTACCCAGTGGGCGTGGGTCTGCGCCTCCATCCGATGATTTCTCGCATCACTCGACGGAGCTGAGTGCCCTCGCTAGCGGCAGTGTGGACGTCAACGAGAGTGCAGGGAGCATTCAGGAGACCAGTTTCAGGATCACTGGTCTCACCGAGGGCACATCATATGACTTGTACTTCCGCGCGGAAACATTTGAGAGCTTTGGCGTCTTTGGCGCGTGGACTCGCCAGGCTGTGACGACTCGCACTCATGGTCTTCCTCCGGATGTGCTTCCGGAGGCGGTAGAGTGCAAAGTTATTCCTTCGTGCGACGAGCGTGGGCGCGAGACGGTAGGTCCTATCATATATTCACAACGAGCGCTTATCCAAGCTGACTTTTTCCTTGTTTACAACGCATAGTGCTCTCGCAAGGCCAACGTGTGCGGCAAATGTCTTAGCGGATACACAACTACGAGCAATGAGGAGATATTGGAGACCAATGAGCCATGCGTAAAGCTGGAGCCTGCTGAAGGTACACAATCATAAATGGTTGTTTAGAGCAGTACATGCACACTAACCCATACCGCTTTCGTCTGCACAGACAAACGTAGCCCGACAATAAAAATCAACGGTGTAATGCGCAACCCAAACTTGCACATGTCCGAGATGGAGCCCAAGCATGGAGAGGGCCTGGAGCAGGAACTTCCGCTTGTCGCACCTGAAGGGGAGTTGCCTGCGCCAGAGCAACACACACTCGAGTATGAAGTACAACAGGAAGACGCGATCAAACAGATTGTCGAAGACGGAGAGCTAACGGAGCAGGGACAAACTCAAGGGCAGCCAGTCGAACCGTTCATTGTGCAGGACACTGTGGGGGAAGAACTCTCGGAGCCGGTAGTGTTGGATCAACCTATGCAAGTGATGCCGGTCGAACAACTCGAACCAGAACACCTACTGCAGCAGCAGCCACATGTCGAGCAAGAAGCACCGGCCATTCCCGACCAAGGTGTTGACGCTGCCGAGTATGAACCGATTCAGGATCCTCAAGAGCCCGCAGGGTGTCCGCTGAATGCGCAGGCGACCACTTCGGGTCTTTGCGAGTGCATCCCAGGTTACGAGGTCGACGAAGGTGGCACCAGTTGCGTTCTCTCGCGGATGGCCACAGCCGCCGAAGCTGCTGCCACGGCCACGTCGGCGGCATTCGACATCTTGAACGCGCACCACCAGATTCCGGGCCACAGCGTTTAGCAAAACCCATGCATATCATAGACCTTATTACCTCTAATTGTGGAGGAGATAAGTCGGAATCAATGAAAAAGAACTGCAGGTTGTTCATTCAACGGGTAAGAAAATATTAAAAACTACCTCCTACGACTGTAAATCGCTTCGCCTCATACCCTCAGTCCAACATTCGGAGATTGGAGATACTTTGAGCCATCAGGCTGCCCATAGCACGCTCCATCTCGATGTCCGACCCCAGCATACTTTCCATGTCATTGTAACGCCGACACTCCGGTTCGAGTTCCATGTTGTCCTCTGCTAGAGTAGTTGGAGAGTAATAACAGGGGATACAGTTGAGTCAAAGCACGTTGAAGGAGTTCTGAAATTTGGTTGTTGAAGCGCAAATGCATTTTGTCTGAACAATTATCTCCGAGTATAACACTGTTTCCGCCTGCTTCACAACCACCACATCTGCATAAGTGACATACGCGGCATTTTGGAGAAGTCATCGAAGGAAACCCCTGCTAGTCATATTTTCAGTCTCAATCACGCATCTGAAACTAATCTAAGATGCCAACGGCAACAACAAAACAGAATGAAGTATTAAGCAACAACGAAAGGAGGAACGGATGGTCTGCGCCCACAGCCACATACTATGCTCTATAATGTTGGGTACCGGAAACTGCAATGTGGTCAGGTAGGAAATGAAATGTAAACCAATACTAGTAGTAGTAGTACTATTTTAATAATGTATTAAAATACATGATGAAAACCAAATTGGTCCAGGGTTTGTGATTTGTAATCGGATCAAAAATGGTCCCGGAATTGTGAACTGTGATTGACAAGAAATAGTCCAGTGACGCTGTTTTTGTTAATACACGCGTCCGCCTGCGGTCCACTCCGTCCACTTATTGAACGCCAGTCATTTACTTCGTGTGGTTGCTGTTAACCTTGGCATGACGTCAGGCTTGGACCCACGCCCTACACCGGTTGCGTATTCTGCTCTGTTGTAGGGGTTAAAGCAAGTTGCCCCGCAGGACTCTTTCCCTTGCTGCCCTCCATCGTTCTCCAGTGCTGCAAGCTGTGTGTTCGCTCCACAGCCCATTAACAGTCCACGTACTAACGCTCAGAGCTCCGAAGCACCTGCGCCCTCGGCCGCAAAACGACAAGCTGTCCCCTGGTTTCGTCACTGCCGCTGCTTCTCCACGCGGTTCCGCTAGTCATGCTTTGCGGTACGATCTAACGCAAATTGGCCACCCCTTCACATGCTGGCAGCCAAACAGTTTACAATGTGCTAAGCGCAGTATCCAAGGCCCACAGTCGAACAGCATCCACCGAGCCGTTACACGTTGAGACGCTCGACCACTCCAAGACGTACGCCATAGTTCCAAATCGCTCAACACACGAACCACCCGCACAGCAGAATCGCCACTTCCCTGTAGCTTCGCATCCATCACGACGCCATTCCTGCCGAGCCAAAACAAGTGTAGTGCGTCCCCCGCCTTGTGCCCAACCCATTACGCACCGCCACCTCGCCCAACACCAACGCGAATCGTTAAATAAATGTATATTGACGGCGCGTGCACGCTCGGAGAGCTTGTATCGCAAATCTCGTCCCCGTACTCGCTTCCAGCTCGGCCCGCGGCCTGTCCGAACACCCTCCTCCGGCAGAGGGGCCCGACACGGATGCGCATAGCCTCTGCTGTGTCATTTCGCCACGCGAGCCCCAGCTTCACCAGCGTGAGCTCTGCATCCCACGCGTGCGCGCCTCTTTCGCACCTGGCAGAACCAACAAACGCCGCCTCATCGTTCGCACACGCACGCTCGCCTCACCCACGTCGTCCCAGGCCACGCGCGATGCCAGGGCGTGCTTTCTCGTCAAGCTAGCGCTCGCTGTTGCTGCTGCTGCTGCTGGTGCGGGGCCGACCTGTAACTGCCTGTAGACGACGTAACCGTAGACGAGTCGACGCGCATCCCCCTCTATAAATAGCCCCGTTCGCCAGTCGCCACGTCAGCGCGGCCGTTGGCGCGGGGATCGCTCGTCCGTCGGTCCTGCTCGTCCGCGTGGCTCCTTCCCGAGGGCACCTGCGCCCTCGGCCGCAAAAAGCGGAAAGAGTTCCGAAGAGCTCCGCGCAGAACACGGCGCACCAGCACCACGCATTTACGGCGCCCCGGCTCTGCGTGTTGGGCGGCTCCTGGCCACCGGCCGAGCACTTGGGTTTTGTATAGCGGCCGATCTTTGGCCGTCGGCGCTCACTGGTTAAAAATTGCAGCAGCCAATAGAAGGGCCACCGGCGCGTTCACTTGCACAAAGTGAGTGGACGCCCATCGTCAAGATCGCGCGGTTCGTCCGCCGCTGCGTCCCCTCACTGAAACCAAGTGCAGTCTCGCGCCACACCACGCGCACACCACAGATATCGCGACCCGACGGTTCAGCCGTGTTCGCTCGCCTTCAACGCGCTTCGGGGTCGCTTGGTGTCGCCCATTGGCTCGGACAGTCGCCACTAAGACTTGGCCTTTTGCCTCCAAGAGCGCAAGCAGCGACCATCACTCCCGCTCCAAGCTTCCACCGCACTCCGCACACACGCAGCATGTCGTCGGTGTCCTTCTCCGAGCCCGCGCAGGCGCTGGCTCCCGTGGGCGGCGTCACGGACGACGCCACGCGCGGCACGCTGGTGCTGGCGGACGGCACCACGTACGCCGGCTACTCGTTCGGCGCGCAGCAGAGCATGTCGGGCGAGGTGGTGTTCAACACGGGCATGGTGGGCTACCCGGAGGCGCTGTCCGACCCGTCGTACCGCGGCCAGATCCTCGTGCTCACGTACCCGCTCATCGGCAACTACGGCGTGCCCGACATGGACGTGCAGGACGCCTTTGGGCTGCCCAAGTTCTTCGAGTCCAGCACGGTGCAGATCTCGGGCCTCATCGTGTCCGAGTACTCGTTCCAGCACAGCCACTGGAACGCCGTCAAGTCGCTGGGCGACTGGCTCAAGGAGCACAAGGTGCCCGCGCTCTTCGGCATCGACACGCGCATGATCACCAAGCGCATCCGCTCGCTGGGCGCCGTGCTGGGCAAGATCGAGTTCGACGGCCAGCCCGCCGACATCGTGGACCCCAACAAGCTCAACCTCGTGGCGCAGGTCACCACCAGCGACGTGGCCGTGTACAACAAGGGCGCGTCCCCCAAGATCGTGGCTTTTGACTGCGGCATGAAGCACAACATCATCCGCTACCTGGCCTCCAAGGGCGTGGAGCTCACGGTCGTGCCCTACGACTACGACCTGCCCAAGAGCGAGCTGCAGTACGACGGCATCTTCATCAGCAACGGCCCCGGCGACCCCACCATGGCCGCCAAGACCATCGAGAGCATCCGCTGGGCCATCAACCTCGAGAACCCCAAGCCCATCTTCGGCATCTGTCTCGGCAACCAGATCCTTGCCCTGGCCGCCGGCGCCAAGACGTACAAGATGAAGTACGGCAACCGCGGCATGAACCAGCCCTGCATCGACATGCGCACCACGCGCTGCTACATCACGCCGCAGAACCACGGCTACGCCGTGGACTCCAACACGCTGCCCGACGGATGGAAGACCTTCTTCATGAACGCCAACGACAAGACCAACGAGGGCATCATCCACGAGCACAAGCCCTTCTTCTCGGTGCAGTTCCACCCGGAGGCCTGCGGCGGCCCCACGGACACGGCCTTCCTCTTCGACATGTTCATCGAGAAGGTCAACAGCGCCCCGGCCAAGCTCACGGTCATGGACACGTCTCTGTACGACCGTCCTACGTTCTCCAAGGTGCTGCTGCTCGGTTCCGGTGGTCTGTCCATCGGCCAGGCCGGCGAGTTCGACTACTCGGGCTCGCAGGCCATCAAGGCCCTGCGCGAGGAAGGCGTCAACGTCGTCCTGGTGAACCCCAACATTGCCACCGTGCAGACGTCCAAGGGCCTGGCTGACAAGGTGTATTTCGTGCCCGTGCGTGCTGAGACGGTGCTGGAGATCATCAAGAAGGAGAAGCCCGATGGCATCCTGGTGAGCATGGGTGGCCAGACCGCTCTGTCTGTCGGTATCGAGCTGTACCTGAACGGCGACCTGGAGCGCCACAACGTCCGCGTCATGGGCACGCAAATCGAGTCGATCATTGACACGGAGGACCGCGAGAAGTTCTCGGAGAAGCTTGCTGAGATCGGCGAGACCATTGCTCTGAGCCAGCCTGCCACGACCGTGGAGGGTGCTCTGAAGGCCGCCAACGAGATCGGCTACCCCGTGCTGGTGCGTTCGGCTTTCGCTCTGGGCGGCCTTGGCTCTGGTTTCGCTGCCAACGACGACGAGCTGCGTACTCTTGCCGTCAAGGCCCTGCACGGTTCGGCCTCCAAGGGTGAGATCAAGCAGATTCTGATCGACCAGGACCTGCGCGGATGGAAGGAGGTCGAGTACGAGGTTGTGCGCGATGCCAAGGACAACTGCATCACGGTCTGCAACATGGAGAACTTCGACCCTCTGGGTATCCACACGGGTGACTCGATCGTCGTGGCCCCGTCGCAGACGCTGTCGAACAGCGAGTACTTCAAGCTCCGCTCGACGGCACAGAAGGTCGTTCGCCACCTGAACATCGTCGGTGAGTGTAACATCCAGTACGCCCTGGACCCCAACTCCGAGCGCTACTGCATTATCGAGGTGAACGCTCGTCTGTCCCGCTCCAGTGCTCTTGCCTCCAAGGCTACGGGCTACCCGCTCGCCTACGTCGCGACCAAGATCTCGCTTGGCATTGACCTTGTGTCGATCAAGAACAGCGTGACGAAGACGACCACTGCCTGCTTCGAGCCCAGCCTGGACTACTGTGTGGTGAAGATGCCGCGCTGGGACCTGAAGAAGTTCTCGCGTGTGTCGAACGACCTCGGCAGCTACATGCTTTCGGTGGGTGAGGTCATGTCGATCGGACGCAACTTCGAGGAGTGCATCCAGAAGGCTGTGCGCATGGTGAACCCGAACCTAGACGGTCTGGACGGCGACGTCGTGGACAACGAAACCAACCCGGAGGTGCTTGACGCTCAGTTGAGCCGCCCGACTGACGAGCGCTTGTTCTACATCATCTCGGCCCTGGACGCCGGTTACACGATTGACCGCGTGCACGAGCTGACCAAGATCGACAAGTGGTTCCTGTCGAAGCTGGCGCGCATCTCGACGCTGCGCAAGGCGGTGCCCAACTTCACGCTGGACACGCTGACGGACCGCTTCGTGCGCACGCTCAAGGTGTGCGGTTTCTCGGACCGCCAGATCGCCGCCAAGCTGCCGAACGCGTCGCCCATGCAGGTGCGCGAGCGCCGTAAGCAGCTGGGCGTGCTGCCCTGCGTGAAGCAGATCGACACGCTGGCCGCCGAGTTCCCCGCGCAGACCAACTACCTATACATGACATACGGTGGCTCGGAGGACGACATCCCGACGAGCGAGGAGGCCATCGTGGTGCTGGGCTGCGGTGCCTACTGCATTGGTTCGTCCGTGGAGTTCGACTGGTGCGGCGTGAGCGCGGTGCGCACGGTGCGCGAGCTGGGCAAGCCGGCTATCGTGGTGAACTACAACCCGGAGACGGTGAGCACGGACTACGACGAGAGCGACCGCCTGTACTTCGAGGAGCTGAGCCTGGAGCGCGTGCTGGACATCTGGGAGCGCGAGCACCCGGAGGGTGTGATCGTGTCGGTGGGCGGCCAGATCCCCAACAACCTGGCCATGCCGCTGTCCAAGGCCGGTGTGAACATCCTGGGCACGGCCCCGGAGAGCATCGACCAGTGCGAGGACCGCAACAAGTTCTCGGCGCTGCTGGACACGCTGGGCGTGGATCAGCCTCGCTGGGCGGAGGTGAAGGAGATGGATGCCGCCCTGGCGTTCGCCGAGGAGGTGCAGTACCCTGTGCTGGTGCGTCCTAGCTACGTGCTGTCGGGCGCCGGCATGATCGTGGCCTCGGACGAGGAGCAGCTGAAGGAGTACCTGAACAGCGACGCTGTCAAGATGTCGCGCTCGATCAGCGTGTCCAAGTTCATCCTAAACGCCAAGGAGATCGAGTTCGACGGCGTGGCCAAGGACGGCACCATCCTCAACTACGCCATGTCGGAGCACGTGGAGAACGCCGGCGTGCACTCGGGCGACGCCACGCTGGTGCTGCCCGCGCAGAAGCTGTACGTGGGCACGATCAAGCAGGTGAAGCGCATCGCCAGCGCCATCGCCAGCGCGCTCAACATCACGGGCCCGTTCAACATCCAGCTGATGGCCCGCGACAACGACGTCAAGGTGATTGAGTGCAACCTGCGCGCGTCGCGCACGTTCCCCTTCATTTCCAAGACGTTCGACCTCAACTTCATCAACCTGGCGACTAAGGCCATGATCGGCCTGCCAGTCAAGTCGGTGCCCATCGCGCTCATCGACATCGACTACGTGGGCGTCAAGGCGCCACAGTTCTCGTTCACGCGTCTGCACGGCGCCGACCCGAGCCTGGGCGTCGAGATGGCCTCGACTGGCGAGGTGGCCTGCTTCGGCACGGACATGCACGAGGCGTACCTCAAGGCGCTGCTGAGTGCGGGCTTCAAGATGCCCAAGGAGAAGAAGGTGCTCATCTCGATCGGCAACCATGACATCAAGCGCGAGTTCGCCGAGGGCGCGCTCATCCTGCAGGAGTTGGGCTACACCATCTACGCCACGCCGGGCACGTCCGAGTACCTGGCCGCGCAGGGCGTCAAGACCATCACGCTGCGCAAGCCATCGGACCCGGAGAGCGACCTGCCCAGCGTCATCGACTACATCTCGTCGGGCAAGATCGAGCTCGTCATCAACGTGCCCGAGGGCACCAACCGCGAGGAGCTCACCAGCGGCTACAAGATCCGCCGCGCCGCCGTCGACTTCGGCGTCTCGCTCATCAACAACATCAAGTGCGCGCTGCTGTTCGCTCAGGCCATGCAGAAGGTGCGCAAGCTCGAGATCTGCAACATCTCCGAGTACTACGCAATGCCCACGATCGGCTGGCGCCCCGGCCAGAAGCTCACGGCGCGCAAGATGTCCATCTTCTAAGTTGCGGCTGCTGCGACGTAGTGGTAGTCTCCTAGGTAGTAGTGATCCATAAGTGCATGTAATATTCCGCTTCGCACACAAACAACTCTTGTTATCCTCGATAGTTTTGAAGGAAAAAAACAACGCGAGTTTCGTCTTCCAAGTCCTTTCACCGATTTATTTGGTCCAGCGATTTTGTTTTCTTGTTATTAATTACCGAGTCTGCTCCTGTCGCTAGCTTCTTTCATTAGCTCTTGACCAGCTTCGGTTTGCAGTTTACAACATGCATACACAACACAGCAAAGTCCTAGGAGGTTACTCCTCCTTGCGCAGCATAGCTTCCTCCTCAGCGGCCGAGTACTCGGGGAAGTCGGACGATTCGCAGAAGTGCTGCTGCATCTCTTCGTTCAGCTCTCCTTGTGCGAGCGCATGCGCGTCCATGACGGGGGTCTTGGACTTGATCCGAGGGATAGCTTGCGACAGCAAAGTGTCCTCCGCGGGGGAGAACTCCGGGAAGGCTGAGGACTCGGAGAAGTGACTCGATGCGACCTCTTCCAGCGTCCCGTCGATATCCAGCTTCGCCGTAGTCGCAGCACTGTTGAGGCTGGTCATCGTGGAGCTCTTGGGCTTCATATGAGGCACAGCTTCAGACAGCAGCGTGTCCTCCATCGGCGAGAACTCCGGAAACGCAGACGATTCCGAGAAGTGACTGGACGCCACCTCCTCAAGCGTGCCCTCGAGGTTCAAATGCGCACGGGCCGCAGCGCCATTGAGACTAGTCATCGTTGACGACTTGGGCTTCATTCGAGGCACAGCCTGCGACAGCAGCGTGTCTTCCATGGGGGAGAACTCCGGGAAGGCCGACGACTCGGAGAAGTGGGTCGAAGCGACCTCCTCCAGCGTGCCGTCAAGGTCCAGCTTAGCGTTCGCCGCAGCTCCATTGAGGCTGGTTAGCGTCGACGCTTTGGTTTTAATTCGGGGCACAGTCTCCGACAGGAGCGTGTCCTCCATGGCTGAGAACTCCGGGAAGGCGGAGGACTCGGAGAAGCGGCTGGACGCCACCTCCTCCAGCGTGCCGTTGAGGTCGAACTTGGCTGCGGTCGCAGCGTTGTTCAGACTCGTCATTGTGGAGTTCCGGGGCTTAATGCGAGGCACAGCCTGCGAGAGCAGCGTGTCCTCCATGGGGGAGAACTCGGGGAAGGCCGAGGACTCGGAAAAGTGGGTCGAAGCGACCTCCTCCAGCGTGCCGCCAAGGTCCAGCTTGGCCGAGGCTGCAGCGCCGTTGAGGCTCGTGAGCGGCGGCCTCACGGTCTGCAGGGCCACGAGCAGCGTCCTGGTGGTGGAGATGCCGCACGCGAGCACTTGACGCTGGAAGGCTGGCGAGCGAATGATGCGGAGCATGATCGGGGGAGGCGACGAGAGCGTCTTGGCTGCTGTTGGGGCTGGATTGGGCTTGGGCGGCTTGAGGCGGAAGCAATAATGAGCGTGGATCCGCCCGCGCAGGCTGCTCGGTTTGCAGGGACGCGCAGCACCGTGGTCTATGCAACTTCAACGTAGGAACCCAAATTGAAGTTGCGCCGCGCCCCAAAAGTTTTGGTTTTGGGGAAACAGGCTGGGTTGGGCTCCCACCAATTGAGCATGCGTCCCAATATGACGCGCATTGTTCGCAACAGCTTCAAGCTAGGCGGGTGGCATTGGGCAGAGCTGGCGGAGTCGGGATAAGAAGAATGTGGCTGCCACTGGGCTGAAAACTGGCAAAATTCAGCCGCCTCGAGGCTAACGTGGTGGGATTCCCACTGGGAATGCTGGGGACTTGTCAAGGCAACAATTCTCGACGAGTGATTCGTGTTTGGATCGCACTGACAACGATTACCATTGCGTGCCACTATGATCCGCGTTTGTCGCTGTCTCCACTACACGTCCATGACACAGGTGGCACGCACTGCGGCGCCAAACAGCCCGCTCTCTTCCGACCGCCAAGCAAGCAAGGCACAAAACGTGCACTGCTAAAAATCAAAATACCCGCCTTCCACCCAAAGGCGTCCACATTCCATTCTCAAATGTGCTTCATTCATTCACGCCGGAGAAAATGAACGTGGCCGTTGTTCCAACGCTGCAAATCTCGAAGCGCCAACCAGCCAATCACCGCGCGTTGTCATAAAACCACAAATCACCCCCTCCAAAAACCCAAAACCCCATAAACGGATTACACGAGTAAATCAAGTTTCATCCCCATATATTATACCAACTGTGGGATCATCCCATTCGTCTATACAGGGTATTCGTTCTAGCGCCGCCAGGGATTGAACCGACACCAAGCAGCTTCAAGACAACTTCAACATCGAGCGTGCGGCTACCCAGGGCTCATTCCCAGATCTGCCTCCTACCAGCCAAGCCCAGCCCAGCCAAGCCAAGCCTCGTGTCCAAGCCGCCATGCTGCGCCTGATCCGCTCGCCCGCCGTCCAGCGCCTCGTGCTCTCGCGCGGCGTGGCCTCGTCGCGGCCGCTGCTGCGCGCCCTGCAGACGGCCAAGCCGCCGCTCACGAGCCTCAACAACGCCGCCGCAGAGGCGCAGCTCGGGCTCGAGGGCACGCTGGAGGAGGTGGCCTCTGCGCACTTCTCCGAGTCCTCGGCCTTCCCCGAGTTCTCGCCCATGGAGGACACGCTGCTGTCGCAGGCCGTGCCGCGCATCCCGCGCCCCGAGCCGGTCATGGACGCGCACGCGCTGGCCGTGGAGCAGCTCCTGGCCGACATGCAGACGCACTTCTGCGAGTCGTCCGACTTCCCGGAGTACACGCCCGCGGAGGAGGAGGCCATGATGCACAAGGAGATGTGACGCCCGCGTTGAAGGCGATGCGGTGCCTGTGAAGTGTGCACATGTAGTGGCCATGCAAGTCGACTCTCGAGCTGGTAGATGCGTCACACGGTCGTAGCTGGCGAGGGAGCAGAGCAGACGACTTTATGCTAGTAACAAATGATAATAAACAATCTATAGTGGTGGTGTTTCAACGCCGTGTTTGGTTAGGAGGAGACGACCGTGCGTTGCGATCCTGATGAAGGGACGGATGCAATCTTTCTGCAACGTACGTTTGGGGCTAATTGTTTTCGGTACGACACGGCCATTTGCGCTTTCCGCTGACACTCGATATGGCTGGTGCTTCCCACTTACCCAACGGAACCAGACTACCTACCCTAGCACAGTGATGGAAACTAAAGTCCAACGCCAAAGTGAGCAAGGCGGACCCCACTTTCCTTCTTGGTGGGGTCGAGCAACACGACGTTGGTAATGGCCGCTCGGGTGAACAATACGGTCCGTCAAACCCAGGTCGTGCCAACGAGTTCGGAGCTGGAGGCTGGAGGAGCTTACTACTTCCTTGTGGCAGCACCTTTGATTGCGGTCGGCATGACTGCCGCGAGTGACTTCATTCTTCGACGGGAAGGACGAGATGGACGCTTGCCAACTCCGCGACGGCGTAGTTGTTGCCGCCGAAACCAAGCGCGAGCCCACTCCCAACGCGGCGATTTCCTGCTGCTGCGAGCTCAGTGAAAAGCTTGCATCACGTTGCATTACATGCATCACCAAGTGCCCAAGTCAATGTTCAACGAGGATTTCCGGATCCTTCTGTACCAAATACAACCAACACGGCACTGTGGCTGAAAGTAGGTAGATAACCAAGACAACAGGAACGTCATGCTATTCATCTACACCATTATCCATTCCCAATATTTATCTCATGAGCGGAATGTGAACAACTGACTTCTTCAATTCCAGGTTTGTACTACAACGAAGTGATTCGTGTGCATGATTTCCGGTGAGCGCTGTGTGCTTGTGCGCCTGCAGCGATGACAGCTATTAACTCCTGTCTTATTTATAGGGCGAACTCCTATAATAAGACGGTTCACAGCTTGAGGCGGGTTGCCAACTCTCGAAAACGGTTCGCCACGCCAATTGTTGGCTATTGCCGAGACAGACACGAGCGCAGGAAGGGAGAGGCTGGTCAGAACATTGAACATGCCCCAGGCTATCAACGAGTTGGATGTGGACTTCGAGGCACAGGTACATAAGCTCCTTGATCTGCTTTTGGCTTCGAGGCCGTGGTGTTCAAGTTAGTCTTATTGTCGATCGATTTGGAATTGTAGATCCAAGAGATCAAGCGGCTGATTTCGTCCTCGAACGATGCAGACCGGCGCACAGCACTAGAGGAGCAGCTTCGGGAATTGGAGCTTCAGAGAATCCAAGACGAACAAGAACAGCAGGAGCAATTGGAACCAAGCTTCGCTGTGAACAGGAGGAAAAGCTTCCGACCAGCTAGTGCCAAGCCGCGGATGACGCCTCTGACCTCGCTGGCCGAAGACTCGGAGGTCGTTCCAGCATCGTTTCAGGGCCTAGATCCTCATCACTTGGACGATGCTGGACTCGCGCTGGTGTCGGAGGTGTTCAGCAGCTCGTACGACGAGAACAATGGCCCTGCAAACGTGCTGGAGAACGGCAGTCGAACGCTGTGGGTGTCGAGTGGCATGTTCCCGCAATTTCTTCGGATTGTATTATGCGAGCCCAAACGCGTGGCAGCCGTGGAGATCACCTGTAGGCATGTGACAAAGCTCCAGCTACGCGCGTCGCCGAGTCGGAACGTCGCCATCAACAGGATGTCGATTGTTGGAGAGCTTGAAGTGAGCGCGGCAGACAGTGGGAAGTTGGACACACACCGATTTGCTCTAGCTCGACGGGCGTCACGGAATGACGATGAAGAAAAGGGGGGCGACGAGAAAGAAAACAACGAGCCCGCAGTCGAGGCAATCCAAATAGACATAGAGAGCGGCTACGGCGATTTTGTATGCGTGTACTTCGTCCGTCTCCGCATCGCCAGCTCGGGACAAATAGCATCATAACCTTCATAATTAACAAAACAAATACGATGATGCAAGCACAACTGGTTACATGCATGCAGCAACGCACAACACATAGCGCTGACAATCTCAAAACAACACTTTCATTTAATTCTCTGACCGGGAAATTCATGAGGCTTCATCAAATACGTCGAACCAATTCTGCCAACTTCAAAGCCTCTCCCGAGTATTGCACTTGCAGCGACAACACACTACCACCACACTAAGGCGCCTCCATGTCTGTCTGGGTACGCAAGTAGTCGACAAACCGCATTCCCGTAGCCAGGAATTCACGCGGAAACGTTGGCTGTAAGCGTCGTTCCGGTGTCAAAGGTGGAAGCCGGAACTCAGCCTCGACTTTATCACGAACACTCATAAAACCATCCTCGGGGTTCCGGTCTGGAACGCCAAACTCACGAATGTGCATCAATGAAAGTTCGGTTTCTGTCGTCGTATTGGCGTACGTAGCGCCACGAACGTGCCTTACAGTCCCGATGCACGCAGGTGACTCACCAGCATCCACCAAATAACGACTGATGCGTACCTTGTCACGAGACTCATCACAGAATTCAAGGATGCCACGGCCATCAGGCGCGCTCTGGCAGCAGTCGGATAGCTTCACGTACAAGCTGTCAGTTTTTGGCATTTCTTCCGTGGTCGACACGTAAAAGCGGATATCCGGCGTCGAGTCCATCATGTCACTCTCCTCGTCCATCTCTTGCCTCATCTTCAAAGTCGCACTAAACCACCGCGACGGACGCGATGTCACCTTCACCAGTTGCAAATCGTCAGTCAGCCTGATATTGAACTCGAACGACTGGTGCACGATAGATACCTGGTACGAGTCGGACTCCCTTACCAACGTCATACCCAAGCGTTTCTCAGCATACTTTTTCGTCCACGGTGCATGCTGCTGCTCGATCATCGAGTAAAATGAGTGTGTGACACCCTTGTCTCCTCGAGCAACATTAACTGCTTTCTGCAAGTTCATACGAGGTCGTCGCGGCCGACGCCTTCGTCCCCCACCACCACTGCCGCCGGTGTCGTTATCATAGTCAATCCAACCATCCTCTTCATCGGAGTACTCCCCCCAAACAGCTTGCTCGTCATCATTGCTATTTCCTGATGACTCAGCAGCTTGGTTTGAAGCTCCCAACTCAACTTCATCATCAGCATGTGCCCGTTGTCTTTGTTTCGCAATCAACACAGACTCGTAGAGTTCACGTGCTGTTCGGCCTCGCTCAAATTCATCTTCCAACTTCTTGATACTGGCCAGCATAATCGTCTCCTCATCGAATGAACGCGGAAGGTTAATCAAGTAGTGGTGCCCAAAGCGAACGAAAGCTTTAGCCTTTGTGAGACCAGGATTCAAATGTTCATATCGAGACAGCTTGATCATTTGCTGGATGAATTTTGCGCAAAACGTAGCCCCTGCATGGTCATACCATTGGCGCCCGTTCATGAAGCAAATTAAATGTGCTTGGTGCAGCCGAATGTTGTTGTGCTCACTATGGCGCTCACCGAAATAATCTTGAAAGCCGATTTTCTCTTGTTGAGACTCAGCACCTTCAAACAGCACCAAACTCGAGCCCTCATGGTGAAAGTTTCGGTTCGAACGGTAAGGCATCCGCGCGCCAAGCTCCTGCTCGATCATGCGAATATGCTCTTCGATGCGCTGAACAGCATCACCGGGGCCGCTGATCTCTGCAACGTAAAGGTCACAACGTAGCGAGTTTGGGTGAAATTTGAACACAAGTCGCGTCGAGCTGTCGGCCTTCGTTTCGAATAGGATTTTCCGTGAAAAGAAGTCTCGTGCCTCGTGAACACGTGTGCTCAAAGCATGGCTGAGCGTGATCCTACTGGTTTGCTCTTCTCGATGAGTCAACAAATACTTGATGTCGCCTTGCGAAATCACCAACTGATGCAGCGCAATATGACACTCAGACCGAAACAGCGTAACAGCTTCGGGATCCAGCTGCGTATCATTCTCCGGGTCAAGAGGGTCCTTGAATCCATAATCGCAATATGGTGTGGATAAGTTTGCATAGTATGCAAAAAATGAAAGGAGAACGTCAGCAGCTGACAGCAAGTTCGCGTCGGCATTTCCGGAAACCAATCGTGTCAGTAATTCAGTCCAAAACGAGATTTCTGAGTCAATATCGTTATTTCTCAAAATCTCAGGGACCGTGATGAGTTCAACAGGTTGGACATAGTTTTGCTCCTTACAGAACTTCAAGAACAACCAAATGAAACCCGTGGGCGAAAACATATCTGAGCCACCGCCCGATCGCCGTCGAATCAGGCCGACGCATTTCCCCCAACGCACCAAGAAGTAGATACACGGCCAGACAAAATCGTATTTTTCCATATACGTGCGAAATAGGCGAGTTTTCACAGGTCCATTTGAAAGCTTGCACATCTCGACAGACCACTGATGAAACGAGAACGACAGAAGCGGCACGCGAATTTCGTCTTTTAGATCGATGTTGCCGTGTGAACCCTCAAGAGCCTTCGCGATGGCCTTCAACGAACCGCGAGAAGACTTGCAACGAACCATCACGTCCAGATCGGACTGCTGCTCAAATGTTAGTAGTCCTGAAGAGCCGAAGAGGATAAGGTCGAACTCCTTCGTTTTCAGGTTGCATGGCATTGCAGACCGTAGTGAACTCACAGCAACTAGTCGGTCAAACAAGTCAGCCAACAATTCTTCTGTGATCGTCGAGATCTCGGCTAAGATGCAAAGTTGCAGTTTTGGAATTGTTCCTGCGTACGCTGACGAACGTACTGGAGTCCACAGTGTGTTATGTGCTCTACCGAGGTTAATTTTCTTGATCGTCGAAAGCAAATCAATCACGATCCACGGAAAGCTTAAACAGCGCGTCGATGCATCGGAGTCAGCGTAGGCGGCAAAGTAGCACGCCGATGCAAGCTTGAGTTCTTCACCCGACGCCTGCGTAGAAATGTCACAGTTGAATTGAGTTCGGAACGCTATCTGAAGATCATAAAATGCATCCTTGCACTGCTCTCCAAACCGGAAATAGTCAGCCTTGTACACACTTTGCGGCTCCACAATCATTCCAGTTGCGAGTTCTGCCTCCGTTTGTGCTCCTGACATGAGCAATAAGGCCCTGAGACGCAGTTTGTATTGGCGATACAGCATATTTGCGTGCTCAACATAGTCTGTGTAACCTGTCGCTAGGAAGTGGTCATCGCGGAGTGGCATTTGACTAACTCCCTTCGTCATGGTTGTATCGAAGATGGCCTTGCACCGACGAAACATTTTGCCCAACACCTTTTTGGACGGGTACGATGGCTTCTCCTTGTTTTGCATGAAATCAGGATAGCTTTTAGGAGCCAAATTACGCACTGTTTCCAAATCCTTTTCAGCCCGCAGACTGTCAACTTGCTTTGAGCAAATACGTGCAAGAATTTGAGCGTTCTCATCACGACTGCCATCGTTCGATGAATCACACAGCGCAAGATGGGCATTCGAAGCAACACCTAGGATATCATCCTGGATAGAGTGAACGTAGAAATCTATGAGTCCATCGTCGTCTGTCGATTGATAATACTCGTCGCCCCGAGGGCTAGTGTCACCTTCGTTTTCTTCATCAAACGTCATGGGCTCGTGGATTTGTGTTCGAGAAGGAATCAAACGCTCGTCCCAAATGACGACAAACATGTCACCATCCAAATCCCCTCCTGTGCACTCGTCGGGATGCGGTCGCGGTCCTTGGCATGGAAACACAATGCAGTCCTTAAGTTGACGTAGTTGAGGGGGCACGTCTGTTCTACAGCGGAGAACTCGGATGTCTCCAGGGTGGTGGCACGGACTGCGATGGACAGCAACATCAACTCCATCAAGTGCAATATATTCATCAGCTCCTGTCGTCTCGTCAGTTACTGAGTACCGCACAAACACCTCCCCGTACTCCAATGTTCCAGTGAAATCAGCTACGCCCATCAACGTACGTCCTTGTGCGATAGGAATCCTGGCACGCATGACCGTGTTGGCCAGCCGATAATGGTAGATCGTTCTAGCCAGTGACGACAAGAATTCATCATCTAAAATCTTCACTTCAAGGTTACGGACAAGCACATCAATCCACCAAATAACCTTCGGTGGGAGCACAGCCTTTAGCTCGAAATACGCACCATCATCTGATGCAATTAGTGTACGGAGGTCGCTCAAAAACTCCTCCTGCATCTCCATGAATACGTCTTCGCTGATGCCAAGATCGCTCAGTATGAGTACGCTTTGGCGCGTCAAGTACGCCTCCGATTTGCTCGAACAAGCAACTATTTCAAGCATAGTGTGACTGGACTTGAATTTTGACATGCTTTCGCGGAGCACAATACTTTTTTCTAGATTGACGTCTGGATTATCAAGATCAGATACCACCAGAACGCCTTTTGCACCCCCAAGACGGATTTGAAAAGCTGATGGCGTATAGGAGAGATTTAGTTCCCTCACAATAGCCTTCACGCCAATCGTTGCAATCTCGCCGCACCCATCCGTGAATATATATTTGTCGTTCGCGATATCCTTCACCGGATTATCAAGTACGCTCTGGCTGACTTCAAAGGTTTCTTTCGTAGAAGAGAAAGCTTGACCGAGACGCTTTAGATACTTCGCGGGGGACGTTAAATGTGATAGATCTCCAATCCATGATCTAACCTTTTGGTGGTCAAGCAGCGTGAAAATCGCACTGCTATTGCGCACTTGACTTAGAGAGCAACCAAGAAAATGGAATTTACGTCCGTCTCTGACGTGAGGAATCTCAATTCCCTTCTTCAACACGTTTCGAATTCGCTTCAAAATCTTTCCGGAGGTATAGTCCAAACGCTCCATGTTATCGTCGCGAAAATATACGTACATGAAATTTTCCGATCCCCAGTGGCGAAATACTCGATTGCGCGGAGCTGGGTCGGGTGGACAAAAGACAATACGTGACGGTGTAACAACAACCTTGTAAACGATAGCACCTGATCCAAGTGCCGGACTGGAGCACAGTCTTTCCAAGACGGAACGCTCTTCTTTTAGGTAAGCCGAAAATTGCTCTGCAATATTGACCCGGTTCAGACTTGCTCGAAATGATAGAAGGGCTTTTTCTTGAACTTCGTCGTCAAGTGTGGTCAGGACCTCATAAAACTCAGGGGGGAGAGATCCATTTGTAAAATGACAGCAGTCCGATAGAAGGCATTGAAGCGCATACGCTACTGATAAATCAAAGCGTAGTGCTGTAGGAGCGACAGTTTCTTTCTTGGTATGTGGGATCTTTGCTTCTCGGACCTCAACACCAAGCTTCGAGAAGAATACACGCAGGTTCCAAAGGTGGGCCACCGTATCATCTGAACGTGGTACCATTAAGCAGTACACAAGAGCTTGCAACTGGCACGTCTTGCATTCGCGCTCATCATCGATATAAAAGCACGGGGGGATCCGAAAGGACATGTATATTGCGGCATGGTTGGTTGGAGTAAGATCAAACCACACCTGCGGTTCACACAACGCCCGCAAATCAAACTCCACACGGCGGTAGCCAAAATCCGCAATTAAAGCATCAGCTGCCATCTCCAAGACATCCGCCTTGCCAAAGCTCTCGAGTTCCATGAAGGCGCCAGCAGGAGTCATCAACCCGCGACGAATCCCAACCTCAGTTACATTCTCTGCAAACACACTGCTAGCTGCACTCTCAATATCGTTACTTTCAAAACGCATCCAGAACGTTTGCTCATCCACAAAGAAATCGATACCCGAGGCCAGCATATTGTACGACAGGTAGATGTCCTGACCAGGTGGTGCTGCAAGCGTACACAGACCGATGCGCTCATCCGCAAACCTGACTGATGCAAACTCACTTACCCTTTCCAGAATACAGGTTTGCTGTTGTTTGTCGCCATTAACAAACGCGCCACCCAGCACAATGTTGTATACTTTATCAGCCATCGCGTCAAACATTGCACGCAGTGGCAAAGCTGACACTTCATTTGCACCACTTGAAACATCAGGAATTACTTCTTCAGGATAATCAGCCATCAATTTCTTCACAGTGGCTTTGGACTCCAACCTCGAAGCAGTAATATTCGCCATCGAGACCAGTCGTTTTTCGTTTTCTACTAGTCGCTGGTTGCGCTCCTTTCCAACTACAGAGCAGAAAATGATAAAGCTGCTGTCACGGTGACGCGCTCGGCCTCGACTTTGGATAAGACTAGTAACTCCAACGACACCATCAAACTGAATCACCAGCGAGCATTCAGGTACATCAAGCCCTTCTTCGAGTACATTCGTGGCCACCAATAAACGAATGCGTCCCTGTCGAAAACGGTCCAGTGTTGGTCTCTGCTCCTCTTCCCACGACATTCCTTCATAAGAATTATGCCCAACAAACCGCGTGGGGTTCAGCTCGCGCAAAACATCCAAGGATTCCATTGCCTTTGCTAGCAGAATCGCGGTTTTACGACGTCTGACAAATACAATTGCACGGGAGTCATGATCAAAATTGGCTTCGCGAATGCACTTCGCGACAAGGTGCACACGGTTGGAGATGTCAGATCCGGTAAATGTATCAATCGGAAAATGATTCAGCACTGGACTCATTATGGCACGATATGCTGCCTCGACAAGAGCAAACGTGCGTGTTCCCTTCTTGGAAATCGATGCTACCAAATCGCCGAAAATGCGGTCCAGCGACTCGGCAACGGTTCCAGCGCCATGAATGCTCAAGGTGTAGAAGCTTGACGCCACCTTACGAAGATGTTCGAGAATCAGTTCCAGATCGGATGGTTGCCGCTTGCTCTTTTCAACTCCAGTCGTCTCAATGTTGCCGTTGTTTCTCCTTTCCATTGATTCTGCCTGTGTTAGCAGCAGCCTCAACTTCGCAAGGAACTGGGACAGCTCCATGTCGTTGGTGTCATAATTTGTTTCGAACGGCATAACTTGTCCATTCAAAAGCCTTGCGATATCAGCGTAGAATGCCATGATGTATCGCTTGATGCCCTCTCGAAGCTTTCGTTCCGACTCATCCTCCTGAACAGTGACCCATTGCGCTTCTTTCGGGATAAAGCTCGCCTCCAAGTCTTCGGCAGCAATAGTAGGAGCATTGACCACAGCGTCGAATGCTTCGGCCAGCTTTTTCAATGCAACTGGCCCAGACGCCTCTCGCACTGCTTCCCCGAAAGGTGAGGCTGTTAGTGCTAGAATATGGGGACGAACACGAAGGTCAACGGTCGCCAGATTTTTCAGAAGCTCACAGTACGGGTGGTTTCCAGTGGCGTGGTGTGCCTCATCAAATACCATCGTACTGTAATCCGTGATACTTGTACGTCCATTGAAGAGCAAGTTCAAGAAGTACTGCGGCGTCACCACTACCGCATCGAACTCTCCACCCACCTTAATAGGAGCGCTCGTCGCCGCCGTCGTTCGTCCATGCTGTCCAGAAAACTCGGCGACCTTGAAATCTGACTCGCGTCGGATATACGCAGCTTGCTGTGACACCAGCGGCCCCGTGGGCACGAAGAACACCACCAACTTTTCAGGGTTCAGGTGCTTCATCTCCTCCATCACCTTGATAGCCACCAACGTCTTGCCGCAGCCCGTCGGCAGGTACACGATCGTGTTCTCCAGCAGCGCCGACAGCGTCAGCTCCACCTGGTAGCGTCTCAGCTTCGACATCTTGGCCCTGGGGTTGAAATGGCTACGAATTGTGGCCTCCGTCGGGTGCACGACCGGGAGCGCGTTCAGCTCCTCATCTTCCTCTTCCTCTCCCCCGTCCTGATTGCTCTCAATCAGCTCCTGGAGCTTCTGGATCTTGAGCGGCAGCTTCAACTCCTGCAGCTGCCGCAGGATGACCGCCCACTTCCTGGCCTTGGTCCCCGCCACCATCCCATACGGCGTCTGCCTGTCCAGCACGCAGGAGCAGGCCTTGGAGTCCAGCAGCAGCTGCGACTCGTCCAGCTCGTCCAGGAACCCCTCGGACGCGATCTTGGCGTCGCACTGGGCGCAGCAGAGCTCGAAGGGCAGCCGCTCGCGCTTGTAGGCGTTCTTGGTGCGCACCTTGGTGAACTGCAGCGGCGGGAGGACGTCCTCCCGGCTGTACACGCGCCAGCTCTCGCCCTGCGGCTCGCGGAGCTGCTCGTCGTGCAGCAGCCGCTTGTTGAGCGTCAGGTGCACGGCCGTCGCGTTCTCCAGCAGGAAGGCCAGCTGCGAGTGGCGCGCCACGAGGCCGTCGCAGCGCTTGCACGCGATGCCCCACGCCTGGTCGCTGGGGGCGACGCCCACGCCGGCGACGGTCATCGCTCGCTTGCGTGCTGCGGCGCAAATCTGGGAATGGGAGTGATGGTCAACGGTTCCCTCGGATGATGGACAAAAAAACCTCGGGGTTGTAGGAGGAGGAAATGCGGCGCTGTGATTGGCCGAGACAGCTTCAGCTTCAACTTCGTGGTGAAGCCATTGTTGCTGTAGAGTATCAATATGTTGCCCTAATTGGCACTTTGCGAGAAGAGGGGGCGGAGCTGCGCGGCCTCTGCGGCCATGTCGGCTTCGGAGCGTGCTGTGCGCGTCTCGTTGTCCACGAACAGAGTCCGCTCGTGCTTTTCGATCTGCGGGGTGGACGCAGAAGAGAGTTGGACACACAGAGAGGATAAAGGCGGTTGGGATGCAAGACAGTACCTCCGTGTAGATGTCGTCGTTGCGCTCGAAGTCCTGGGCAACGCGCGGGATGACGTGAATGTGCACGTGCTGCACGGTTTGACCTGCCTCCTTGCCGTCCTTCATAGCAGCGTTTAGATCGAAGTTGGCTATAAGAAATTGATTTCAATGCGAACCTGGATCGCGAACGTGAGAGAAGACGCGCCGAAATGACGCTCCACTTGCTTGCCCACACGCTGAGGAAGATCAGCAGCAGGTCCACCCAACCATACACACGGTCAGAGAGAGTCGGTATCTAAGCTAATCCCAAGTGTGACGTACTTGAGCCGTGGTCCACAGATCGCTGACTTCGTCCATGTCGAGCATCTCAAATCGAGCCACCGGCCGCTTCGGCACGACGAGAACGTGGCCTTCGTGGTTTGAACAACAAGTCAACATCACCATTTGGTTGCCAAATACTGCCGTGCGCCACAGTACCAACCTGGGACAATTGGTTTGAGGTTCACCAGCGCGAAAGAAGACGCAGACTCGTAGAACACTTGAGAGAGCAGCACGCGGAACGGGCCAAAACAGCGGCCGGCAGGATCAAGGCACTGATCGAAGTTCAGCAAGTCTTTCAGCACGTCGAGAAACTCAAGAAATGTTATCAGATCCGTAGCAAGCCGCGCAGCAAGACCAGGTACCCCCACCTTTCGCGAACTGAGGAAGCAGTGGTTGATCTTCTTCTGGAGGGAGTACTACCGATATCGCATCGTTCTCCAAGCCGCCTACCAACGTTGACTCCGTGACAAGCAACGTTCTCCCCAGCGGAACCTCCAGCTCCTTCGACACGCTCTCGTAAATCGACGCAGCGCCATTCTACGCCAACACGCAGCATCAGTCTACGAGCCAACACACTCTGTACCGAGCCACCACCACCGTGCTAGCCCACCTTTTGCTCCTCGCGCACGACGTGGAACGCACTCAGCACGCTGGAATTGCCTGCACCCGCATCCCCAATGAACCCCAACCGGTAGCCGTGCCTGCATCAACCACAATAGCTTTACAACTTTGCCCCCACAGCACTGGAAACGGCAACCGCAGAGCTCCTACGTCTTGAGCGCTCGAACCGCCTGCGCAACAGGACAATTGCGTGTCAATTACATGCGGCCCACGTTTCGACAGCAACGCAGCGCATTACATTTTCCACGCCCAGATCCTTGGCTAATGCTCTCGTGGCCGCCGCAGGACTCAGGTGAAACAAAATCGAGCGCACGTTGCGCTCCGCCGCCACGCGCTGCAGCGCGCCCTTGCCCCACTTCAGCCCCGCCATCGTACGCAAATGACGGCGCCGTATGCCCGACAAATCCCGCGGTCCCATCAAATCAGTACATTAAAAAAATAACATAAATACATAAAATCCTTATTGTTACTTTGGGACTGGAAAGGTTTAGAAATGCACTGATTTAACGTCCACTTAGTACTGATATAATACAAGTTGATAGCTATGTCTACACAGTAGTTAACACGCAATAGTCTCAAAAATCAGTACATAGAGCTCCTCCCCTTCATAGCCGCTCGTTGACCCCGACGTGAAGAGAGAGCCGATCCATCCGCCCCACGTGAAGATGCTGCGCCAGGCGACTCGGACTCGCGCGGCCGTGCGCGCCGCGGTGCAGACCCGGCGCGCGTTCAGCGTGCCGCCCAAGGCTCCTGTCGCGCCCAAGACGGCGCCGCCCGCCACCGGCGCGAAGCCTCCGAACAGCGGCAAGCCCGCGACGCCTTCGCCGCCCTCGTCCTCGGCCAAGTCGGCGCCTGCCGCCGCCGCCGCCGACTCGAGCACGGGCTCGTCGCTGCCCAAGCTGCTGCTGCTGGGGCTGCTGTCCGCGCCCGCGGCCACGGCCGTGTACGTGAAGCAGAACCCGCAGTGGAACCCGGCGGCGCTCAAGGACGACGCGCGCTGGATCAAGTTCCGCGAGCTGGTGCTGGGCGCGGACGCCGCGGCCGTGGAGAAGGGCTCGCCCGAGGACTTCAGTGCGGCCATCAGCAAGGCCCAGCAGGAGGTGAAGAAGGAGGAGCAGCAGGCCAAGAAGAAGGCCGAGAAGGAGGAGAAGAAAGCTGTGAAGAAGGCTGAGAAGGAGGAGAAGAAGGCTGTAAAGAAGGCTGAGAAGGAGGAGAAAAAGGCCGCAAAGGAGGAGAAGAAGCCCGTGAAGGAAGAGAAGAAGGAGGACGTCAAGGACAAGAAGGAGACCGAGAAGAAGCTGGAGAAGGCGGAGAAGAAGGCCGAGAAGGCCGAGAAGAAGGTGGCCAAGCTCAAGAAAGAGGTGGAGGCCAAGAGCGTGGCCAAGAAGGTGGAAGACAAGGTGCACAAGGTGGAGCAGGCCGTGAAGAAGGAGGCCAAGGTCGTCGCCGCTGCGGCGGCTGGCGCGGCGTCTGCCGTCGAGAAGAAGGTGGACGCCGCCACGGCCAAGGCTCGCGAAGAGATCGCCAAGCTGGCTGGAGAGGCTAGCCCCGAGAGCCTCAGCCGACAGATGGACAAACAGATCCAGGCTACGACGGTGCGTCGTGCATTGCTGCTACCGACCAGTTTGTAGTGGAAATGCTGACGAGGCTGAATCTTATTGTGGGTATTTATTACAGAATGTTCTGCTCAGCTCGCTCAAGGCAGAGTCGGACGCTGCGGCCGCGGAGATGGACAAGCAGTACCTGAAGGGTCTCAATGTGGGTGTTCATGCCAGCTTTACTCCTAGTTTGACTGGAATCTACGAAAGCGTAGACGACTAAATGCACTATTCCTTTAACTATTGTAGGAACTCGACGCGAACACGCTGGCGATTCGCGTTGCGCAGTTGGCGACGGAAATGAAGCACCGGTCCAAGTGGGAGGCTGTGCGTCTGCTGGAGTCGCTCCGCCACATGGAAGAAGATGCCCAGAAGAAGAGCACTGAGGTGTTGCGCCGCCAGGACGAACTGCACAAGGAGCTGCTCGCCCGTGAGCTGCGTCTTCAACAGGAGCTCATCTCTCGCCAGTCGCGCGAGGAGATGGATGCTCTTAAGAAGCAGTACACTGATGATCTGGCGCGTAACGTGAGCCAGCAGCGTGCCTCCTTGCTGTCTGAGCTGCAGCGAACCTTCGCCCGCGAGAGCAAGGCGATTGAGGAGCGTTACGTCAAGCAGCTTCAGAACGCTACCGACAAAATGGAGAAGACGCTAGCTGAGGAGCGTGAACAACGCGTGCGTGAGCTGGAGAACTACCGCTCCGAGCTGCGCGCGCTTGGCACGGTTCTGGACAGCTCGTCGACGTACGAAGCCTTCAGCCACCGTGTCCACAAGGCTTCTATGGCAGCGCTAGCTCTGTCAGACCGTGTCGAGGCCGCGGCTCCGCTGCGCAGCGAGATTCGCGCTTTGCGCGAGGCGGCGAGAAACGACCCGTTCATCGAGGCGGCCGTCAAGTCGCTGCCCCAGGACGTGATCGAGCAGGGTGCGCCATCTGTCGGCCAGCTCCAGGAGCGCTTCAAGGTCGTCAAGTCTGTTGGTCACCGCGCCGCTCTGGTGCCGGAGAACAGCGGCATCATCGGCCAGGCATTCGGCACGGCGTTGTCGCTGATGATGATTCCGCCTGGAGGACCGGTTGAGGGAACGGACACGGACGCCGTGCTGTCGCGCGCCGAGTTCGCCCTCAAGGCTGGTGATATTGAGGAGGCCATCGCTGAGATGAAGGGACTGTCCGGCATCCCTGCGCAGGTGTCTCAGGACTGGATCGCGGCGGCCGAATCGCGATTGGCGGTGGAGCAGACAGCGAAGGTGGTCAAGGCGCACGTGGCGCTGCTGGCAGCAAGCTGCTCCTAAGCGCAATAAATTGGGGCGCTGCCAGAGCTTGGAACCAACAGATTGATGGTACCCTTGCGTGTTTGATACAAAGGGCCACGAGTAAAAGAAACTAATGACAGGAATCCATCGACGTACAGATGGAGTTCGAGGCAGTTTTCGTGTTGTATATCGATTCTCAAGAGAAAGCTTATTCTGACAACAACTAGAGGCGAAGCTTTAGTCTGGGAGGACAGCGTGTGGGAAGTTTATCCAAATAGTCGGTGTTTGCATCACAATTTATCCAAATAGATGTAGTCGGTGTTTGGGATCGCGACTTTTCATTGGAGGAAATACATTCCCCGACTGGTACTGAGATTCACAGCAGAGGTAATCATCACCTTCATGTTACCACACGTGTTGTCTGTTCCGCTGATCTAGCTATCGAAGCGATGGACAACAGGACATGAGGGTGAACGCAGTGCTAAGGGTGGGAAGGTGCTGCCTTCTGGAGTCCGAAGAGGTAGGATCCCGCTGTCAGATTGAAGACTAACTACATGCTTGCTTGGATACTGGTGGAGCCACTTCTTACGATGTCGCCAAACCTCGTATAGGTGGTTGACAATCCTATGAAGGGTAGTACGCGCGTCGTAGCTAACTTGCTACTGTTACGCAGCGGTGGCTAGCGTAATTGCTACTGTATTTGAGCAGGCGGAAACAAGACCGTGGCTGCAGAGTGTCACACAAACCGATGCGAAGACCCGAAGCTTGAGGGCGCAGTGGCGGGCGCCCGTCGAACACTTGAGAGGAAGATTGGAAGTTGAAAAGTGATTGATTGAATCGTTAGTTTGGCGTCGGCTCATTGCCGCCGCACAACCAGTAGTTCTTGGCGACCTGGACACGCAAACAAGTATCCAGGTCCCATCCTAAAGTCTATCAATCTCAGATCCTAATTCTATCCTGATCTACCAATGAGAATCTACTAATCCAAAACGTAGTTTGATCCAAATATGCGACTCGCGTCCCATAATCAAAAGTTCGGCTCGAAAATTTGATTCTTGCACATCTCCAGGATTTTTAGCCAATGAGGTCGCATGAAACTCCATGTTTATGCGTCCCATAATCATGATTATTCTTGATGTTGACCAGTAGGATAGCATGTAACGAATATAAACCATGCAATGTTTTATTACGCTGTACAGCGTAAACAGAAAGGTATGCATTAGCAATTGACATGGGAGTCCTCTGCCATCTAATTGGCAGAGGGACGTCCACGTCACATGACCTCCCTTCCAAGAAGTCCCCGCTATTTCGAAGCTGGCTTTGTCTTCTTCTTGGTTTCCCAGTACTTGTCAATGAGACCTGGAATCTGATTCAGGTTCTCTACTGGTTCCCACGTTGCTTCTTCGCGTGATTCACCAAGCCACCAAATCTGGTATTGAAGTTTCTTCTTCTTGTTACGATGACCAATTACTTCGCGCACAAGTTGACCTTCCGTACCGTCCTTCAAAATCACTTTGTTCACACTTTGGCTCCGTGATTCATCACTGCGATACGGCTTGAGCAATGAGGTGTGAAATACGGGATGCAACTTGAGACCCTTCGATAACTTCAGCTCGTATGAGTCACGATGAATTTGTTTCATAACCGGGTAAGGTCCAATAAACCGCGGTGCCAGCTTCTTTGACTGTGCGAAGCCTTTATGACGAATGTCCAAGTTTCGTCCATCTAGGAGTACCATATCTCCAGGTTTGAAGTCTTGAGCAAGCCTGTTCTTGTCGTAGTAAGACTTCATACGAGTTTGGGCTTCACTCATTGCATCTTGTGCCATCGTCAAAATTGCATCTTGCTTGAGCAGAAATTCTTGCGCCGATTTGTGCAACTGTTTAAATTCCGGGTCCCTAGCCACATCATCTGGCATATAGGGCACATAACCCAGATCAGCCTCAAACGGTGACATACCGATTGAGGAATGAACACGTCTATTGTACGCGAATTCAGCGAGATGCAAATATTCATCCCAGTCATTTTGGAATGGGTTCACAACACCCCGAAGATAGTCTTCAATAAACCGATTAGTGCGTTCGGTCTGACCATCAGTCTGTGGGCGAAAGGCAGACGACAGATTGTGGGTCGTCTCCAAAGTTTTGATCACTTCTTGCCAGAACTTGGACGTAAATTTGGAGTCTCTGTCTGAAATGATCGATTTCGGCACGCCATGGTCTTTCACATAATTGACCATGAATAGCGCAGCAGTCTCTTCTGCTGTCGCATTCGTATTGGTTGCGATGAACTTCGCACGCTTCGTCAACCGGTCCACAATAACCATAATGGCATCTTTTCTGGTTTCCGTGCTCGGCAGTGCAATCATAAAGTCCATCGACACATCAACCCATCTACCTCCTGGAATCTCCAAAGGCTGTAGTAGTCCGGGCGGCTTCGTTTGGCGTGCCTTATTCCGCTGACAACGTTCACACGTGTTGACATAGCGTTGAATGTATTTCGACATCTTGGGCCAGTAATACTTTTCTGGACACCCAAGTATGTCTTAAAGTATCCGGGGTGACCTGCCGTGACCACATCGTGGTTTTCACAAATAACACGGTTCTTCAGATCTTCATTATCCGGAATTACCAGTCGAGCATTTTTCATCATCTCTCGTTTGGTAAAATAACAATCCATTCTTCACAGAGTAGCGTGGTACCTCTTTACCACTAGAAATACTCTGCAACAACTCCTGAACTCTCCGGTCGGTAGAGTACAGTTGTTTGGCCGAGTGCGTCACAGTCGCACTTGGCGTTTGGATGCTAGTAACAATTTCACGGTTTCGAGCAGCTTCGATGAGCTCACTGAGACTAACCTGAGCGGCTTTATGCTCAAAGCGTGGGTTTCGGGACATTGCATCCGACACTTGGTTACTTTCTCCTGGAATCCACTTGAACTGCGGTTGGAATTCAGCTAGCTCGTTAAACCAGCGCGCAACACGACGATTGGTTGTCTTTTGCGTCAATATAGTCTCGATGCTCTTGTGGTCTGTCTCCACGGTAAATGGGCGATCGAGAAGGTAAACTCTCCACACACGAAGGGCATGCATGATAGCCAGTAACTCCTGCTCACGAACAGGGTAGTTGAGTTCCGCTGGTTTCATTTTGCGTCCTGTGTATGCAATCGGATGCTCCAACCCTCCCTCGTTTTGAAACAAGACTCCCCCTATGGCAAAATTCGAGGCATCCATACGAATACCGAACGGTTTGTCGAAATCAGGAAGTTGTAGTACAGGAGGGGTGGAGAGACGGCGTTTGAGTTCATGGAAGCATTCCAACTGATGCTCAGACAAGTGTAACATTTCCTTGGGGCGTAAACCCTTAGTACTTTCGTGCAGTGGGCCTGCAAATTGTGCGAAGTCGGCGCAAAAACGCGAGACGTAGACCGTCGTACCTAAGAAGCTTTCCATTTGTTTCTTGGTACGTGGAATCGGCCAGTCGCTGATTACGCGCACTTTGTCAGGGTCCATTCGAACACCATGACGACCCACAAAGTCACCGAGACAGGGGATTTCTTCGATGCAGAACTGACACTTCGACAATTTTACGTACAATTGCTGTTCTTGACACCGCTGAAGCACTCTGTCCAACGCGTCGACATGCACCTGCACGTCCTTGTCTTGCGTAAAAACGTAGATGTCGTCAAAATAGATGCGCATCACATCGCGCAAGTCACTGAACACTCGCTGTAACAGCCTGTTAAATGTGCCCGGACTACCGCTCAAACCCATCGGGGTTACAAGATACTCAAACAACCCATCGGGCGTCGAAAAAGCAGTAAATGGAATATCAGCTTCACGAAGCTTAACCTGATAGTATCCCCACAAGAGATCCATGCAGGAGAACCAGTAACTACCCGCCCATCGCATCAAATGTGTCCTCCTTTCTCGGCATCGGTATCGCTGGCAAAATGGTGGCACTATTGAGTTGACGATAATCGTGCACAATTCGCCAACCCACGGGCTTCTTGACGCAGAACGTCGGAGCGCTGAATGCAGAGGTGCTAGGTCGAATAATACCTGCCTGCGCCATCTCTTTCGTCCAATCCTGGATCACCGTTCGCTGCTCCGGGCTTTGGCGCCATTGTTTCACCGAAATCGGTTGTGTTCCCGGCTGAAGTTGAATTTCGTGTTCAATCCCTTCGCGGACAGGGGGTGTGGTACTTGGCAGCTCAGTGCGAAACACAGTATCGCGATACTTGAGCAAGACTTCATATGCGAGGTTGTTCACCAGTGCCTCCCATCCTTGTTGTTTAAAACGCTCAGCCTTTTCTGAGTCGCGTGGATTGACAACAAACACAGCTTCGATATCCTTCTCTTTGCGGAGTTCCTTCAGAAATTGCTTCGTTGTGATCAGTTTCGTTTCACCGAACGCACCCTTGTAACCATGCCGACGGTAGTAATGGAAGATTTCGCGGTTCTGGTTTGCGTTCTTGAAACGACGGCCTCCGATCATACGCGTTCGAGGTCTGTTAGGTACCACCAATTGAAGAGCCTGGGGTTCCTCAGTCCTTGTACGCGGGCGCAATAGTAAACGTTCCCAATCGATGTCCGGGTTATTCTCCCGAAGCCACTTCATTCTGAGAAGTACATCCTTATCCTCCGGGACAGGAATGACCGTAAACGTTTCACACGTCACCGGGAAATCCGGAATCTGCAACATCATTTCGACGGTACGTCTCGGTCTTTGCACTGTTTGGTTGTATCCTAGACGAACTGTCATCATGTCGTCAGGATGCTCCTTGATGTCCACCTGAAGTCGTACAGGTAGATCTTCAGTGACACCGTTGAGGCTGCTTCCATTGTCGACGAATATTGAGACGTCAGTCGCTGCCTCCTCCTGATTGTAGGCTAAAGCTTTCACTTCCAAAATGGCGTAGAATGATCCGCCAACATAGTGATTGTTTTCCTTGGTGGACTTGCATTGCGGCTTGATATGACCGACGTCTCCACAATTATGACAAGTGGCTGACTTTCGCCAATCCTCTTTTGGTCTACTCTTCGGTGACAGCTTTCGCTCCGGCGGCTTTGCTTGTATCGTTAGCCGCTGGTTTCACAGATGATGCCGCTTTCGAAGAAGGCTGGTGATTCGCCGTGGTCTTTGCCGAGAGTCCTCCATAGTGAGCAAACTCGAAATTCGTTGCAATCTCAATTACTTGATGCAAGAATCTTGGACTGAGCTCCTTCACTTTTTTCGCTGTCTCCGGCCAAAGTCCGTTCTGAAAGTAGAACCGCTTCTCCATCTCCGAAATCTCCAACTCGGATTGAGACATCAGATCCTGAAACGATGACACATATTCGTGGATGGTCCCGTGTTGTTTCAGCTGAAACAATCGCTCACGTAGATTGTATTCAAAGTCTTTGGGACGAAAGCGTTCACGTAGCTTCGCCTTAAACAATTGCCATGTTTTGGGAACTCCTGCCGCTTCACAATCTGACGAAAAAGCGCGATACCAGTTTAGCACAGATTTACCTAAACTGCTGGATATCATGGTCACAAAATCGGACGTATCGGCCTCCATCAATCCGCGCTTGTTAGCGTAATATTCCTCCATGGCAAAGATCCATAGTTCCAAATCTTCACCGAATTTCCCTTCATACATGGGAGGATCCTTCTTCCGTCGTTCACCTTGTGATGCGAGCAAGTGTTCAAAACGGTTATTGGCTTGCTGCATTTGCATCTGAAATTGCGTTTGCATCTGCGTCTGATACATTTGCTGTTGTTGCGTTAACCAGATCATTAACTGTTGCATTGACATTGCGTCAGGTGCAACGTTTGCCGTTCCGGCGGGTGGGACTTCGTGGTGAGCTTCCTGCGGCGTTGCCGCCTCCGTTTGAGCCGTCCGTGGCACTTGGCGTTGCCGCGGGTTAGGCGATTCACTCTCAGCTGCCCTACTCCTTGTCATAGTCATTAGGGGTAGGACAGATGGACTTTTCGGTGAGTGATCCGTAAAATACGGCGAAATAAAACGGAAAAGGAATTAAAAGCTCAAAAAGTGTTTTACAACTTAGTGTTGCTGCGGTTTCTGGCGAATAAGGCTGTTAAGCTTCGCAGCAAGGTTGTCTTGGCACTCCAAAAGGTTCAGAAACGCCAGGTTAAGTTGGCGATCAACTTGGGCCTCGATGCTCTCGTCCTTGATCCAGAAAGTCTCTTTGCGAAACTTGCCCAAAACCCGCTTAGCCGTTTTGACCTGGCGGAGGAGATCCACTTGAAGTTTAGCGAAACTCTCCGCCTCGGCTGGCGAGAAGAAAAGACTGATGTCAATCGCCGTAACAGGTGGGGGAGCAGGAGTGGACGTCGATGATACTTTGACGTCACTTGCTTTCTGATGCTTCCTCTTACTGCTTTGGTTGTGACCCTTCTTGTAGCGGGCCATAGACCGACTCCAAAGATCGAAAAAGAGGCAAGGGACTACCACCGGGTAACCAAGGACCGTTATACTTCTACAAAGTTCCGCTTTCGCAGACACAATGCAGGCGCCCTGGTGCTAAACCGGCTTCTAGTGAAAGCCCAGCACACAGCAAAGGTTAGGTACAATCCGATCTAGGCGGAGGCAAAGCCCCTACGTGGTATTTCCACCGGCCACACGGAGTGATAATGTACCCACTTCTTCGAAGTGTGCTCCTCAAAAGCTGCACGTTCGCAACCTAGAGCTTCCCCACGATGTGGCTGGCTCCAATAGTCACAGGTAAAACTCGCTTCCCACGATGTGGCCACGAGTAAACCTTTCTTGAACTTGAACCGAAGCTTGACACGGCAAGTGCTAGTATGTCACACAAACCGATGCGAAGACCCGAAGCTTGAGGGCGCAGTGGCGGGCGCCCGTCGAACACTTGAGAGGAAGATTGGAAGTTGAAAAGTGATTGATTGAATCGTTAGTTTGGCGTCGGCTCATTGCCGCCGCACAACCAGTAGTTCTTGGCGACCTGGACACGCAAACAAGTATCCAGGTCCCATCCTAAAGTCTATCAATCTCAGATCCTAATTCTATCCTGATCTGCCAATGAGAATCTACTAATCCAAAACGTAGCTTGATCCAAATATGCGACTCGCGTCCCATAATCAAAAGTTCGGCTCGAAAATTTGATTCTTGCACATCTCCAGGATTTTTAGCCAATGAGGTCGCATGAAACTCCATGTTTATGCGTCCCATAATCATGATTATTCTTGATGTTGACCAGTAGGATAGCATGTAACGAATATAAACCATGCAATGTTTTATTACGCTGTACAGCATAAATAGAAAGGTATGCATTAGCAATTGACGTGGGAGTCCTCTGCCATCTCATTGGCAGAGGGACGTCCACGTCACACAGAGTATATAGCGCTGTGTTGCGAACCGAGGTGAGGTACTATCGTACAAAAAGATTGCTTGCTACTGTTATTGAAGAATGACTACCCTTTTTTTGGTTGAAAGATTATATCGATGTCAGTGGCGATTATTTCCTGGTACAGATAGCTGCCTGTAACATGCTGCCGAGAGGTGGACAGCCATGACGAGTTGCATGATCATGTGTACATTCGAACGAGCTGAGAGAGCGACCAAGCGACAGCGGGTGGGATCGCCACAAGACGTAGTCGTACGCTCACGGCACGTTAGAGCAGCAAGTCAGGAGAGAGGCGTCCGTATCCCGATCGCTAGCCATTTCAAGTTTTTAGTTGTAGCTCTTACCCGCCACTCCTCACCCTCTACAACACGAGACTACTATTTCCCCCACTCGACAGCGATTATTGGAAACCGGCAACATTCCTCAAATTTTGGTCGTGAGCTGGCTGCCTAAAATACCGTATTCCTTATGTGCTTGCTGACTGATTCATTTTACTGACAAATCTAAGTTGCCAATCAAATTCGAGTGTTGATTGTACAGTTTTACTTTATGTGCTTGCTGACAGCTCAGCTCAACCACAAATTTCTCACTTGCAATTTCGACATAAGCAGCGCACAGCCGACGGCATGAAGCGGAAACCACCAGGACGCAGCCGCGTGACTGGCACCGGCCGAAAGGAGCCGAAGCATACTCGGGACTCCTTCACTAAGAGTGAGAAGCTGGAGATAGTAAAATTCTTTGCTAACAACAAAGTCGACGCTACGCTAGACAAATACTTTCCTAAGCTGGCAGGCCATGCAAGAGAGCAGAAGAAAGCTAATGTACCAGTGGCGTAAGGAGCACGACCAACTCGAAGAGTTGTGCGCCGACCCCGCCAAGCAAGTCTAAAGTACATACGCCCGACCGGCAGCGCTACCATCCTCCCCACCGACGCTGAGATGGAGCTGGTGCAGTGGATCAACGCGCTGCTCCTGACGTTTTAGATGACGCCGCTGTGGCCTTCTTGAGGGAGTTCAGCATGGTAGATGAGACTGTAGGCGATCTCTCGTCTGACGACGACTTAGATAGCGATGATGGCGACGAGATCGACGAGTGGTAAGCGCGTAATACAATTTTCCGTTTGATGACTACTGTTACATTTGTCTACTGTTGCATTTGTCGAAGATTACTGTTGATCAATGTTTGGACGACAAGTTGCAAATCATGCAGATGCATGTCAGCAAGCACATAAGGAATACGGTAATCTTTCCTGTGCGTCTTATTGCTGTCGACGCCTCTAGAAGCTCATAATCGGGGTGTTAAACGAATGGTGTAACCGGATAAGTTCGTCGCAAGAGAAGTTGGCCTTCGAACCACCCTTCCCAGACTTATAGCTTACGTCGGATCAGCACGGGTTTGCAAGAACATCCGAATTCACGGCAGGGAATCATGTCGAGGATGCCAGATAGTTTGCTTGTAGTGCAGATCGTATGTCTTTATCACAGAGTTATCGTCCTCCGTTGGCTTACAGTGTAGTAGGTGATAGTTGAGTCTCCGATGACGTAGAAATCGTGAATAAAGTAGAGCACCAATCGTTTCAGCAAATGATAAGACTCGAAGTTAGTAGTATTCAGCAGCTTCTCAGCCGTACTAAAACTTTAGCTCAAAGATGCGAATTGGCTTGTTCGCGATAACGCAACACTTCTCTCAGGTTTGCGAATACTATCTAAGGTGGGAACATGATCCAAATGACAAGGAGACATTCAGCTTAGCCAATCTACTGGTTGCCTTCCTAAAAACTCACGCAAGGTCGCGCACTAAAGTTTAATCACGAATAATTGTTGACCCGACCAAAACGCGGTCAGATCAAACAATTCTAATACGACTCTTAAGCAGCGGCATCATTAAACTAGAGACTGAATTTCACTATGCCCACCAGCAACCATTTGGGGGCGCATTAAACGCTTCAGTAATGTATTGTAAATTACCGACTGCACTGATCAAACGGTTTTATATGGGTTTTGGAGGGCACCACTGCTGGGGCGAGAGCACAAGTGGCCGAGACTGTGCGTGAGACGTGAGCCCAGGAAACTTCTTGCAGTGCAGAAAGGATATTCTGACTTGCACCCAGGGTTAGTAGACTACCTGAAGCGTAAAATTTGCTTCAAGATTCTGAGATGTATCAAGGCCTGATGGAGTATATCGGTAGCATCTGTCATTATCCAGACAGCATGACGAAGGTTATGCTATATTCAGTGGAAAAGTAGATTGGCACGCCAAACTTCTTCAATCTCCTTGCAAGTCGTTTGGAACGGCAAATATACCCCCTTACCGATGTGTTCGGAGAGCGTGGATCACAAGTTCGTCATGAAAATATTGTGGTGACTTGAGAAAATTGCTGCCGTCTTTTCCATAGGCAGATGTGGCATCACCACAGTGCTTGTAGTCGATGAAATCTCCAACTTCGTGCACCTTGGTGGTGATCCAGCATTTGGTAACAATACCCGTGAATCTCCCAACTTAGGTCGTTCGTATTCATCATCAGACACAATGCTCGCCATAAATTGCCCAGCCATGGTTGGTTATGAAACAATATCAGTTGTAGTATACGAGCTACTTGGCTCAGGTTCATCAACAGCGTGTTCATCAGCTATAACCACACCAACTGCAGGGTCATCACGTACAGGTTCATCGACTGCCTCGTACGTCACATGATTTTGGTGGTTCTCTGGGAAATGTACTCGCACATTGTTTAGACTTCTATATATTTATTTTTTTATCGTTTAAGATCAACTCACTCTTATATAGTTTATATATATTGAGGAAATATATTTGTCCGAACTGTAAATATCTTCATGGAAGTGATCGGATTGGCTAGAAAATAATCTGTAGGTGTTCTTTCTCCCTCATTCGAGAAGTGAGAAGTTGCCTGCAAGCAATGAAGTCGTTGGCGTGTGTGGAGACCGGAGCCGGACAAGTCTTTGGTGTGGACATCAACGAGCGTAAAAAATTATGGCACCTGAAGGAGATGATCAAGGAGAAGACAGGCTGTTCGCGTTCTGATAAGGATGTCACCCTCTACCTTGCGAAGAAGGGCGGCAACTGGCTCGAGACGGACGACCCTGATGTAACGATGTTGGAGAATGGCGAGGTTCCCAAAGGAATCAATGATCTCATGGAGAAGAAGGAGAATAGAATGGATCCGACGTATCGAATCGGCAACACAGCGTTCCGTTTTCCAGACGAAGACGATGCTGGGGAAGGCGAAATTCACGTACTGGTGAAACTTCCAGAAGCAGAAGCTAGTGCGGACCAACCTGCACGCAAAAAGACCAGATTCTTGACTACGGTCGAACACACGAAGTTGACCGCGATTGCAACAGCCTTGCAGATCGAAGAGTGGCAAGTTGGTGGCCTCGCGCTCGGCTTGCGCGACATCGAACCGGATTTCCCCAAGTATTTTTATGTTCGGAAGAAGACACTGGATATTATCAAAATCTTTCGTAACCAGCTGAAAAAAGACCGCGGCATTGTGTTTGTCGGCACCCCTGGTGTTGGAAAAAGCATGCTGGTCGTGCTGTTTGCCTTTCATATGGCGCTGTGCCAACAGAAGCGTGTCGTTCTGCTGCGAAAGTTGAACCGGAAAGGGTTCACTATGTTGTATCTGGACCCAGAGCATCAGCGATACTGGCGAAAAGAAGATGCGCTTATTACTGACCTCGATCTGCTGGAACATCGCGACTTTGAATTGTGTCTGGACGGTTTCCTGAACGGGGACATCCAGTTCGATTATGGTCGTCTGGGTCGATTCCGGTTGCTTGCCACATCTGCTCAATATAAAATGAAGGACAGCGACATCGAGGTACTACGGCAGTGCATTGTTCCGTTCTGGTCGAAAGCGGATCTGAGTACCATCGGTATGCATCATCAATGGACCGAATCCGACATGAACGACAGATTCTACTTTTCAGGCGGAAATCTGCGGGATTTCTTGGCCGGGAAGAACGCTGCCGAAGAGTCAATTGACCAAGCAATTGGTGTCACCTCTGCTTATGTGACCCAACTCGTCAGCACACAGTATGGACGCTCGTCAGTGCAACAAGTGGATCACTTACGGATGGAGACAATCCCCGCGCAGACATCGACCGAGAATCAGAAGGATTATTTGCGCAAGTATGTGAATTGTGGCAAGTGGGTTTGTGGGATCACGTCTCAGTATGCGTTGCTGCAACTTGGCAAAGTTGTCGAGCTATCCTACTACGAGAAGTTGTGGTCCAACGGTCGCAAGATTGGAGACGACGCGTTGATGGGGATTGCTTTTGAAAATTACGTGCATTCGATGGCAAGAGATGGAAAGAAGATCGAGTTGCTGGTGAGGCCATATGATCGAAGAAAGCAGCAACAGCATACCTATACTGCGGCGGAGTTTAAAGCCAACTCACATCGCAACGAAGGAAGGAGTGCAGTGGAATGTGAAGCACTCATGCAACAACTGGCTGGTGTCGACTATTGGTACCCATCCACCGTTGTCTGGTGACTATAGATAGCGTTGCGAAATTGAACTGGGGTGCGGACCACGACGCGATCGGATTGATCCAAATCACGAAGTCCGATAACCACAAAATTGACTCGGTGGCGCTTGCCAAGTATGCGTCGCTGTTTCCCGGTTGTGCCAGGTACATTGCGTTGGTGCCAGACAAGGAGACGTGTGATAGATTTCGACTTACTCCGGCTGATCCTCCAACCCAAGTGCCATTGGATGTTGCGTATATTGCAACATGGAATTTGTGAACTGGAATGAAAAGTGCTCTGAACTGGAATGAATCATGTTTGAATGAAAAACGAGCGCCTCCATCCTCACTCTCGGTGGTTACTTTTAGCGCGATTCGACTCGATGTAATAATGCATCACATCATAGCTTCACAATGCGGTAGCAACACTTGAAACTTGGGTAATGTTCAGATTTAATCACAATACAACTTTCCTGTGCGTCTTATTGCTGTCGACGCCTCTGCACGTTGCTATCTCGCGCACCTGGACCGACGTGCAGGAGAACCTGAAGGCCATGAACACGGGTCAGGATCGGAGGAAACCCGATAATAGGGATGACCCGTCGGACCCGAGGAGCTTGTCCAAGCTGTCGTCTGATGACGGCGCCGTAGTGCACTTGAGAGGCTCGTGAAGGACTGGTGCAAGTAAACGGACGTGTATCTCGACGACAACGATCAATGCAGGTGGAAGTCGCACGAGGCCGGACCCGCCACCGAGCACGAGTACTGGGAGCAGACGCTGCAAAGACTAATGGGCCTCAAGGCGAAGGTGTGCAAGGTGGTAACGGGAGTGATGAATTACGTCTCCAAGTTGTAGGATGGAGCCATAGACAAGCTGAACATTGTGCCGCCGCTCCGGTAGGGGAAGTAGACACACAAATATCACGGAGGCGTCGAATGAGGCCAAGGACAATGTGAAATACCTTGCTACGTTTGAACGCTTCTTCGAGCCACTCTACACTGGAACTCCTACGTCAGTAGTGGATGCTCTGCCGGCACTTATGAATTTTATCAAGATGATTCACACCATCGCCCGTTATTACAATACGACCGAGCGGGCGACCAAACTCTTCGTGAAGAAACCAGATGATCACTTTGTGCAAGACAGTCTAGTCGGTAACGAGCCCCCCCACACACACACAGTGAGGCAACTTGGTACAAGGTCCCGGAAGATCTCCTCCATTAACTAGAGTCGTGTCTGAAGTCCAATGAGGCGTATCAAGAACAATATCGTATCACCAAGGAGAGACGATGCCAAAAGGAAAGCAGCTCGACTTCAGTGAGATCCAGACTTTTGGCAAGTTTTATTTTTTTTTGACAAACTCATTGACATGTTCAGCACCAGTCACCAGTTTCGCGCACAGACAGGCTCAGCATTTACTCGAAGACATGGGCGCTCAATCATCTGGGAGTTTCGTGCCCACAAACACGACCTGCTTGACTTTCATTACAAGTTCGATCGCGACTACGTGGAGTTCAATATCCAAATTGCAGACCTCGACGCTTCTCTCGAGCAGTTTATCCATGTGAGTTTTGACTCGAGCACGAGTATCGAGCAGTCGCTTCAACTGCCCAAACAGCACACTCGAGCAGGTCTTCACGCTACGCTCATTATCCGTCTCCCAGAAACTGGTAGGTGTATCGTGAACTTTGACACAGAAATCTTGCAGCTTATTCGCGAGGTGCGCTGTCTGGATCGCATGGGTATCAAGTTCCTTGAGAATGCACGCACGGTCATGCTTCAGGATGTAACAGTTGTTACTGTATTTTAGGGTATGTTTTAGGGTAGGATTTACTACTATACAAACTTTAGTATAAACGCAGAGTAGGGCAGTCCGTGGGAGCTTCGCCCCCAACTGCCTGAACTGCGTGGGGCGGCAACCTCATCACTTCTCGTTTTGGCCGCCCCTGCACAGATATTCTTCACAGTATCTGCATCGTCAACGATAAACTGGTAGCACTTGTTGGTCCCAGCCCCTGTTCAAGAAGACGATGCCTCCTACGAATGCACAGTTACGTGTCGAGATCGACCGACTCAACCAGTTGGTCGCCGATCGATCCAAGGTCCCAAACAACCTCCCTAAGTTCTAGGGCAAGCGTGGTGAATACGTGAGAGAATGGCTATTCCAGATCGAGAACGCGTGCCGGATCAACGGAATCCAAGTTGAAGACACAAGCGCAAGACTGCCAGGAATCGCCGGATCTGCGATGGAGAAACCCGCGTCCGGATGGTTCCTGCATTGGTCGTCGGCGACAGGAGTGGATGAGTACACGTGGGGGAATTTCCGTGAGCATGCACTCAAACACTTCGAGTCGTCGAACTATCAAGCCTCGCTCCGTGACAAGCTTCAACGGCTCAAACAGACAGCCGACATCGAGTCATACAACGGAGATTACAGTGCTCTCATCTTCCGGTCGAAGGCATGAGCGAGCTGGACCAAGTCCTGAACTACGCAAAAGGTCTCAGGCAGGGCACGCGCAGATACGTGAAGCTGCAAAACCCAGCGAAGCTAAGTGAAGCGATGGACATTGCAGTCAAGTACGAGGCGACCCACTACGTCGAGGAAGCCCGTACTCGCCAAGTTCATCTAGACTACATGAAGGCTTCGACTGGGCAAGAAGCTAACCAAGGAGGGCGGAACAATGGGAAACCTTTCCGTGGAAAGGGTCGCTTCAAACCCAGCGCGAAACCCAAGGGCGGTAAAGAGACTCGCACGTGCTTCTACTGTACGAAACCGGGTCACATCGAGCCCAACTGCTTCGCGTGGAAGAAGAAACAAGGCGAGCAGGGAAACGACAAACCGCGTCTGTGAATGAGGGTCCTGCCGTGGTCAAGAGAGTAACTGGAGCATTAATGTTGGAGAATATCAGCATCAATGTTCTGAGTGAAAACCCTCTCGTGTACAAGTCGCGTCCGCTATTCTCCGTTGGTGGCGAGATTAGCGTCGGCGACAAGAGCTTCACGACACCCACTATGCTGTTGGACAGCGGAGCTACAGCGGTTTACGTGTCCAAACATTGGGTCGAGAAGAACCAGCTTTCGACGACAAAGTTCAGCGAAAAGAGCATACGCGTCAAGCTGGGAGACAACCAAGTGGTTGAAGCTGAGCTAGAGCTACTGGCTCTATCCATCAAGATTCAAGGATTGGAGGAAGCATACGACTGTGTTGCCGTTGTCTATGCGATTCCAGATGAATTTGACTGTATTCTCGGGGTACCTTTCTTCGATGATGTGCAGCCGATGATCGACTGGAGCGGTCGACGGATTGAAGGAACAAAGACGAAAATCCTGCAACCGGAGCAAGCAAGCAAGACCAGTGGGCCGATCGAGGAAGGCGGACAGGTGATTGCCTCCGGGCTTCGGAGATTTGCCGGAGCGAAAGGCTTGTCGGCGAAAAGACTTGATTCCTGTAGAGGCGCCACGCTGGAAACGGATGTGAGGTCCACGGTTGAACTTGCTGGTGAAACTGAGCAGACGGATACCCCGAGAGTTGCTTGCGGGCAACTCGACCGCGAGTCAGCGGAAAGAGACTCGGCAGAGAGGAGTGACACGAGGTCATCCTCGGATAAAGGCACTGTGGAGAAGAGCAGCGCTGGGGGTAACAACAGCGTCGTGGAGAAGATGTTCACGATGGGATTTGTTGATGCAGGGGGCGTGGAGACGAAGTACATCACGCGGAAGAAGTTGCGAAAGTTCCTGAGAATCAAGACCAAAACTCCAGACGAACCTGATTTCATGCTGGTTTTGTCGAACGATACGATCAAGCGCGTCGCAAGCTCGTTACAACGGCACGATCAACCTGATAACGTTGGTAGCGCCAAAGCCCAACGGTATCTGGATACGGACTGGGAAAGCTTTCGTGCTAACCCGACCTACGAGCTACTGAAGGAGTATAAGGACACCGTGTTCCGTCCTGAACTTCCTGAAGGTCTACCCGAGAAGCGCGAGATCGAGCATCGAATCGATGTGCGATATCCAAACGTGGCAATGTACCGTCAGCAATGGCGGCAGTCGCCAGAGCAACAACGTGAAATTGTGCGCTGGGTAGAAGATATGGTGAAGAAGAAGCTCATCCGACCAAGCATCAGTCCGCACGCAGCGCCAACTTTCTGTGTGCGGAAGCCTGTCGGGTGGCGAATTGTCCACGACTACAGGTACTTCAACTCGAATACGATCCGACAAAGTGTGCCAATGACCTGGAAAGAAGACATCATGGACGACATGGCTGGAGCTTACTACTTTTCGACAATGGATTTGATGTCTGCATACTACCAAGTCCGAATGCGTGAAGAAGACATCAAGTTTACGGCGTTTCAAGCACCAAACGGACTCTGGGAATACCTAGTGTTGCCTATGGGAGTCTGCAATGCACCTGGTACTATGCACATGTTGACGTCGAAGTTGTTTCGCCGGTTGAAACATACAAGATCCTTCTACGATGATATCTACATTTTCACCAAGTCACAAGACGTGAACGTTCACTTGGAAGCCCTACGCAAGACGCTGGATATACTGCGAGACAACAAGCTATATGTCAAGTTGGCCAAGTGTGTGTTTTGCGCCTCGGAGATTCCATGTCTGGGAGACTTCGTGGGACGCAATGGTGTAAGGATGGATCCTGACAAAGTGCAGACGATTCGAGACTGGCCGGTCCCGAGAACTCAAGAAGAGCTCCACAGTTTTCTTGGTCTCACTGGCTACGTTCAGCGCTTTTGTCCCGAGTATGCCGCTCTGACAGCAATCATGTTTAATCTGCTCAGGAAGCAAAAGAAGAGGAATGCCAAGATCCACTTCAACGACGAACAGTTGAAGAACTTCAAGGAGCTCAAGCGACAGCTGTGCAATCCACCCGTACTGGATTTCAATCAACCAATGCATCTGCGGACGGATGCCAGCAAGTTTGCTGTTGGTGGAGTTCTGTTTCAGGTTGTTGGCGGAGTTGAGCGTCCAATTGCTTACACAAGTCGAAAGATGAAGGCAGCAGAGCTCAACTACCCGACGCAACAGCAAGAGCTACTAGCTATTGTTCACGCGCTAGCTGCTTTCCGGATCTACTGCTTGGACAAGCCATCAATTGTCGAGACCGATCACAAAAGTCTTGAAGGTCTATTCACGCAGAAGATGTCTAACCGCAGACTCGCGCGATGGTATGATATTCTCACGGAGTACCAACCAGCGTTCTCGTATCTTCCTGGAGCGAAGAACGGTATTGCAGACGCATTGAGCAGAAGACCTGACTTACAGCCCGAAACGAAGTACTTCCACGACTTAACTGTGACTGGCTTCAACAACACTTCGTTCAGCTTACCCATCACCGAAGTGACTTCAAACACCGAACTTGTCAACAAAATCAAAGCGGCGTACGTGAAAGATCGTGAGAGCCAAGCCATATTTGCCACTATTAAGCAGCGTTCCGAATCGATGAAGCAAAAAGACAAGCGTGAGCAACGGAAGAAGTACCGGCTGTACACAGAGGACAATGGCTTGCTCTGGTACCAAACTCCTGCAGACGACGTACCCCGTGTTGTCGTTCCAAACGATGTTCAGCTTCGGAGCGAGATCATCAGCGAGTGCCACGACTCCAATTATGGTGGACATCCAGGTGCGGAACGGACATACCTGACTCTCGCTAGACGGTGGTACTGGTCAAAGATGTTAGCGTCGATCCAGAAGTTCATCGCGGATTGTGAGCAACGCAGACGCAAAAAGCCTCGGCTAACCAAACCACCAGGTCTGCTCGAACCTCTAAGTATCCCAGATGAACGATGGAGATCCATCTCTATGGTCTTTATCACTGACTTGGCTCGGACGAAGAACAAGGTCGATTCCATATGGGTTGTTGTGGATCGCCTCACCAAAAGATGTCACTTCGTGCCGACCACGAAAACCGTGACAGCAGAAGGTGTCGCTCAATGGTTCGTGAATCACATCTGGAAGCTCCACGGTATGCCGACAAATATTGTTTCCGATCGTGACAGGAAGTTCGTCTCAGCGTTTTGGCAACATGTTTTCTAGTCCATCGGGACCAAGCTTAGCATGACGGTCGCTCATCGAGCTCAAGGTGACGGACAGGCGGAGCGAATGAACCGGACTCTGGAAGAGTATTTGCGATGCTTCGTTGGACCTTTGCAAGATGATTGAGATATCCATCTTGCCAATGCTGAGTTTGCAGTCAACTCCACAGTCAACCCAAGCACCAAGCTTGCACCATTTGAAGCTGATCTGGGCTACATCCCGTTGAACCCACTTCAACTAGCAGCTGAAAAGCTCGCTAAGGTGCCGTCAAGTCGACGTGGATCTGACTTTTTGGATCGTTAAGCATCCATCTTACTGCGCTGCCGTGAGGCACTCGCGCAGGCGCAAGAACGGATGCGAGATGTATACGATCGCAACCGTGTGGAACAAACATTTGATGTTGGCGACCGAGTGTACCTGAGCACTCAACATTTGGATCCAAAACATACAGGGCTACCCAACTCGACTAAGTTTGGGCCTAAGTGGATTGGTCCGTATACCGTCGTGCGGAAGGTGCACAATCATGCCTACGAGCTGAATATTCAAGCAGGCAACAAGCTCCACCCAGTGTTTAAAACTGGATCACTGAAGCCGTACATTGAACCATCAAGATTATCAAGACCCCATTAAGTGATTCTTGCGGATGGAAGTGTCGGTCAACTAGTCAAGCGACTACTTAAGAAGCGTCATCACAAACAACGGACGCAATTTCTTGTGGAGTGGGTGGGCGAAGAGGAACCCACTTGGGAACCGGTGGAGAATCTGAGTCAAGTTCCTGATTTGATTGCAGAGTTCGAAGCTAACAGACGCTTGAAGCGGCGAAGAAGAACCAAGCAACAATGAAAGGGGGCTCAAGGCCTACATGTATTAAGGCTCATGCCTGTCCTAGTTGTGGCTATGCTTGGCCTTCTTGCGCAATCTCTGCTTCTTGGACATCTTCGATTTCTTGGGAACCTTGGGAACAGCTGGAGCAATGCGATAGATGTCATAGACACGATTAAGCCATCCCAACTTGCGCACAGGCTCCAACTTGCAAGGCGGGTCCGCGCTGTCATCGTAGTCATCGTATATCATCGCCGATTGCTTGGAGTCCGTCTTGGTCACCACGAGCGTGAAGCAATGCTCAACGAAGTGCTGAGCAGTGTGGACGATGTAACAGCCAGACGGAAGCTCAAGTGCTTTACGTTCCAGCTCAGCAGGAGTTGTCATAGAAAACTTCTGGAACACCTCGAACAAGCTGACATAGTCCAGCGGAACACGTTCACCACGGACGAAGTTGAAGAAAGCATCGATGTCCCTTGTAAGAACGCCACATGGGAACGTGCTGTTCCTTGCACGGCATAACCGGTCCCAGTGACCATGATTCACAAGACCATCCAAGTCAAGTCCATAATAAGCTGCTTGAAACGAGTAGAGAAAGCACAAATTTGTCTTCGACGCTCCAGCTCCACGAAAGTGTTGCTCAAAGAACTTGGTGAAGGTAACGCGCTTGCCGGACTCGATCCACTGGTTGATCGGGTTCATGCACCGGTATACACCCTCGCGATTTTCAGGCCACTCCCACGTCAACTGCAGATCATCGGTCTCCCACTCGACCAGGAACGCGACGTCCGGAGGCTCTCCATACCGATCGATGAGACGACGGACTTGCCAAATCTGCTCCGGGTCATACGGATCATCTGCATTGAAGCAATGCTTAGCGTGTGGCGGTGATGGGTGACGCTCCGGAGGCGCAGGCAGCAGCGGACGCTCGGTGATTTCCTTGGCTTCTAGCAGCAAGTTGTATGCCGAAAAAGGGTCATCAAGCTCGTCTTGATCAACGCCAACGATCCAAGCAGGAGGTTCGTTAACCCAGTTATTGTCAGCGGCGCTAGGATCCACCGCAGGAGATAACGCTAGAGCCGAAGGCGCAGGAGATTCCGGTGAAATCACAGTCTCGGCAACCGACTCACCCGAGTTCGAGTTGCCTGGAGACGAAGGTCCACCATCAGGCGACGGTGGAGGCGAAGACGAGCGAAGCGAAGTCGCTGAGACCGCTGGAGAAGGCAGAGCAGCACAGCTGGAGACTGGATTCACCGTTTGGGAGGCCGTGGAGATATCGTTGAGCAGCGACATGGGCGAATAGGAGCCCAGGAACTGGGTCAGCTCTTCCTCGGTCATGCCACCGAGCGTGTCGATCTGGCAAGTCTGCTCAAGCACAGGCGGCGGTGTTTCGATGACACCAGCAGCAGCGAGCAGGTCAGGCACGAGGCTAAGACCGTAATCTGGCTCAGCCACCACTTTTCCCCGAAGTGGTGGCACGAGCACCTCTTGCTCGGAGCTTTGCTGGACCATGGTCTCAACCGGCGGCGAACTCAGAGAGGGACCAGCCCCTCCCGAACCAAGCGTCATATTAAGCATTGGAACTTTAGAGCCGTTCAAATGCCACCGGGACCACTGTGGCACACCCGAGCAAATTTACGAATGACTGGCTATTCACGGACGGACGACTCCTGGAGGATGGGTGAGTGTAACAGTTGTTACTGTATTTTAGGGTATGTTTTAGGGTAGGATTTACTACTATACAAACTTTAGTATAAACGCAGAGTAGGGCAGTCCGTGGGAGCTTCGCCCCCAACTGCCTGAACTGCGTGGGGCGGCAACCTCATCACTTCTCGTTTTGGCCGCCCCTGCACAGATAGTCTTCACAGTATCTGCATCGTCAACGATAAACAGGAAGCCAATGCAAGGCCTATTACGACGATCTGAGCTACGCTCGCACGAATACGACCGCGTGAGCGCAAAAATCATTCCAGTAACGGCAGTGCTACTTCGTCCTCACTTTGGAGGCCTGTACTAAGTAGTCGCTTGATGACATCAAGAAGCGTGTGTGCTCGAAAGCTGGAACGGGTTTCCTCTTCTTGGAGCGGCCGTTCTTCGAGGTTGATGTCCACTCTCCGTTCCATCTGTCAGGTTAAGTCCGTCGCTGGATGGCATTCAAAAGGCTATCAACGGATCTCCTGTAGCTGTTCTCCGCTGCTCAAAGCGTCTGTACGGATGGGGACAACAATTTTTTTCCAGAAATTGCGCGCACGAGTTTGTTTGAGCAGCTATGGTGAGTCCCTGAGATCATCAAGGTGACTATTTTCCTCACCAGGACACTACACAGAGCGAAAAAACGAGGTCCATGAATGCCTCTCAGCGTTCAAGAAATACGACCGGCTTGGAAGGGAGACATAGAGTGTCGCTACAATCAATTTATGCAAGCATAACCCATTCGAAACCGAGCTGCGTCCCTTCACGGCCGTGTAGGCCGAGATTTCATATGTAGCAAGAATTTGTGTGACAATCTTGTGATAGCACTTAATCGAGTGGTGTGCAACTTTTGGAGCTAAAGCCCTTGGAGACCAAGTTGGACACCACGCAGGGCCTTAGCCAGGTGCAGACAGCCAAATACGGCGCCATAGGCCAGAGGAATATGGAGATGTATAGGTATATCGTTCGTGCTTACATAATTGAACTAGTTGAAGCGACCGAAATCATTTACCCCAGCAACGAGAACACAACGAGCATGATATATGTCATGGCCGTCCCATTAGCGGACACCGCGAGAGACTTCCCCTTGCTACTTATTTTTGTTTTTACAAACGCACGCTTATTATCGTAACCTTGTGCTTACGATGTTCCAGCATGTAGCACTGGCGCCGTGGCGTGAATCAGTCCGCATTGCTAGCAAGTTGCGAACACAGGACCTTTCCACACGCGGTGTCCTGGCTTCTTCTCCGGCCGCCACATCCACTTGGACGGCATTAGCTCAACGCGTCCTCGTCGTCTTCAGCTTCGTGCTCATTGTACGACGTGACAAGCAGTAGCACGCACACCTTGTTCAGTACGAGTCGGGTTGCAGGCAGCCACTCGTCGTAGCCCCAGATACCGGTATTGAAGCAGACCACCAGGTCTGGCTCGCAGTACAGCATTTTTTCTCGAAGCCGCCGACGAAGGAGCTGATGTCCACCTGGCACATCTTGGCGTCCTCCTCCTATGTCTGCGAGAAGCGAGAATCTGCGATGCCACGCAGGAATCAGCTCCAATGGTTGAATGACCTTAATGAAATTCGAGAAAACCGCTGTAGATCACGCCAAGTCATGGTTAGTAGTAACACCAGTACATACGCAAGCAAATGTAGACTCAAATGCACAATTAAAACCGTGTTATTTCCACTGTAGTGTCGTTCAGTGAATGTATTAGAAGCCGTACAAGCAATTCTAGTTCCGAATATTGCGATGCCATGCAGTTTGGGCACTGATGCAGCTGGACTATAGTCTCCGCTTTAAACTCCTGTGGATAACGTAGACAGTGGCAGCTAACCACCAACCTTCTTTCTGCAGTTGTGGTGGAGGTAGCCACGTACGACGAGACGCTATCCAAGGCCCCGAACTTGGGGGGAGGGAGGGAGATAGGGGGTGGGGGTAAGCGTCTCCGCCACGCGCGGTCTTATTCCCTCTCGCGGTAGATATTTTGCTGCCCCCACCAGGCTGGTGACCTGTTGGAAGATAACGTTAGAACTTGCCGTCTGTGTCTTGATACGCAAAATGGAGAGTGAGGATAGAAAGCTACTCACCCAACCTACTCAGCTACTGCTACCTCCGTCTGAACTGGTCGGCGCTCTCGCCAGATCTGCAGATCCTGCAGATCTTCTTTTCAACACCCCTCCTCGCCGACGATTTCAGCGAGTTTCCTACATCTTCAATGTAGTCCGATTCGAGCTCGCAGCTCAAGTATCCTTGGTGCACTCACCGCCTTTGTCAGTACGTCTACCGGTATCTCCTTGGTTTCCAAATACTCAGCCCGCACCACGCCGCGCCGCACGAAGTCCCCGACGAACTTGATCCGCACATCAATGTGCTTCGCCTTGCCTGACGACTGCTCTCCTCCAAGCTGCTTCAGCGCGGCTTGGTTGTCCGCGCACAGCTTCATCGACATCTCGTGCGACACCTGCATCTCGCCCAGAAGCTCCCGTACTCCAAGCAGTTCCCGCGCCACTACAGACGCAGCAGTGTACTCAGCTTCCATCGTGGAAAACGAGACACCGCCCTGCTTTTTGCAGATCCAGCTAACAGCCATGCCATCTACAGGCACGAGTCCTCCGGTGGTCGACTTCCTGTCCGCCTTGTCGGCCGCATAGTCTGCATCGCTGTATCCGACTACATCCAGCGACCGATCCACGCCACCGTCCCCTTCATACGCAGCCTTAGCGACTTCGTTCCAGCTAGGTAGCGCAGCACGCGCTTGGCTAACTTCCAATCCGCGACTGTTGGTGCGTGCGTCTTTCGGGTGGCCTTGTGGACTGCAAACGCAATATCTGGCCTGGTACAGCGTGCGATCCAAAGCAAACTTCCGACTAGCGACTGAAAAGTCTTCACAGTCGCAGCCCCTGCTCCTTCATCGGCGGGCAGCAGCTCAGTCGACGCATCCTGGGCTTCGTTCCAGTCTTCACCAATAGGTACGCGCACTGGGTGCACTTTCTCCAACCTGTACGCCTGTAGCAACTCATCGATGGTCACAGGTCGTACCCGTTGTCGTCGCTGTACTCGATCCTCATGCCCAGGAACATGTGAGCGCACCCCAAGTCCTTGATATCCAGCGACTTTAGCTCTTCAAAGAACACATCCACAGCATGCTGCTGTATTCCCGTCACGAGCAAGTCATCTACGTAGACACCCACGACTATTAGCACCCCATCCTTGTACCTGTAATACACGCACATATCCACGAGGCTCTGGTGTAATCCAATCTCCACGAGCTTCGAGTGCAGCAGCTTGCTCCAGCGTCGGCCGGCTTGTTTCAGCCCGTAAAGTGCCTTCTTCAGTTCGAGTGCTACCTCAGCGTCAGTCTCCACGCCGAGTTCCTTCAAGATCTCCTTGGGGATCTTCATTCCTTGCGGCACGCGTATGTAAATCCGCAAGTCTTCTTCCTTGTCCGCCTTGACGTAGGCGTTGGGCACGTCGCCATGCTTGGCGGGCACGCGCCACTTCCTGGCAAGTACCAGTATCAGCTTTACGCTTGTCATATCGATGACAGCCGCGAACGTCACTCCGTAATTCACGCCAAAGGCCTGCTCGTTCCCGCAGGCACCAAGTCGAGCCTGAGTCGCTCGATCAACCCTTTTGCGTCCAGCTTCGTCTTGTAGACCCACTTTGTGTGCAAGACGTTCACGTTCTTCGGCAGTCGCACCACCTCCCAGACACCATTGCCTTCCAGAGCTTTGAGCTCCTCCACCATGGCCTCCATCCAGGCGACCTTGTATTGGCTGTGCATGGCCTCTTTGTAGTTCCTGGGGTCCCGTTCCAAAACGTTGTTCACGATATTTCCTGCAGACGTATCCTGCTGCTCGGCCTCGGTCGATTCAGCTTCAGCAGCCCTCGCAACTGAACGAGTCACATGTCTTTCCCTCGTCCAAGCTTTCTTTTTCTTGGAGCTCTTCTTGCCCCCCTTGCCGCGCCTTTCGCTCTCGTTGCCAGTGCTACTTCGATCCGCAGCTCCGCTGCCTTGCTCTCGGGATTCCTCCTCAGCCTCAGCTTCTTCGACTTGATTCAGTCTCTGCACCTGCAAGTTCTGGGTCTTATTCAGGGTCTCAATGTTCCGCACGTGCTGCGACGTCACCACCTTCTTGTCCTTGGGCAAGTAGACCCTGTAGCCCTTCACCTCCTCGCCGATCCCGATGATCATAGCCTGCTGGGCTCTGCGCGAAAAGCTCTTGTTGCTAGGGTCTCTGTACACCGTGCACGGCAACCCGAAGACCACTATCTTGCCGAGCTGAGGCGTCTGCCTCGTTAGAACCTTTAGCGGCGACGCGCGTCCGGGATTTGCGTTAGTCGGCGCTCGGTTGAGTATGTACGCCGCGTACAGCACCGCATCCCCCCAAAAAATTCAAAGGAAGTCCACACGCAAAAATCATACAGCGTGCCATATTCATCACGGTGCGATGCATCCGTTCTGCTTTCCCGTTGCAAGCTTGATTGATGGCTTCGCTGCGCTGCCTCGCAACGCCCGTGGTCTTGCAGAACAGGTCTACATTCTCGTATTCCCCGCCCGAATCTGTCCTCAGCACTCGAATATTACAATTAGATTCCTTCTCGAAAACATTAAAAAGTGTTCAATTTTTTTGCAGCCTGATCCTTTGTCCTCGCCAAGAACACCCTCACGTAGTTGCTCTTGTGATCTACAAAATTGATCATGTATCGTTTCCCGAGCCGATCTCTCGGCGTCATCAGTCCTTTCAGGTTTGAGCATATCACCCCACCAATGCGATCAATAGGCGCGGGAGCCCCGCTATCCTTCTGTGATTGCCTCCCTTTGCTCTGTTTGCCCTCTGCGCAAGTCAGACAGTTCACGCGCTTGTGATCCGTGAGCGCGATTCCAGAGCTCGGGTCTCGTGCAAGCCTCTCGTTGGAGCAGCCACTGCGGTAGTGTTGGGGCAAGGACTTCGCACGGGGCTCTACCAATATAATGGAGCTTCGTCCGAACTCTCCCTCCCTCAAATCTTGAGTAAAAGTATCTTGATGCGTGCCGCTCTTGATACGGCACAGAATCGTAGTTCAAATGGCCTAGCTGCTTATGGAAGTCCAGGAGCGTTCCTTGCTGTACATCCGGGGACAACTCGTTGCCACCGTGCGCATCTTCCTCCAACGCCGCCATAATGACTTCGGCCGGCGCCTTCTGCAGCTTCACAACACTTCCTTCCACTACCAGCACCTTCTTCCGGAGGTCTACGTCAAACACCACGCGCCCTCCGTCCTTGGCTGCCAAAGCACGTCTTCCACCTCGATGTGCCAGCGAATACCCCATCACATCCAAGGTCCCGTAGATAGTAAGTTGTGCACTACGTTCTCGGCATAATACACATTCGTGAGTTCAAAGTCTGCTCCGTTCCGCACGCCTTGACGCGCAACGAGAGCGTGCCCTTCATTGTGATGTTGAGCGGGTCTCCGTTCGGCTGCGCGCACGAGTCCATGTGCGGCACCAACTCCTCTAGCCACGACTGATCGTTCACCAGGTGACGACTCGAACCACTGTCCAAGATCCAATCTCTGCCAGGCACGATGGACGCCTCGCTCACTGCAAGCGTAAGATCCGGCTCCCCCTTCTCTTCCTTGCCTGGGCACGCAGCCCTCAAGTGCTCAACCTGCCCGCACTTGTGACACCGGCGAGTTTCCCTTTTCCACGCTTACTAACTGCTCCGACGAGCTCCCGGCCGAGGTTCTTCTTCTTCGCCTCGATCTCCCACGCTTGGGCAAAGTGGGCGAGCTCCTCCGCGTGCGCCAAGTAATCCGTACGCGTGCTGTCGACCTTAGCCATTAGCACCGTTCTCAAATCCGCCGAAGCGTACTGCACAATGTTGTTCAGAACCAAATAATCTGCGCCTCCACCGGTCGCCTCCGAGACCGCCACCAAATACATGTAATGCTCCGGCCACGTCCCCTTCGTGTCCTTCGGGGCCGTGAATTGCTGCATTGCCTGTGCGGGCGTTATGTTGGTCTTGAAGGTCTTCAGCTCCATGACGTACTGGAGCGTCGGCATCTGGTACCACCACGTCTCCACCTGCCTGTTGTAGTATCTTTCAGTAGTTCCCGTCAAGTAATTCCCCAGCAAGTCAATCTTCACGAACTCCGTCCACGTGAATCCACATGCTGCCTGCGCGAGCAGTATCTGCCTTTCGAAGCGCTTGCCCCACTCCAGGAATCCGGATCCGAGTCCCACGTAGAGCTCTTTGCCATTGAAGGGCCTGATGGCCAGTTTCTTCTGGCGCGCGTCAGGGTATCCGATCACCTCCTGCCCATGTCCTTGTCCACGTCCGCCTTGGCCTTGTCGTGGTGGGTGAACTGGAGGTACTCCTTGCGCTGCTCCTGCTTCTGCTGCCTGCTGCGCTTGCTGCGCGGCGTAGAGGTGCTGCAGGCGGGAAAGTGGTACCTCGTGATCTTAATGCTGTGCTGCAAAGTACTGGTGGACTGGCTCCACTCTTCGCGGCGGCGTCATCATCGACCGTGGCCTTGGTGACCCAGCCAGTGAGTCGATGTGCATGCGCGCGTCCATCACCATGCGTGAGGCAAACGGGCTTGCGGGGGGAGTCATGAACGTGTCGACCCTCAAGTCGTTTTTCTTCTCCGTCAGCGTCTTTTCCAGCTTGGAGTTCAACTCCTCCAGCTTATCCATACGCTCGGCCATGGCGCGCAGCAGCGCCATCATTTCCGTTTCTTGCACTCCACTCTTGCCCCCAGCGCCTGCGTTCTTGGCGTCGGGAGCGTCGCCGCTGCCCCTTTCGCGAGCTGCGGCGTGACTCTCCACTTCACCGCCGACGTCCATGCCGGTCTTGGCTTGAGCGACGTCGGGTGCCGGCACTGGCATATTCTGCTCGAGATCGGCAGCTTCAGAGGCTGCGTCCATTTGGGCGCAAAACCTGTTGGAAGGTAACGTTAGAACTTGCCGTCTGTGTCTTGATACGCAAAATGGAGAGTGAGATTAGAAAGCTACTCACCCAACCTACTCAGCTGCTGCTACCTCCGTCTGAACTGGTCGGCGCTCTCGCCAGATCTGCAGATCTTGCTGATCTTCTTTTCAACATGACCACCACCAGCAGCAGCAGCATCGTATGTGTTGCGTCTGTAGCACGGGGTGGTATTGAGTTTCGTGTATTACGGTTAGTGTACTCCTAACATTAACATGTTAGTTACCATACATATTAGCTAACTGTTAGTTAGTCTCTAGTATTTTGAGCTAACATGTCAGTAGTAGTTAGAGGGATAAGAACTCGACGATTAGAAAACTTGAAAGTGAGCTTGTAGTCTCCTTTGTTGCATCTAATAGCGTATAATATCCTTCTTTGACGCCATTTTAGTAGTAACACGCTAGCTAGTGAATTGTTAGCGAAATTGTCGCCGAAGTACCGATTACAATTGTTTCAACGACTTTGGCCCAGACTTGGGTGTTTTTATTAAAAACGTTGGAGTGTTCTTCTATAATGAACCAACTAAGTTGTCTTATGGCCTCAACTTATAAATAATTATCCAAGAATGTGAGAGACATTGCATATGCAAATATGGCTCACGTTGAAGTTGAATCATAGGACGCTCGCAATTTGCCTGAACAGATGATCGCGGCTTTTGAATGAGAGGAAAACCAAGGGGCATGGCCAAGTTATGTGGGTCTAACTTGACTCACTACTTTAGCTTACACGTTGCGCAACGTGTATGAGGAAGCGTAAGTACTTAGTAATTACTTAGGTTAATTATATTTGAATACACAAATATAAGTTAACTTAGACAAGACTCCAAGTAGCTAGTTTAAGGTAAAATGAGAACTGTATTGCTTGTAAATTGATCTTCCTCTAAAATCTGCTAAAAACTGTTTATCATCTATGAAAGGGTTGGCAGCGGCTGGCTGTCAGAGCCCCGCTAATATGCATGTCTCTGATTGGTAGAAAGATGCTGCTTTCTACCAATAGGATCTTTGGGTATGTGTGGACCACTCACTGTGGTGGTCCACTTCAATGTATCCATCGGTGTGTCTTACACCAATGTGAGGAAGTATCCAAAACGTTTAACAGATAACCTATCTGTTAAATTCACAAGTGGTTTGCAGCCACTTGTACGTGTAACCGTTACACCACCACCCCCATAAGGTTAGACGCGCGGGGTCTCCGCACGTCAATCTTCGGAATTGACCATTCGTCAATTCTCCGCGTTTGGAGAAGAAATCCGCGCTCATTCAACGATGAGCGCGCCAAAGAAGAAGACCTCGAAGTCGGTGGGGAGTCATCTCTCCATCGACGACTACTTCGAGCGTCAGAAGGCGAAGTACGGCGACGTCGTCGACTTCGACGACGACGATGAAGACATGGAGGGCGAGGAGGACTCGCCCTCAAAGCGTAAAGACTCAGTGTCGAGCGAATCGCTCGACCCTCACGCCAAGAACGTTCGCCCGCGTGAAGGGGACGAATCGGACGCTTCGAGTTCGAAGCGTTCGCGTACTGAGAGCGATACCCCACTCGCTTCCGCTGGGGCTCTCAGTACTCCGCGCTGCTGCTGCAGCGCGTGATTTTAAAGCTCAAGGCTCTCCGCGCGCTGCGCCTGCAGCGCGCGATCCAGATGCCGTCCGCGTCCGAGATCGCGGACCGGTATGGGAACTCGGTACCTCCGAATGAGGTGCCGCTGTACGTATGCAGCGCCATCAAAGATGACGCTGTGGCTGCCGAGCTGCACTTTGATGCGGAAACGCATCAAAGGCGCGATTACTACATCGGACTCTTTCATGAGCTCCGATGGTTTCAAAGCAAGAAGACCTCTTCTCGCAGCAAAGTGCCCGAATGGCAGGCACTTTGTCAAAGCTGGAACGCCTTTGTTGAGAACTTCAACAAGAGGCCGAGTGCTTACCGTGATCGGATTAAGCAAGCGCGTGATCGCTTCGAGACGTACTCGAAGCGTGGAAAGCTGGAGCAACTTCATGTTGCTGCTGAGGAGGCAAATGTGCCGTGCGCTGTGCCCGAGGACTTTCAGTGCACGAAGTGCTTCCCAGGCGCGGTCCGCTTGAGCGACCGCGACCTGAACGGGTACACGTCGTTCCGTGTGCCCGAGAGTCTCAAAGAGCTCCGTGCTAAGTTCTTAGCACGTGAGGGTTAGGGCGCTAGCGATGATCGCAGCGCTCGTGTTACTTCCGCTGCGCCAGCGCGTACTGCTTTTCGTACGCCCTCACCATTTCCGGAACGTCCTCCACCAAGACGTTCCGCGGCTCTATGTATCTCGATGGGAGGAAATCCTCTCCAACGAATACGAAAACGAGCCCCTTGAGGGTTCGTTTTCGGGATACTATGGTCAACAATCCGCTCAACAATCCAGCGGGTTGAGCCGCGGGCGTCACGGATCGGCGGTGGCGGGGGTGGGAACACGCCCCGGGTATGATCAGCCCCGGGCTGATCAATATGCGCCTCTCCACGACCGGGTGACCGTTGTGGAGCGTCTGCAGGGCGCTGAGTTCGCCGCCCTGAAACAGGAGCTGGCGAACCAGAAGGCCCAAGTCGCGGCGGTCTCGCAGACCGCCTCGAATATCCAGGTCGAGCTGGGGACCCAGATGAAGGGGTTGCTCCAGCGCGTCCGCGCGCTGGAGGAGAGGTTGCTCGTCGCCGAGGCCAAGTCCTCCGCTTCTGCCTCGGCTCCTGCCGAGGCTTCGGGTCAGCCGAGCTAGATGGCTCGTGCTGCAGGTATGGCTTCAGCCGTCCGACGTAAAAGGTCGGATGGAGGCGCATGCTAGACGGTATGTCTAGCGTGTATGCGTTGCCGTGCCGTGCCAACACAGTGAACGGCCCGATGAAGCGCGGAGCAAGCTTGCTTGCTCCGAAATCCGAAACTGCTTGTCTAGGCAGGTTTTGTGTAGCTAACAAAACTAATGAACCAACTTTAAATTCATTTGTGTTGCTTCTGCCCGCATTGTCTGCGTTCAGCTTCTGTTGATCAACAGAAGCTGCTATTGTGTCTTGGACAAACCGAATTACGGCTTGTCTTTTGGTGATGAAACTGATTGCGTCCGAGCTGAAGCCATTCAGCGCGCTCTCCGCTAGAGGCCCGGCCTCTGCGTGGTTCTTTGCGGTGTCTGCGCCCTGCGCAGACCCGTGGTCGTTAACCATGTTGTTGGGGAGTCTGCGCCCTGCGCAGACTCATGTGGTTTGTCCATTGTTGCAGCTGACACTGTGCAAGTGTCAGCGGTTTTCTGCGGCTGCTGTATTGCAGTCGTAGATCCTCCCCCACTTAAAGTGGGAGCCATCACTCCGAGTAAACTCGGTAGGCGTGGATGCCGCATGGCATTCACGTAGAACGGTGTATGCCCGGTCGAGGCATGCACTGAGTTGTTGATGGCAAACTCTGCCATCGATAAGCACTCGCTCCAGTATTGGAACGAGTGAGCGTAGCTCTTCAACATATCGACGAGCACGCGATTCACGCGCTCGGTTTGACCGTCCGTCTGCGGATGATCCGCAGTCGACATGGAAAGCTGGCTCCCAAGAAGTGTAAACACTTCTTGCCACAGGTGCGCTGTGAAGCGCGGGTCTCTGTCCGACACGATGTCGGACGGCATGCCATGGTGTTTGAACACCATGTCGACGAACAGACGGGCCGTCTGCTTCGCGGTCACCTCTGCTGGCACCTCAGCAAGATGTACCATCTTGCTGAAACGGTCTACAAAGACCACAACACCGGTGTTCCTCCGCTGTCCGGGGAAGACCAAAGATGAAGTCCAAAGACATGGACTTCCAACACTCCGACGGAGTCGGTAGTGATTACAGTGGAGCCTGCGCGAATGGCGCAGGCTTTACGCGTTGGCATACCTCGCAAGCACGGATGTACTTGCGCGCCCACTTATACTGGTGGTGCCAGTAGAAGTCGCGCGTGAGAAGGACGTAAGTCTTCTCACGTCCGAAATGTCCCGCAGTCGGGGCATCATGATACTCGTACATGATCCTGAGTCGCAGGTCATGGTCATTTGGCACGACAACGCGATCCGCGTTGTCGTCGACTGCATTGTAAAGAAGCAGTCCGTCGTGCACCCGATATCGGTGTGCACGCGCTCGAAGGTGCTTGGGCAACTTCTGACGGGACTTGTCAGAAGGCGCTGTGCCATAGGCCAGCAAGAGCTTCGCGTCCGCGTCGTGCGCGTACGCGGCCTTCACATCATCCAACAGAGATGATGTGGGTTTGCTCGATCGCATGACGTCAATGGCATTGACGTCAGCAGCTTCTGCGTAGTCCGGCCGACGTGATAACGCGTCGGCCACTACATTCAATCTTCCGGGTTTGTATTCGACCCGGAAGTTATACTCCGCAAAGAATGAGAGCCATCTCGCCATTCTTTGTGATATGTGTGGCGACTTCACTGCGGTGCGCAGTGAAGCATGGTCGGTGTAGACCACAAATGGTCTACTCCCAAGCAAGTACACTCGGAACTTTGCGAGTGCGTACTTCATGGCGAGGAGTTCCTTGTCATGCACCGAATAGTTGCGCTCAGCTGGCTTCAGCTGACGCGATTGGTAGTAGACGACACGATCACGGCCCTCGTGATCGTGCTGCATCAACGCGCATCCGATCGCGAAGTCGGATGCGTCGCACCTACGTGAGATGGGCGATCTTGGTAAGCCACTGCCAAGATCGGCGCCTCAGCAAGCAGCCCTGCTTGACTGCATCGAATGCCTTTTGGCAATCGGTTGTCCACTTCCACACAGCTTCCTTCTTGAGAAGTTGCGACAGCGGGCGGATCTTGCCCGCGTAATCCTCCACGTACTTGCACAAGTCCGTGGCCAAGGAACTGCCTCAGTTCCTTGACACTTGAAAGCGTTGGCCATTCGTTGATCACTCTGACCTTTTCCGGGTCAGGGCGAACACCATTCTTCCCTACGAGACACCCGAGGACGGGTATCTCGCTCACCCCGAAGATACACTTCTTCAGGTTCGCGTAGAGCTTATGTTTTCGCATAAGCTCAAGTAGCTTCCGGAGATGCACCCTGTGCATCTCTACGTCGGTCTTTCCGTCCACAGCCCGGCTGTGGATGAACACATCATCGAAATAGCTCGGTGCGGAGTCGCGCACCGAGCGCAACAAGTGCGTTACGCACCTGTTGAAGGTCGCAGGGCGTTCTTAAACCCCTACGGCATCACTAGCCACTCCCAGAGCATGCCGCTTGGCGTGCTCACTGCTGTGAGAGGATATCGCTCTCACGCATAAGGATCTGATAGAATCCATCTCGCAAGTCGAGAGCACTGTAAACGGTGCTCCCGGCCATCGAATCGATGATACCATCTTTTCGCGATATCGACGTCTGCGCCGGTACCGTCGCATCGTTCAGCTTGTTATACGCATGAACGATGCGCCATCCGCCCTGTGGCTTTTGACACAGAACGTCGGAGCACTGTGCGGGGACTTTGATTTCGCACTTGTCCTTCTTTGCGACGACTTTCAAAGAAGTCGTCGATCGCTTTACTTGCTCTCGCGGCAGTGGCCACTGCCGCGTGACACAGTACTTCGTGCCCGGCACGAGATCAATCTCGTGCTGAATGCCCTTATCCTGCGGAAGCTCCGCAGGAATCTCTTCCGGAGTACGTCTTTGTACTCCTCAATATTCGTAATAGGGACTCGACTTCAGCGAGTCCCAACCTTATTCCTCGAAGCGCTCCTGCTTCGTCTTCGCACTGAGTGTCTTCACTCTCAGTGGTACTTCCATGAAGAGCTGTCTCAGCTCTTCGCTCTCGCTCTCCGTTCTTTCGCTGTTCGAAAGAACGCAGACCTGCTCTCGATGCGTCCATCGTGAAAGTAGGTTGCGCGTGAAGCGCTTCCAGCTCATGGCTGGAAGCGAAGTCAACTCCGACGCCGTCGTCGGAGGACTAGCGAGTTCCATGTCACGATACTGGAATCCAGTATCGGTGCGCGTCAAGACGCTTAGCGTCTTGACATTCGGCGTCACCGCCGCAGTCTGCCCAGCAGACTGCTCTTGTTGCGTCTCGGTCCCGGACCGAGACTTGCGCAGCGTTTTCCGCTTGCGCCGTCTTCTTGTTGTGCGGAGCCCGGCTCCGCACAGTTGTTCTTCTTGTCCAGGCCCGGCCGTGGACAGTCGTTCGCCGGCGGACCCTGTCCGCGGGCGCGCGGTATCAAGCCCGGCTTGACCGCGTTTTCTTCGTGCAGCCCGGCTGCACGGTAATGTCCTTCGCCGGCAGACCCTGTCTGCGGGCGCGCGATATCAAACCCGGCTTGATCGCATGGCGCTTCGTCGTGCAGCCCGGCTGCACGACAGCATGCAATTGCGTCAGTGCGGTACGTTTGCAACCGCCCGCACTGTTTGCAGCGTCAACTCCCGGAGTTGACACGCCTTCGTCACCTCGACGCCAATCATTGGCGGAGCCCCTCTTGACCGAGGGTGCGTCGGCTCCCGGAGCCGACGCGTCGTTGTCGACCTGACCGCTTCGGGTCAGGGACTGTCCCTTACACGCTTGAACGTGGGTGTTGGTTCCCGGAACCAACACATCTTTTCTTCCGACGTCGGCAGCATTGCCGACGTGGGTCTCACTGTGCGCGCCCTCGCGCACTTCCTGGCACTCCGGGACAGCAGCATGAAGCGCTGTCTCGACTGGTGAGCCGCGCGTACCTGCTGGTGCGCGCGCTGCGGTGACAGGGCCATCGCTCTCTGTTCCGCTGTCGTCCGAAGCGCACGAGCGTGCGCTTCTTCCAGTCTATTACCGGATCATGCCGTGCAAGCCACGGCATGCCCATTACCACGTCGAACTTATCGTCCAGGTCCAGGACGATAAAGTGTTCGACAAACACTCGTTGTTTGTACGAGAAGCGCACGTTCACGACGCGCTTCCCGGTCTTCACGATGGCACCTGTTGCCAGTCGTACCTCCAGAAGACTTCGAGGTGTATCTACCTCCTCGAAGTCAAGTCTCGACAGGCTTCGTAGTCGAACAAAGTTGTTCGACGCGCCTGAATCTACCAATGCTCGAAGAGAGTCACTCGCTCTCTTCGAGTAAACCTTCAAGATGACTAGGTTTGGCCTGTCATCTTGTTTCTTACAGTGAGAGCTGGTCTCACTGGGGGCTGCAGTCTCAGTGTCGCGTGCCCGATGTCGGCACGCGTGACTGCATTACCAGTAGGGCGCCCCGCGCCTACTAGATGTTCGCGTTTTTTGTTGGCCCACGGCGATGCCTAGCATCCCCACGACGGCCACCTCCAGGGGGCATGGGAGCTGTGCACTCCCGTGCAAAGTGACCGATCCTTCCGCAGCGGAAGCATCGCACGTTGCCTCCCTGCTGCTGGTAACCAGCAGTTGTTGCGTTCGAGAGGTCCATTGGTTCTGGACCTCCCGTCCTCGCTACCGGGCGCGGTTGCGGCCTCGGTACATTTACATGGAGCTTAGCCTGCCGCAGGCTAAACTCTTCTTGCATGACAAGGGTGAATGCAGCTTCGAGAGTAGTTCGGAAGAGATAGGTCTTCACGGGCCATCTCTAAGTCCTTTCATGAACGTGACGACCTTGGTCGCCTCGTCAATCGGGTTAGTCACGATATTTGATACCAAATATCGTGCGCGCTGCGCGTAAGCATGGACGTCATGCTTACCCTGCTGAAGGTCGAGGAACTCCGCCCTCGACCGGAACTCATTTTGTGGGGGCTCAAACGCTTGTTTGAGCTCCTCTTTGAACACTTCGTACGTGCTGAAGCACGTAGGATCGGAGAGTCGGCGTCTATACGCCCAACTCCTTGCGCGTCCGCCAAGGCAGGACATGGCGAACGCGACCTTCGACAGCGGGTCGACGATGCGTCGAGCCGCTATGGCTGTGTCGAGCTCGACAAGCCATCGGAGGAGAGGCTCGCCCTCTCTTCCCACGTAATTGCTTACGCTCAACTTTAATGGTTGAGCACGTGGTGTCGTCCCTGACGACGCCGTCACTGAGGAAGCAGCATCACGCTGCTCCTTCATGATGAACCCCAGAGCAACACCATGTTGCTCCGTCGGCGATAGCGTACGCAGCATCGTAGCTATCGTTGCTTCTCCAATCACGTTGACAGTCGTTGGAGGACTTCCCACTCTGGGTCAGACAGGTGGGGGCAGTCAGCGCGTGCAACATGCGTTGCAGGCGTGTTGGAGCTCTCCATGGGCACCTCCGTGCTCATGTGGTTCTCGCTCCGCGTTCGTACACCGCGTACGAACGTCAAGCAGTCGGTCGTTGGACGGACTACAAAGTGCTACCAGGTGTAGTGGGTCTAACTTGACTCACTACTTTAGCTTACACGTTGCGCAACGTGTATGAGGAAGCGTAAGTACTTAGTAATTACTTAGGTTAATTATATTTGAATACCCAAATATAAGTTAAGTAAGATAGGATTCCAAGTGACTTAGATTAGGTAAAATGAGAACTGTATTGTTTGTAAATTGATCTTCCTCTAAAATCTGCTAAAAACTGTTTATCATCTATGAAAGGGGTTGGCAGCGGCTGGCTGTCAGAGCCCCGCTAATATGCATGTCTCTGATTGGTAGAAAGATGCTGCTTTCTACCAATAGGATCTTTGGGTATGTGTGGACCACTAATTGTGGTGGCCCACTTCAATGTATCCATTAGTGTGTCTTACACCAAGGTGATGAAGTATCCAAAACTTTCAACAGATAACCTATCTGTTAAATTCACAAGTGGCTTGCAGCCACTTGCACGTGTAACCCTGTTACACCAACTCCTCGAACCACGACTGATCGTTCACCAGGTGACGACTCGAACCACTGTCCAAGATCCAATCTCTGACAGGCACGATGGACGCCTCGCTCACTGCAAGCGTAAGATCCGGCTCCCCCTTCTCTTCCTTGCCTGGGCACGCAGCCCTCAAGTGTCCAACCTGCCCGCACTTGTGACACCGGCGAATTTCCCTTTTTCCACGCTCACTAACTGCTCCGACAAGCTCCCGGCCGAGGTTCTTCTTCTTCGCCTCGATCTCCCACGCTTGGGCAAAGTGGGTGAGCTCCTCTGCGTGCGCCAAGTAATCCGTGCTATCGACCTTAGCCATGAGCACCGTTCTCAAATCCGCCGAAGCGTACTGCACAATGTTGTTCAGAACCAAATAATCTGCGCCTCCACCGGTCGCCTCCGAGACCGCCACCAAGTACATGTAATGCTCCGGCCACGTCCTCTTCGTATCCTTCGGGGCCGTGAACAGCTGCATTGCCTGTGCGGGCGTTATGTTGGTCTTGAAGGTCTCCAGCATCTTCTCCATGACATACTCGAGCGTCGGCATCTGGTACCACCACGTCTCCACCTGCCTGTTGTAGTATCTCTCAGCAGTTCCCGTCAAGTAATTCCCCAGCAAGTCGTTCTTCACGAACTCCGTCCACGTGAATCCACAGGCTGCCTGCGTGAGCAGTATCTGCCTTTCCGAAGCGCTTGCCCCACTCCAGGAATACGGATCCGAGTCCCACGTAGAGCTCCTTGCCATTGAAGGGCCTGATGGCCAGTTTCTTCTGGCGCGCGTCAGGGTATCCGATGACATCCTGCCCATGTCCTTGTCCACGTCCGCCTTGGCCTTGTTGTGGTGGGTGAACTGGAGGTACTCCTTGCGCTGCTCCTACTTCTGCTGCCTGCTGCGCTTGCTGCGCGGCGTAGAGGTGCTGCAGGCGGGAAAGTGGTACCTCGTGATCTTGATGCTGTGCTGCAAAGTACTGGTGGACTGGCTCCACTCTTCGCGGGGGCGTCATCATCGGCCGTGGCCTTGGTGACCCAGCCAGTGAGTCGATGTGCATGCGCGCGTCCATCCCCATGCGTGAGGCAAACGGGCTTGCGGAGGGAGTCATGAACGTGTCGACCCTCAAGTCGTTTTTCTTCTCCGCCAGCGTATTTTCCAGCTTGGAGTTCGACTCCTCCAGCTTATCCATACGCTCGACCATGGCGCGCAGCAGCGCCATCATTCCCGTTTCTTGCACTCCACCCTTGCTCCCAGCGCCTGCGTTTTTGGCGTCGGAGCGTCGCCGCTGCCCCTTTCGCGAGCTGCAGTGTGACTCTCCACTTCACCGCCGTTGTCCATGCCAGTCTTGGCTTGAGCAACGTCGGGTGCCGGCACGGGCATCTTCTGCTCGAGCTCGGCAGCTTCAGAGGCTGCGTCCATTTGGGCTCATAACCTGTTGGAAGGTAACGTTAGAACTTGCCGTCTGTGTCTTGATACGCAGAATGGAGAGTGAGATTAAAAAGCTACACACCCAACCTAGTCAGCTACTGCTACCACCGTCTGAACTGGTCGGCGCTCTCGCCAGATCTGCAGATCCTGCAGATCTTCTTTTCAACAAAGGCTTTCAACCTGAGCCCCACGCTACAATCCCCCCCCCCCCGAAGCCTTGCTCACAACTTGCGCGCTTGGCTTTTCGGATCGATCCCACTTCAATCTGGTACACTGTACCAATATCGTCGTCACTAATCCAGTTTAATGACAGGTATTGTTGTGTTTTGGCTACAGCCACGTGGGCATCCGACTAGTAGATCACTGATCATTATGATAGCACTGCTACCAATATTCTAACCAAGTTTCAGACGACTGCCATTAAAACCCAAAGCATGGTCACACTGTGGCCGCTGCACCGGTCCTGACTCAGCACCATTGAAGCTCTAGATAGAGACCAACTCCTGGAACGCTGTCGTCAACTTGCTGTCCTTGGCAGCTTCAACGAAAGCACGGACCAGCACAGGATCGTCCTGTGTCAGCGACTGTAGCGGTTCCCACGAGTCCTCGATAGATTCCAATCCGCACCAGCTCACTAGCAGCTCATAACCCTGTCTCAGGCCATTCCAGCGGTGCTCGACAAGTCTCTCAACTTTTAGGACAATGTCCTGGGCAGCAACATGCTCCAGGAGCTCATCTGTCACCTCTAAATCACTGTCGGCGTAGAACGTAAGACGAGAGGCGTGCACGTTTTGTTCACTACCTGTGACAAGGTGCCGTACGCGGAACGAGTGCGAGTCTGCATGGGTGACAACGTAGGGGCCCACCCAGGTTACCAGTAGTTTGTTGTGGCGTCGCTCATCGACACGTGATCGAAGCACATAATCACCCACAGAGAAGTTTACTTCTTGTGCACCCCTGGACCTTCTCTTTTAGCAGCATAATCTTCTCACGTTTGTCAGTGACAGCCCGATGCATACCCCAATACTGGCTCGCAACGTTGTCAGCGCATGTTCTATCGATGCGCTCGATGTCGACACTTCGTGTGGTTCTTTGCCGGGTACGTAAAGTACATACGTCGGGGCCGGGCACGGCAAACCGGTAAAAAACTTCAACAGGGCTCTATTAGCCAGAGAGGCCATCGGTGAGTGGTTCATGTTAGCCTGAACTAATGGCACCAAGCACATCCAATCGTGGTGCGAAATACGGTACTCGAGTATCATAGTGCGTAAAACTTGCAAAATATATCGGTTTGCACGCTCCACCGAGCCATTTACCCACGGACAGTATGCGACGACAATGTTTTGCTGGCACTTCAGTCGTTTGCATAGTTCGGCCATCACATGATTCTTAAAGTGCGCTCCGTTGTCGCTGAGCCACTGCGAAGGGATACCGAAACGGCTGTGCCACCCCAGCAGTCCTTCTACCGTAACTTCACTAGTCGGAGTATCACAGGGTACAAGTTCACAGAAATGGCTAAAATTGTCTTTCATGACCATCAGGTACTTGCTGTACCAAACCCATCTCTAAGATAGAGGAAATCGAAATGTAGGGCTTCATTGCGTGTGTCAGCTCGGTATAGTTCGCCCCAGGGTCGCGGGATAATCTTACCCCCTTTTGCATGTAGACACAGCAAGCAAGTCCGCAGGAATCACCGCACGATCTTGGCCAGGCCATCAATGGTAAATACACGTTGAAGGTGGTTCATCACTACAGTCTCACCACGGTGACCCTGCGCCCAACAGTGTGCAATAATCAACAGGCGTTGCACGAGCTCATTTGCGGTCGTAGGAATCCAAATAGTACCTCCACACCATAGAACATTGTTGCTATCTCGCGTACCACCAGTCGGAGCAGAGCCAGCATGCGCAGCTTGCGTCGCAGCAATTTCCGTCAACGTTGGCCAGGTAAATCCGTCCTGGTCCAGCGAACGCAGCAGCGGTCGACGCTGAGCACGGGCTTGCAGCCGCGTAACTCGTTTGAAAGCAGTCGTAGTTGCAGGAGGAGTACCTCCCCACCGACTAATCAAATCTGCCCGTAAGTTGTTTGTCCCTTCAAAAGGTACGATAGTGTAGCGAAATTCCATGAGTTTGACAGACCAGCGAAGCAGTTTTCCTCTAACGTGTTTCTTAATTGCCTGGCCAGGTGCGAAGACATGGATGAGGTTGCGGTGGTCACAAAAGACCTTGAAACCACCGGGCCTCATTACTATGTAGTCCAGGTCTTCGCACGATAGAACAATAAGATAACCTTCCTTTTCTATCACACTCCAATGTTTTTGAGCACCATGGAAGGTGCCACCTTTGCAGATCAGTAGTTCGTGAGCTTGGGTCGTGACAGTCACTCCGGATTTCCACACGGCCATTTGCGTGAGGATGGATGCCCATCCTTCGTCGCTAGCATCTACAAACAGGCATAACGTCGCGCCATCACGAGGTATGCGAGCTGCGCAGACTGCTGCAGCAGCGTCTTCACCTGGTTGAAGCTGTTCACCTCTGTTTCAGTGAGATCTACGGTAATCCCCTATGCCACACGCTTTGTCTTGCGTTTTCCTTTCAACGCCACATCTAGACACTGCTGTAGGGGCTGGACGACGCGTGCACAGTCTATGAGGGAGTCGCGCATCCAATTCGTTGCCCAGATGAATTGTTGAAGTTGCCCCGCCGTCCGTGGCTGTGGCATCGTTGTGAGGCCTTCGATCCGCTTCGGGTCGTGACGAATACCATTTTGGGTCAATTACTTTCCCACACCATGTCACTGATTGCTGGTAGAGCGAATACTTCTTCAAAATCAGCTTCAGTCCAAAATGGTGTACCAGGTCAAACAGTTTCTCAAGTACCAACAGGTACTCGTCAATTGTATCCGCAAATAGTAGTAAATCATCGATCCAGATGAGTAAATATTCATGCAGCAGTTCCGCAAAACAATTCTCCATCGACACCTGAAAATGGAGTGCTGAGTCGCAACTTCCTTGCATGACACTGGTGGGCGTGAACACGCGCTCATCCGTCATGTAGGACAGCATTTCACGGCTCTCCTCCGCGACAGCAAGCTGCTAGAAACTCCGGATAAACTCAAACAAACCGTAGTGCTTTTTTCCTCGCGCCCTCTCTAGCTTCGTCTTGAGATTAGGCATAAGACCCGCAATTGCTTCAGTCATTGCATTTAGAGGCTTGTAATCGTCAGCCTGGCGGAATTCATCCGCTTTCGGCTTCCGAAGCGGTAGAGCAGCACACGCCCACCTGCTACTGGGGTTTTTGTACACCCACCCCAGTTCCACCAATGTCCTGTTAAACTCCCGGAGGAATGACTCTGTAGTGGTGCGTACTGACGTGCTTTGCATCGGAATGGCTTTGCATTGCCTTTTAACCGCAGCTTGCACGGCGGGACATTTGCAGGCGGATCATCGCGCAAAACTAGGCGCCAAATATCGTGCTTCAATGCAATGCGTCTTAGTTCATCCATGGATTCCACCGGAAATCCATTCTCCAGTGCCGCCTCAACTAGAAGGTCTACCCCTGCACGAATCTCAGCTTCATCGCTGAGGCCAGATCGGGCATCTTCCTCAGTGACGAAAGGATCATCGTCTTGCTCCAGTCGGTTGCCCGCCAGTTGTTCCAACTGACGGCTTACATTAATACCCAGCGAGAGCAACACATCATTGCCCACAATGAACTCGTCCTCATTCTCTTTATTAATGAGGCAAGTGACAGGGTCAGCCGGTTCGACAGGGCCTGAAGCGGTATGTAGTCGGATATGTATTTTAACAGACTCACGAGCCTCCACATCATGCCCGCCGACGGCTTTGGCAACGACTGGCCTCTGCAAAGTCTCCGCCTGCACGCCAGTGCACAGCCGAGCGAGCTCCACAAAGTTTTTGCGACTAATCAAACACCAGTCAGAGCCAGTGTCTGCACAGTAGCGCAGCTCAAGGGCATCGTTCACTTTGATGGTATGCACACCACCAAGGCGTTCCTTGATACGCTTCATCCGCGTTTTATCCGGGCGATTCGAATGAAACTTTCGGGGTAGTTCCTTTTTCCTCTAGGGTAGCCGTAGGACATGACGCAACGTAATGCGCACCACCGCACTTCAGACAGCCATCTCTCGGCACGACCGGCCGCACTTTTTCCGCCGGCGCCTTTGTTGCCGTTCTTACTACGCGATTTGCTCCGCCACCGCGAGTCTCTTGTGGTCCATGATGGCCACTGCCAGGCGTGTTCGTTGGGCCTATACGACCCTGCAGGCTAGGTGTGTTTTCAGCCCTGGCGAATGGATCATTATAGCGGACACGCTTGCGACGCAGGAAATCATGATCCTACTCGAGAGCTTTCGCTAGTATCAAATCATGCAACTTGCATTCGTCTTTGAGTACAGCCGGTGCTTGGAAACGAATTGCATTCTTCGCATCCAGCTTCAGCTCATGTGGCGACAAAGATTCGATCAAATCTTGCACTCCTCTTTCGAGCCCTGCTCACCCTCGAAACAAACTACGAGGTCGTTCTCCTCAATGCGTTGGTTGCATTGCATGAAATACTTAAGCACACGCTCGCTCACATCCGACTCAGACATGTCAAGCCGCAGCTTCATGCTGAACAGATGATCAACATCTGGGAGCGTGTCATTCTTCACCCGCTGGAGAATAGCCTGGACTTCCGACATAATACGGTCGTCCGTCACATCGTCCTTGGACAGGCCTCTCCAGCGATAGGTGCATATAGCACGCAGCAATTTTTCGGCAATAGTGCTCTTAACGGTTTACTTCAGTCGTTCGTAGAGCTCCATGTCACCTTTGCCACGAGCTCGTACGCTTTCTTCATACTAAGTACGGGCTTTCGTCCACTCGATTAAACATCGACGTGATTCGAGGCGCGACCACCGGAATGAGCAGCGGGACACCCACCGCACTGGTTTCGGCTACAGCGACGGACTCGTCTTCAGTTGTCTTGCCTCTGACGCTGGTTCACTAAAGTCGATTTGTAGTACGTCCACGAGACGAAAACGGTAGACAGTGTTGGGGAAGCTGGCACTTCCGTAAGTTGTTGTTGCCAATTGTATTGCTTAGTAGGAAGCAAAAGGAAAAGTGAATAACTAGGAGGTTTAGAAATTTCTCCTCTCGCTACGAGGGATATTTATCAAAACCTGGAACAAAAAGCTGATTGGTTAAAATAGTGATACGAAAGCTCACCCATGACACACTCGCTACAACAGCCACATCAAAATTAGGCCATGCTCCTATACTAGAAGCTGGACCACCGGGTTGCGGCAAAGGGACGGGGACGGGGGAGGGGGGGGTCGGAGCCCTCCAAGGATATGAGCGTGACACAGAAGCCGCCCTGGTTTAGTCCGTGACAAGACCCGTCGAGGAGAAGCCCGTAGCGAAGCCCATGACGCCCAAAGATTGCCTTGGATGAGTCAGTGACGATACCCGTCGTCGTACATGAAGGCCCCCGGCGTGAGTGCAGACCTGGAGACTGCAGAAATGATGTAATGGAGAACCCGTTGAGCAGGAGTCTCGGTAAGAGAAATATGTGACTTCAACTGCAAGCTGAGAAAGTGATGCTACAGTTGGAGATTTTGGACTCCAGCCACCCGCGGTTGGAACTACTGAGGCAGTCGAGATTCTGCTAAGCCACACACAAAATCGAAATAAAAATCAAGGCGTCGGTGCTTGTTGCCCGCGCCCACCGCTATTGCTACCAACAAGTCGTTCTCCTTGTGAAATCTGTTAATCGGACCGTAGGCCGTTGGAATACGAAGGATTCCGATCCCGCGATCGGAAGGGAGATGACCTGTATTCAAGGTGATCATGCAATACTTTGTATTAGGCAAAGAAGCCGGTTACAATGCAGTGTGTGATGAAGAAAGAGGAGTCTCTACGTGGTCGTTACCTTACAGTACTCAATACAACCCTCAGCTCTGAAAGAAAAAAGCGAGAGGAGTCAGTGTTGAAGTGGGAGTAGCTAATAGGTATTTGATTCAGTTACATCTAATATGTGTTCAATGGTTATACTATGCAGTGTATTCTGTAGCCTTCACGTCATGCAACTATCTTCTTCAGCTGTAGTGCATGTGAGGCACATGATCTCTCCATTGTAATACACCATGTTTCCGTATGTCGCAACAGAAACAATGTTCCACAGTGCCATTTAACGGTGATATATGTGAGTTATCAAACGCTTGCAGTGAATCGAGCAAAACTGCGGAATGCCTCGTTCAAGTGGAAATCGATCCCGCTGTTTGCAAATAGAGGTTTCGCGGAACAGGTGTAAGTCTCCTTACCGTGTTACCGTAACTCGGTTGCCCAATACCTCTGTCGCCCTACTTAAGCACCATTCTCGGTCGTTACCGAACTCCATCGCCCAACCATACTATTACGCTTTTGGTTAATGGAAACTCGACTTTCCACTACATGGGGGTTCAACGACTTTTCATTAATGGGAGCTTATGCAATGACCATCAGCTCAGTCCGATAAGGGACGAGGAGAGCGGTGCCCCCAAATGGTCATGCCGTCAGCCCCACTAATGCAACGTCGAATCCCCCCGTGGGCCTGCTACCATGCTTGCCGCCAGGGCAACCACCGACTCCTTGCAGAGCCTAGTGTAGGTCTTAAACGCATCGGAGACACAACGGCCGTGAAACTGGATTGTGAGGGCGTCCGTACCAGATCTGTACATATGAGTTGCCCCGCCGGACCGAAGAGAATGCGAGCTGAAACATCGCGGATCTTGACCTGTGCTCGTAGCCGCTCGCTTGATAGCTTCTGCCACGTCGGCCGTTGCAATGCAGGCCGGCTTTCCGCGGCGGTCCAGGTACACTGCGGCCGGTATGTCGGTGGGCAGGTTTTTACGGACTCGGAGCAGGATCAAAGCACCAAACACGGGACACAGGAATGGGTGCCCAGAACGCGACAGCATGCGTGTTGTGGAGGAGCCGCCTTGATTGGTCTTGGAACCGATCAAGCGTATACACACCGATTGTGCCTTCGAAGGAGTCAATGTTGGCCGACCTTCCACGTCTAGAACTGCGATGCCTTGAGCTCGAACGGCAAACCACTTGAAGGAACCTCCGGCAATTGCTACGATTTCCGATCGCCTCAGGAAGAAAAAGAACGTTAAGCACATGACCCTCCATAGGGCTTGCTCAAATGGTTCAGTCATCGCGAGGCTGCGGAAGCACGCATCAAGAAGCTCGATCGACACTGGTGTTTTTCGGCGCGGTGGTGAGTCGAGGCGGCTGATTCCTTTGAGCAGCATACGGATGTACGGGTGTGAAATTGGGAAGTCATGACCGGATGCCGCAAAGAAGTGGCGAGCACCGAGGAGGACCGCCATTATCGAGTCGCTGCGAATGGCCCCCCCGGACCCGAAACCGTACTGGAAGCCGTGAAGAATAAAATCCGAGATGTGATGTACTTGGATAGCGAGAGGCATGCCCTCAAGCGAGGGGGCTATAGCATGGTGGGACGTCCAGGTCGTCCACTTGGTCAGCGCTCGCTTGTATTGATCGAACGTGGAGTCGGCAACGGAGTGTGCTCGGAGATACGCAGCCAAATGTCGGTCCGACCGTGAATATTCACCGTCGGTGATACCTGCGACCAGCCGGGAGTTAGTGATGAAAATTTGGCTGCATACGATGGGTTAGCGGCGATGCGGGAGCCAGCGTCTGCGCGTTCGTTGTCGGTCCTGGCCACGTGAGATGCTGAAAACCGGAGCTGGAACGAAGTTTCCCACCAGCTTAGGAGCCGGATAGTCACTTGGGCGCGTGGGTTTCGCGAGGCGAGCTTGTTTCGCCAAGCGACGGCAGAGGTGTTGTCGATACGAAACAGGACGTGGCAATGGCGTCCGTTGCGAGGAACCCCGCAGCCCCAACGGCGTCCCCACGCGTGGACCGCGAAAGCGCAAGAAAGTAATTCGCGGAAGTTGATATCGAACCCGTTCGGCGCTCCATCCTCGAATGCTGCGATCAGCTCACGTTCGCTGTCCGTGAACTGGTAAGTGAGAGCCATCTGCGAGGAGATGTCCAACGCGCAGAGCCCGTAATCTGACGCGTCCATGTCAACTTCAATATCCGGTGCCGGGAGAGAGTTGAAGTATTCCAGCGGCACACCGTTCAACCGGGGTGTGTGGAGCACACGCCACCACCATAGCAAATCCTGTCGCATGTCAGGTGTAACCGCGACATGCTGAAAACGATGTAAATGACTTTCGCGCTGGCGCAGGCGCTGGAGAAACGGCCGTGCAGCACGGATGCATGTTGCTACATGCCGAAGACTACCCATCAGCGACCGATAGGCCTGCCTTGAGAGCGACGAAGCGAAGAAAGCGCCCGCCACAATTTCCCGTGCCTTGAGTATCTTCTCTGGTGGCATAGACACCGTTTCCGCCACAGAGTCGAATACGAGGCCCAGAACGCGTTGTCGTGTGTTCCAATCGGTGAACTTCATAGCGTTAATAGCGTCAGCACCCAGGACCGCTACCATGGCATACCTTAGCGGCCGATTCGCGTCATCACAGGATGTCCCAATGTCCGCAGCCACATTGATGTGACCATCAACCCAGTGATAATTGAAGAAACCATCCGGGAACGTGTCAGTGGTGTGAGAACCGCGCACGTAAGCGACGGCACCACCAGCAATTTCGTAAAACCCCGGGGACCCGGTCCAGCCAAATGGCGCTGCGAGCTCGATCACGATGACATCGTCCTCCTCGATGTGCCCGGCGAAAAGATACACGCTGTTGCTGTGGATGCTGATGTTTCGAAAAGCAGAGGCTACGTCATCAGCCATCACACAGACAAGAGCATTCGGGTGGGCGCGCTTGGACTTCAGGACCTCGGTTGCCACCGCGTCGCAATGTGTATACACCGGCTTAACGATGCTGTCCTGGTCCATACAGTCGTTGATGGAGGTGCCTTCGGGGTACGACAGATCGTGAATCGTTCGACCTGTAACATTGGTGTCCTCGCCACCCTTGTCGACCACTCCGAAGGGGCTGATGATTATCTCGGGCCATCGCTTGAGGAGGTCCCGATCGAGCACCATCGCCCTGCGTCCTGCTCCGTGCGGATGTTCTTGCGGAGCACATTGAGACGGTCTCTCGCCGACCCGTGGTTTGGTGGCCGTTGTACCTGCCGCGGAGGCGTCTTGCTTAACCGGACTTCAACATCACAATGAACGATCTTCTGGAGCGCTTCCAAATGTTCGTAGCCCCTGCACACTTCGTTCAGCACAGCTGGCACCAAGCTTTTGTTTGGTCGGTAGTCGTTACCGTCTGCCCGCGCACCATTTCGACAAAAGTTGGAAGGGAGGCGCCCGACCGCCGTGCATACTCCGATAGTGCCTTCCGCAGCGGAGTATCAAGAAGAAACACGGGCCCTGCCACTCCCGGTCGCGACAGCGGGTAGTTGTCCGGAGGCAGCGTAACGCCCAATTTCTCCATTGCCTGAGCCAGAGTGGCTCTGCGAGTAACGCGCAATAGATTGCTTCTTTCACGAGCGTTCGAGTACATCGCTGCTGCGGCCTTGACGCTAATGACCGGGCGCAGGTAGCTTGGTCGTGGTGCAGTTCCAGTACGCAACCGGTCTTCTTCTTCGGTGGGGAACTTGACGCTGCGGCTCGAAGACTGGTACACCGATCCCAGCGACGTGACTGTCCGTGATACTGATTCTGTAGCAGAGTTCAGCTCGCTTTCATGAAGTGGTACACACGAAACATCTTGCAGTGTAGTCAGAGCTGACGCTCTACGCATATGCTGAATTGAATGTACCGACTGTATGGCCGGTACTGGCTGTATGGCCGTGGGTGACTGTATGGTCAACCCGGACTGTATAGTCTGAGGTGTGGGTGGCTGTATGGCCAACCCGGACCGTAAGGTCAAAATACCCGTCTGGGCGATGCCGGTGCCGGTACAGTCCTCCTGACTCCCCGGTAGACACGGTGTTTTGGCGTCGGGCGGGGCTGAGCGATTAGGAAAACAGACGGTCTCGCGGAAAATTTTCCGCTCGCGCGCCGATTTCCTCCCCCGCCGCTTCGCTCCCACCCTGTCCGCCTCCCCGCGCTTTGTGCTGGCCGCGGTCGCCGCCATCTCTGGCGGTTCAACTTCAGTGCTCGGATGCAGTATGGCAGCAGTGCTTGATGTATTAAACTGCTTAACCTGCGACTCGGACCGTGGGGATGTCGAGCTGCCATCCGTACGGCCCCTTCAGCGGCGATCTTCTGGCTGGGTGCTGCGCGATCCGTAGGTACGCTCGACCCAGTCTTGAAGGCGAGCAGGGAGACGCTCGGGCCAGTCGTGCACGCGGCGTGGGTTTCCACAACGCTCGCGAGTGCCACCTGAGCACGGTAGTCCGGCTACGTGAAGCAGACACGGTTCTTGGCCACGGCGGTTGATCGGGATCAGGCGCCGGATGGCGTCGGGGATAGCAGGGCGTCTCGCTGGATCTCGGTGACCTGAGTCGCGTCGGCTCTTGGTCGCAGGGTCTTGGCCATCTTCGCGCTTGGACTGGGACATAGCGCTCACTAGCGCCATCGTCCATACTGGCGACTGGTAGTCGATAGCGCGCAGAGCCTCGCAGAATCCGCTCCACCACTGCGGGTCGTCCAGCTGCATGAAGCCAAGTGCCGCCCCGATGAACTTGTTCACGTAGAGTAGCGTCAGCCGGACCCGCGCAGGCGTGTTCTCAGGATCAGCCGACTTGTTCTTGGCCACGAAGTTGCGAAGTCTTGACGTGAGCTTGCGCATGTGGTCATACCACACCTCCTGTCCGAGGGAGGCCAGACCGTGGAGAGCATCCAGAATGTCCTCGTAGCTGGCGCACTTGATCGATGTAGGAGGTAGCGAGGCCGACGGGCTGAAGTCGCTTGAGAAGTTCGCGTTCGTGGAGCCGTCCTCCAGCGTCGTCATTTCCGACGATTCCTTGAAGTGCATGATCGTGAGGCCGCGCGACCCGAGGCGTCCGCTGAAGATCGCCATCAGGATCGCCGGCGTCGTTCGGAACTTGGTCGACTCGAGCTCTCGCAATCACAACACAAACGACATCGCAGACAGGGGTTTACCTTTCTCCGTGCCAAAGGCACGGAACATACGACTCGCGGCCAGCGGGTGGGCTTGCGGAGGATTGTAGTCGCCTTTGGCCTTCTTCGCCCCGTCCGGGAAGCTTGCCGTCGTGAGGTAGCACACCTCCGCTGGCGGCATCTCGCCCTTGCTGTTCGGGGGCAGTGGGAGCCGCCGGACTTGCATGCATGGTTAGGGCGGGGACCACTGGTAACTGGCCAACGCCCTGCCGGGCTACCAGCGCACGGAGCCGTTCGATCTCGGCTTGCAGGGCTTGCACTTGAGCGGGAACAGCATGGTCGTCCTGGCCTACAACTCCCTGCGTGATTGCACAGGCCTGAGCCGCGGGGTCCTTGGTCGCGGCGCTCTCTTCGACTGTGGTACCGGGCGAAAACGATGCCATGAACTCGTGTAGGTCGAACCCGCCGCCGGACCTCGACGTAGCCACCGGACGCTTCGCGACCGCCACCGCCTTGGCTTGCTTGGTCTTCGCCGAGGCCACCGTCCTCTTCGGCCTCTTCGCAGGTGGAGCCGGCGGCTTGTCCTCCAGGTCGGAGTCGGAGTCGCGGCCGCTGTCACCCGTGGGCTTCCTTGGTGTCCCCGCAGTCGATGCCACCGTGGCGCGCTTCCACACCTTCTTCTTACCCGTGCGGGCGTCGACCACAGCTTCACCAGAAGCCGGCTTCGATGTCGCCCGCTTGCTCGTGCGTAGCGGTGCGGGATCGGACGTGCGCCTCGCAGGCCCACGCTACATCCACCTCGGCTCTGTCTCGTCGCCAAGTTCCTTCTCGCTCTCGTCTACGGTCGGTGCAATCGGGCCTCGATCCGGCTCCGCTCTGTCAAGTTCGGATACGATGCCTCGTCCTCCTCCACCTCATTTAATCTCCATGAAGGTCTTCCAGCTTCTGTTTCTCGCGGTGACAGTCGCCAGCACCAGCGCTCGCGGCTCGTCCACCTCTAGCTCCGGGTCAGTAGCCGCCGGCGACTCGTCCTTCTCTCTCGATGCGTCTTCCAGCTCCGACACCACCCCATCTGCAACTCTCGCCACCGAGGTGCTCTCCGCCTCGCCGTCGTCAAACTCCAGCGCTCCAGCCCTGATAGCTCAGCTCGTCCACCGCCGCCACCGAGGTGTCCTCATCCTCCACGGACGCGTCCGTCAGCGTGTCCCTGGATGCCTCGGCCAGCTCGAGCGGGACTCCCTCCTCGCTCATCAGCTCCTCCAGCGCGTCAACACCCACGTCCAGCTCCTATGCCGACCAGTACCAGTCCACAACAAGTCCTCCGACGACCACCGAAGTGTCCATCTCGTCAAACAGCAAGAGTGTGTCCAAGTCCAGTTCCGGTTCCAACTCGGCGACTACACTCGCTACCAACTTGGTTCTGGCTGCCACCGCCCTCGTGACCGTCAGAGTCTCCCTCTTGTAGACCCAAATAGACGTCCACCGTCCACCTTCAGGCGTAACATACTTTAAAAAAAAGTCCACTTCGTTATCGACACAATTTCCAGAATCTCTCCCATTTGTAGCAGAGTTTTGGTTCCCGAAGTAACCACCTAGTCTGCAGTAGATGGTTTATTTACCTCTGGTGGTGCAGTATCAGGGCTACTTGACTGTTTGGTAGGTGTGGTTTTGGTCCAGCGATATCAACAGACATCGAGCTGACCACGGTTTGTAGTGATACCTAACCTATTCCAGGACTCATTACCTAGTTCGGGTGCACAACACACTAGAAAACCGGTAACACTGGTCTTGACCTCTCTCTCCCTCGTTACCGACGTATACCGGTAGGAACACAGCTACTTAACAACGGTACTGCGACTTCTGCTGCTACCGGTAACGACAGTTTTTCGACCTGTGAAGAGTCAGTCCGAGTCACCATGACCATGAGCACTACGACGCCGAGACCGAAGAGCAGGCCCCGAACGCCCAGTGGGGAGCCCTACACGACGTCCCTCTTGCGTCGAAAGAGACGCGAGCTGCAGACGCTCCGCCTGGAGACGGAAGTCTTGGGCGCTCAGTTGTCTCAACTGCGAGCGGCGCGGCAACTGTCACTACCGGTACTAGACGGAGCGACTCAGTGGCGAAGCGTGGCGACCACGCAGCGCGAGCTACGCTGGCGCGCAGAAAAGACCAACCGGGAGCTGAAGGTCATGCTGGCGGAGCAACAGCAGCTCCGAGCGCAGATTCTGAGAATTTTGCAAAAGACGCAACCGCTTGAGGGCCTGGACTTCGTGCTCCAACTCCAGCCCAAGGTCGACCGACCGCCACGTGAAGCCAGCTTCGGCGACGCGTTGCTGGAGGAAATGTGCAGCAGGTTGGACTGGCTGCGGCTCGATACCGATGTGGTCTTCCCTGTCGTGGAGAGGGACACGAAGGTCTCCTTTCGCTGGCAATTGATGCCCGAGAGCAACTGCATCCACTTGAGCTTGATCACGCCTGTGGCGTGCTCGGCCCAAGCATTGGGAGTTATGTTGCAAGCAGTCGGAGATAAGGTGTGGCAGTATACGACGAGCAGCAAGAGAGACACGGACAAGTCGTTTCACTCGGTACGTGTGCATCTTTAGGATTTTTTGTTTTTGTAGATCCTCGCTCAAAGGTTTGTGGAATCGCAGGTACGTCGGAAAACTCCGACTCCACTGGACGTCAACGTCGTCGCATCGCTACACGAAGGCTCGCTGGGTGCCAACTCAGTCACGACTTACCGTCGATACGACGAGGGCGACCGAGTCGTCCAAGTCGGAATAACGAAGTGGTTTCTATCCACGGGACAATTCGTCTTCGAAGACTACAACTGGACCGTCATTTCGACGTCGCCTGAAGACCCACTGCGTTCGTGCGTGATGAAAAACTTTTACAAGTCGGAGATGACACCCGATGTTCCCGCACATGCAGCACAAGCACAGCAAATGGTCTTCAGGACCATCGGCGACAAAATGCGCAGCTTCTGTCAGTCAATCCAAGATCACCTCCTCAGTAACTTTGGTTGACCAATTCATTGTCCCATGGCGAAGGCAGCACTAGAGGTCGTAGAAGCACGGAATAACCTGTACAGTATTCACTTCCATTGACGAGCATGCCCCGCGCCGATGATATAACTTAGCAGAAATATACGTCTTGTTGATACGAGCGTTGGAGTTTACGTAGGTAGGTAGAGGTATGTACTGTGTTCCTACACGAAGTAGGCGCCGATTGCAACAGCGACGGCTGCGACGGTGCTCGTGACTGCGGATACTTGAGGCATCGCATCCGAACTTGACAGCGCGGAGCCGGATCGAGGCGCGATTGCACCGCCCGTAGACAAGAGGAGGAAGGGACTTGACGACGAGCCAGAGCTGCTTTGCGCCGAGGTGCAGTTCTCCCTTGAATATCACAGTCATGCCAGCGGAATTTCATGCCTCCCTTACGACGATTCCACTGGAGAAGAGTTTCAACTACCGCGAGGTCAGCCCCATGCTTGCATGCATAAAGCAGAGCATACATCCGGTGGCAGTCGTGGGAGCCGAGGAATGCTCCTTCTTTCATGTACAGCACGATCATCCGCAGTGCTTGATACCGACTGGTACGCATCTGAGAGGGTCGTCGCGATCATGAGTGAAGTTGCTCGGTCTTCGTTGCGAGCGTGAATCAATACTATCGATTTATTTGAAGTTCCACCTTCAGTAGGTCAAGCACGCCCTCGATATCCCCACTGCGGACACGCTCGAGAAAATCTCAACGTAAACCTGCATTCAGATATGGGGCGCGAAAATCATGGCGTTAACCGTGAGTCAAAGTGACGTCCGAGTTCCTGGCGACCGCGTCGCGAGTGTTTGAGGTTTTGGAATCAGATCTCGCGCTCGGGAACCGCCTCGGTCACTCAAATAAAAAACTCAAAGGCCGGCATACCGGTTATGATATAATCGTACCGGTTTTGGTACTAAAGCATCAGAAGAGTCAGTCCGAGTCACCATGACCAAGAGCTCAATGGCGCCGAGTCGGAAGAGCAGACCCCGAACGCCCAGTGGGGAGCCTTACACGACGGTCCTCGTGCGCCGAAAGAGACGTGAGCTGCAGACGCTCCGCCTGGAGGCGGAAGCCTTGGGCGACCAGTTGTCTCAACTGCGAGCGACGCGGGTACTGAATTTCTTACCGGTACCAGTATCAGTAGACGGCGCTGCAGTGGTCGATGCACATGCGTCCGCGACTCAGTGGCGGAGCGTGGCGATCGCCCAGCGCGAGCTACGCTGGCGCGCAGAAAAGACCAATCAGGAGCTGAAGGTCATGCTCGCGGAGCAGCAGGCTGTTGATCAGCAGCTCCGAGAACAGATTCTGAAAGCCTTGCAAAAGACGCAGCCACTTGAGGGTCTGGACTTCGTGCTCCAACTCCAGCCCAAGGTCGACCGACCTCCACGTAACGCCAGCTTCGGCGACGCGTTGCTGGAGGAAATGTGCAACAAGTTGGACTGGCTGCGGCTCGACACCGACGCGGTCTTCCCTGTCGTGGAGAGCGACACGAAGGTCTCCTTTCGCTGGCAATTGATGCAGAGCAACTGCATCCACTTGAGCGTGATCACGCCCGTGGCGTGCTCGGCTCAAGCATTGGGAGTTATGTTGCAAGCAGTCGGAGATAAGGTGTGGCAGTATACGACGAGCAGCAAGAGAGACACGGACAAGTCGTTTCACTCGGTACGTGTGCATCTTTAGGATTTTTTGTTTTTGTAGATCCTCGCTCAAAGGTTTGTGGAATCGCAGGTACGTCGGAAAACTCCGACTCCACTGGACGTCAATGTCGTTGCGGCGCTGCACGTAGGCTCGCTGGGTGCCAACTCGCTCACGACTTACCGTCGATATGACGAGGGCGACCGTGTCGTCCTGGTCGGAATAACGAAGTGGTTTCTATGCACGGGACAATTCGTCTTCGAAGACTACAACTGGACCGTCATTTCGGCGTCGCCTGAAGACCCGCTGCGTTCGTGCGTGATGAAAAACTTTTACAAGGCGGAGATGACACCCGATGTTCCCGCACATGCAGCACAAGCACAGCAAATGGTCTTCAGGACCATCGGCGACAAAATGCGCAGCTTCCGTCAGTCAATGCAAGATCACCTCCTCAGCAACTTTGGTTGACCAATTCATTGTCCCATGGCGAAGGCAGCACTAGAGGTCGTAGAAGCACGGAATAACCTGTACAGTATTCACTTCCATGGACGAGCATGCCTCGCGCCGATGATATAACTCAGCAGAAATATACGTCTTGTTGATACGAGCGTTGGAGTTTACGTAGGTAGGTAGAGGTATGTACTGTGTTCCTACACGAAGTAGGCGCCGATTGCAACAGCGACGGCTGCGACGGTGCTCGTGACTGCGGATACTTGAGGCATCGCATCCGAACTTGACAGCGCGGAGCCGGATCGAGGCGCGATTGCACCGCCCGTAGACGAGAGCGAGAAGGAACTTGACGACGAGCCAGAGCTGCTTTGCGCCGAGGTAGAGTCGGAGCTGCTCTGTGCGGAGGTCGAATCGGAACTTGTCAAAATGTCCGAGCTAGAGTCCTTTGAGGCGGATGAGGCGGTGCTGGTCGTGGATGCAGAACCGGTGGTGTTGGTCGACGCAGTCGTTGAGGAGGTTGCATTTGTACTGGATGAAGTCACGGCCGAGGAGGAAGAAGAAGCGGTGGAGGTCGTTGCTGTTGTTGTGGAGTTTGCAGCGGAGATGCCGGAGATGGCCAAGGCGGCGACGACGAGCACCTGAATCACTTTCATTTCGACTGGAGAATTGGACAATGAGCTCGATGGTTGAGAGGACTCCAGATCAAGTGGTGATGTTTTTTGTGCACCTCGCCTTGCTAGAAAATGATGGACACTGTCCACTTTTCTCAGGTGCATGTACATGACTAAAGATGGATACACGTCGAAGGCGAGTCTAACTCATGCACCAGAATCAAATCATGAGAATCCATCCATTTTGTACCAGTCGTACACAATGTACCCATTTCTCATCGGGGTTCCTGTACTGTGTCGAAAAACTCCCGCTTTTCAGAGTGTATCCTTCCGGAATCATATCCTCCTTCGATGCGAATGTTCGCACAAACATGTACTTCAGAACGAGCTTCATGAGTGGAAGTAATAAAAGCACAAGGAAGCTCCCACGTATTATTTGTAGCTTGAAATACTGAAGTAGAACCTGGTGCGCTGGATAAATCGACATTTGCACCGTAGCAAGTCTCAACGCACTGTGATCACTTTCTTTCTAACTACAACACCGACCTATTAAAGTTGTCACGACGAACGCGTTTGAAGCTATCTGGGCTACGCCCATGGTCGTGTGGCATAGAGAAGGCTATCGAGTTAAAAGGGATCGGAAACACCAAAGCTTCAGCAAGACCCGCGGCTACAAGAGCACTGCAAACTGTTACGCAGACGCAAAATCTGACGATTTGTCAGGGCAGCAATTTGGCGCCGTCAATCATCCCCTCAGTGTGCATTGCGGTCTCATACGCAGTTGATCCTGATAACACACCGAAACGAACCCAGAAGCCGTGGTTGACATACCACACAGCCCCAGGGTCCTGTAGCGGACCGCTTTCTAGAGCACAAGCAGAGCGAGGGGAGCTGGTGTGGCAATTACTACCAGCAATGCGCGGCTCAAGGGGCGTTTGCGCACGCATTCTTCAAGCTCGAGCATCCACTCTATGGAATATCTCCCTCCGTAATTCGTCAATTGTGTCGATAGCTAGACTCCGATGGGAGATACTTTGACCAATTCAGCAGTAGAGTTAGGAATTCAAGTGGTTACATTAGTTGACATTTTCCTTCTGACGCAGGAAAGAGAGCGCGAATCTCTAAAGTGACGCCTTTAAGGCAACCTCGGACTCATCTCAGCAGCAGGAGGCGTGTCCGGCCACGTCGACTTCTTTGTCAATGTTGTTGTAAATATACAGTAAAATACAGTATATCCCGAACAGCAAAGTCATCTACGAAACACTTTACATCATTTCCGACCAAAAAGGTTTCTCAACCAGTAAATATGGACTCAATGCTTGAGAAAGCCTTCCGCCATCGACTCCACTACATCATGCGGTCGTGGCATGATGCATTTGGGCTGCTGCCTGCATAAGCAAACCGCAATCTAACGTCATCAGTCGCAATCTACGCGTGATCACACAAGCATTTACTGTTATATGCTGAGTAGAGACTTCATTCTACAAGGCGACTCGTCCAGTTCAGGCCAAACCCGCCATTAGCGACGAATACCAGCACCCTCTACCCGCCCAACATTGAACGAGTAGGAGATGCCGCCATCGGAGAGGTGCTGCAGCACGTGAGTTCAGCGTATTGTAGCGCCAAGCGCAAACATGGGCCCCCGAGAGTAACGTCGTCAATGATCTAGCGTGCGGTCCATTTCAGAAGAAACAGAGGCCCGGAAGTCTCATAGGTACTACCCGAAGTAGTACTCAAGTGGACGAACTAGTGAAGCTCCCCAGAACTACTCAACGAGTCAAAAATTCTCGCTAGCGCACCGGCTATTGACCGCCCAACCAGTCCGCTGAGTGTTGCTGAGCGCAAACGCATCATCAGCCGAAAGAAACGTCGCATTTACGAGCAGCGCTACCGGAAGAAACTGTACGGATGGGAAACAACGTGCGAGGAAGCCATCGCTCAGCTTCGAGAGGAGGTCCGAAAGTTGCAATTCCATCGCCAATTTGTTCTATCGGGCATTCCGACGCAACCGACGTCATGACAAGTCACGGCAGAATACTACTCTCTCTATCGCAACGGGCTGGAGCCTTAGGTGATCAGTCCGGACTTCAGCAACGATTGTGCTTCCGTCTCCAATGAATATTACATGCACAAGAACTTCCTGGAGGCAAATATGGCCGCAGACGTGGCTGTCAATTCCGGGTTCCCAGTGGCAACGCTGCTTGCAGAATGGGAGCGACTCCGGGTATGTTTCCCAGACTTGAATGTCCAGCTTGTACGTTTGGAACACGGCGAGGGAAACGCAGTGATGACAGTCAGTAAACGATCTGCCACCACAATAGATCAAACCGTACGTAGCGCGTTCCCTCACCTCATCACCGAAGAGGGGTGGTCTCCTCTGACAGATAAACTCCTGGGACAGCAACTCGTTGCGCGCATCGAAGGGGACGAAGCGAACGCTCAAATCAATAGCGTGCACAGCACGACGGATATTGTGACACCACTGCTGATGCTTTTGGGCAACTTGGAGGACGTTGCGACTGCGCTGAAGAATTCTCCAACCAAGCGTCAGTAGTTCGGTAAGAAAAGATGTTGTATCAAGTCTCCAGTTGTTACGTGAAATTCCAATCCCTCCTTATTTCTGTCGCATCAGGGAACTACTTTTTATTCTCTTCGTAGAACAATTTATAGGCTCGGTAGATATCCACGTTGAGGTCGTACGACCACTTCGTCGTCTCGATCTCCAGCATTTTGAAGATTTTTGGAGGATCTTTTCCTTCAAACAGCCAGGTTTTGAACTGCGCCTTTTGCAGAATCCTGATAGCATTAGTTGATCGCTTCTCCTTCATGGCCGCTTCAGTTGCCTTCGCCAACGCGATGTCGTCGTAGGTCATCCTCAACTTCGTGATCATGCTTACTTCCCGGTCGGGGTTGTAGAGGTTAGACCGAGTGAAGTAATAAACCCAAACGCTCATCGCTGGATTCGAAAGAACCTTTTCGGCGCTGTCGTCGCCGAGCCTCAGCATATCAAACACGACATCCGTGGATAGCCACTTCTGTTGCCAGCCCAATAACTGGTCCCCTTGCAGCCTGTCGGCCAGTCTAAACGTGGCACCATTCGGATCCAGCCTCGCCGTCTCAAGTGTCTTTGCCACAGGTAACGTTCCGTAGTACTTAGTAAGCGTCTCAATCAGGGTCTGTGGCCGAGGGTTTCTCTTGTTGTACTTGACCAGGAAGAATGTCCACGTGGTCAGTTTTGGGCTGTTCAAAACCGTGTTCAGGTCTTCATCAAGCTTAAGCAGCTTAAAAACCTCGTCTGGTGTCTTGTCCTCCTTCATCCACACCTGGGCTTGTTTGCGATTCCTGTACCATGTCTTGAACATTGATATCTCGATAGTAATCGAGTCCTTAATCCATTTCACCATTGACAAGCCAGGGATAGTGATCGCCCTCTCTTCTCCGTTGCTTTTGCCCCCATTCGTCACATTGTCAGGTCTTAACAGCCTCTTGGAAGAAATACCACTGAGTGAGCGCGACGGTCTCGCGGTCGTCGGTACAGCAGTAGTAACTGCAAGAACAATAGCGACTGTCAATATCACACTGCAGTACCGCATTTATCCTCTGACACAATTGGCAACTGACAACAAAAGCTGGGGCGAGATGGAATCTGGGATCCATAAACACTCGAGGGTCGAGAAAGAAGGGGCGCCACCTAATCCTTTTTTTTCTATCGCCTCAAATTCAGTCAGCAATGTTTGCTTCAACGCTGTAGTAAGCACACGAGCTTGGATGGGACGTCGGTTATCGCGTGTTGTGCCGCCATTCGTTGACTGGTGCGTCATGAAGCTCTGACGCAACATGGACCCACGCCAGGACTCCTCGAAATCTCACGAATGCCGCTTTTAGAAATATTATGGTGCCCGTGAGTCGTGTTTCCTCGCCGCCAAACAAAGGGGAAATGTTTACAGCAGGTACGGATGCAAGAAAAATCGCCAGCCCTCGATCAAACATGTTGAAGGATCGCTTATCCAAATACCCCGCGCTAATATGAATTGTCAACTGAAACACCGCGAAGTTACCACGACGACAAATCCAACACGGTCTTGAACCGCTCCTTCTGCGCCTCCTCGGCATCGTCAAACCGCGGCTTGAGAAACTCCACCACGATCCGAAACAAACTGTCAGGCAGTTCTGCCACAATATTTAGCCGCCGCCTTGCTCTGAATTGCCCGTACATCTCCGAAGCGCATCGCACCAAGAACACAAGCTGGACGCGCTCCCAAATGCAGTCTCGTCGATGGAGGTCTGCAATTTCCTCAAATTCGCGTCTAGCTCTTGCGAAGCTCTGCACCACCGTCGCCTTCTCTCGTCTGCAGGTGGTTTCTTCATTACACAGCGCTAACCACGTGGCATGACCCACACATCGTCGATTTAGTCGATGCATCTCCGTCACCACGCGAACCATCTCCAGCTTCACCGCAGCAGCGACACAACTGGAGACCGCCACCTCTTCAACACCATCTCCTTCCTCTCTCTGACTTTGAGTCTGGTTCCACTCCCCATGAACCACCAGCTTCTCCTCTCGTCGGCTCTCTCGGATCACCCAGCGCAACTTTCTATTACGTAGTAAACCCAACACACACCGTTCGTCTCTGCTCTTGATGGCAAAATGGAGGGCGTGCAGCGGCGTATTGATCCCAACTGCCTCGTCCGGGCCCAAAAGGTCCAAAATAAAGGACGCCAGGCGTCCGTGGCCATTTAAACACGCGAGTGCGAGCGCCGTTCGACCTTTGGCATCTTGGTCACTCCATAGTAAAATTCTATGATTTGAGTTGATACCGTCGTGCTCCAACAAGCACTTGAGCACATTTGGGTGCGCCCCGGAGGCACAAACTGTCATTAGAACAGTGCGTCGATGGTCGTCCTTGGTCCGGAGCGAGGCTCCCTTGGCAAGTAGGAGTTTTACTAGAATTAGAATATTCTTTAATGGGGGGAATGTGGTCGCGGCGGAGACCATGAGCGACGTCACGCGGGGACTCGCCGGCGAGCGCGCGTTGGCCAGTGATGGGTTTTGGTGGACCAGGCGACGCGCGGCGTCCACGCGGCCGTGGCGGAGAGCCTCATGGAAGCGGGAGACACTCGAGGCATCGGGGGCTGCAGGGCGGCGGCATCGCATCGGTCGCCGCAAGTTCAAAAATGACTGTTTAGAAACTTCTGTCTATAAGGTTACAGTGGTTATATTATTATCTGGATAAGGTTACGTAGGGATATGAATGGGTTGTACTGAGAATCACTATCGTTGACAAGGGGTTTATAATAATTTAGGGGGTAGTAGTTCATGACCGGCTTAGCCGTCGTGAGGCTCGCCGTTCCATCTTGCGCAGTCGTTTGGCCTTGCAATGGCCTGGGATGCACAGTCTGGAGCAGGTTGGACAGGGCCGCGCTTCGATGAGGAACTGCAGGATCCGAGCTTCTCTGCTTTCGTGGAGGTCGACGAAGCTCAAAATGATCTTGAAGGCTTCGTCTGGGATGGTAGCGACGGGGTGTACAGCGTTCACTTCTCCGTCTTGTCGCCGACTAGCTCTGCTATGAGGTGTTTTGCACTGTCGGAGCAGTAAAAAGGCTCCAATTCGATCCCAGAGCCAAACACGACGCTGTGCTCGAGCGAGGGCGACGAGTTCACTTGAGACTTTCAGCTGAGGTTGATACTGCTTGGTCTTCTTGCGGCGGTAGATCGCGTACCACGTTGCGAGTCGAACGTCGGCGGCGTTGAATCGGCACATTGCCAGCACGACCTGGGGCATGTTGCGGTGCACGGCCGCTTCGACGCACGTAAAGACGTTGTACTTCTGCTGCTGCGGGTCGTTTGGAACCTTGTGGGTTGTGGTGCTCTGAGCGAGTTCGTCGCGGATGCGCTGCTTGCGGAGCACTTCCCAGACTTTTGCTTCGTCCTGAGTTGTGATGGCTTCTTGCAGAGCCTGCAGCGGGAACTCCGCCGCGCGATGCAGACTCGTCGAGCTGCTAGAGAGGAAGGACCACATAATGGAGAAAGTGGTGCGGCTTCCACGGCGGAATCGAGAGTGAAGGAAACCTGCCCACGTGTCGTGGACCACGACTCGTAGTCCGGGCGTCGTGTAGCAGTATGCACATCTTTGTCGATGCCGATTGATTGTGCGAAGGTCATGCAAGCCCGAGGGGAATCACACCATCAAGCAGCGTCGTGGATTACATGAACTTTGATCTACCACCATAGATGCATATCACATGGATCCCGATCGACAGGAAGTTGCTGGCTTCAAAGCCATTCGTCTCGACAATATTTTGGCTACACGAATTGGCTGTGGCGGCGTTGCAGTCTGAGTCATGCTCGACGCCACCCAGATGGATACCAAGAGACCACTTCAACTTCAATTGTAGAGGCGAGGAGACTTTGGATCTGAACGGCACTGTCGCCCTTTTCGGTGTGCAGCTCGATCCAAGCTTTTAGAGGAACGCCAACGCAAGGAGAATGCCGCGCCTGACTTGTTTGCGTATTGGTGTACCGGAGCACGCGTTACCAGGGCCCTGGTCGATAGCGATAATCCAGTATCTTTCATCTATATCACGCTGATCGTGCGCACTTGCAAAAATTCGATCTTGTCTTTTTGCAGACCGTTGAAAATCCCACCTATTGCTGCGGGGACTGCTACCGTGGCTAAAGGGACAGCAGCAGTGGCACCAATATTCTGCAAAACGGGACATCATCCTTGCTCCAGCTGAGTTGGCGGCGATGCCAGTAGAAGTAAAGCCGAGTGCTTGAGTGACAGGAATTGTCACTGTATTTGCTGCGGCTTCCGCGCAACCACCTGAGGCCCGTGAATCCTTCCTCCGAACTACTTCAGTAATAAGGGACAAATGGCAGTACCGTAAATCCCTGGTGCCATTGAGATATCTGCAACACTGAAAAGCAAAAATATCCCCTTGCGTTGGTGACTTGGGTAGGTATTGACTGCTGCAGAAGCAGTAGTTGTAAGCGTTTGTTCAGCTCCACCTTCAATGCTTCCACGCTGGCTCGTAGCTCGATCTTTTCACACCGCTCCGCATCGACTGGTTCAAGCACGAAATACAAAGAGGGATTCCAGTACATGTAGCATTCCTCCATCCCAAATCTCAGACAAGCTGCAGGACGACAAATTGTTCCGATTGCTCAGCCATATCGAGCACAATGTTTTCCTATGTGCACCCACATCCGAACTACAAGGATATAGATCACCAGCTCAATTGAAACTCTGCATGCAGTTTATGAAAATATAACACCATGAGGAATTCCGCCTTACACACTGAAAATCACACAAACTACACGCACCTAGTTCTTTCCGTTGCTTGATCGAAGAGTGCAATATCGAATTCACCATCTCGATCAATAATGCGGCAAAAGAACGAAGACCCGGGAAGGTAAGAAAGAGTTGGTGGCGCGACACCATTGTTCTCCGACATCCTTTTGGGCAACTGTTAGAATTTTCTCACAAAAACCAGTGTCAGATGGTCAACCTCACTCGTCTCAGACGTCGCAGAGAAGAAGAAGAATGGTCGATTACCGATTAGTGGTCTTCTCAATTTGCTAAGTAGTAGTGCTATCTTCTTGGCGCGTATTATTCGATCAGTGTCTGGAATACGATGCAAGTCCGATGGGTGAGATGTAGCTGAACATGACGTACTCGAATATATCGTGGTTTCTTCGTTGGAACTCTCCGAAGAAACTGGATGTTGCAAATTTTTGTGAATGCTTGTGAAGTTCTTTTGTTTCGACTTGTCGGTGTGTCTTAAGCAGCCGACGGTAGTGAGCTCCGAATGTTGTGTAAATCGCGGCAAGGGTGGTTTTGAGTGACTAAATTGTGTATTGAAGACGAGCTGTGCGGGCGGACAGAAAAAAGTTAGCAAGTAGGAGGCCCCCTTTCAGTGAGGCGTGAGTGTGCTGCTCACTTGTCCGTCGTTGTGGCGTATTGGTCCAACACGAGCTGGTGGACCATCCCAGTAGCTTGCGCCACAGTCTCCCGGACGACCGTCCAACATTTCATCACGACGTCGCTTGACTTGTGGACGGCAGCGGTACTCCATGCCACAACAGTTTCGACATGCGTGTCAGAGTGCTCCAGGACACGCCTGGTCAAGGTGCACAGGTACAGCCACGACTGAGTGCCTCTCAAAGCAACGATTTGCATCGCTGCTTCGTTTCGAGGTGTGGGGTGCGCACCCTCCCCCACCACCCAAGCGGGGACAATAGCGTGGAGACGCTCCAAACTGTCGTTGGCATCTCGCAATTTGGCCGTCAGCATCTGCGTCTCCGTGACTTCGATCGGTTGCAGCACGAACTGGTACTCCGGCTTCCACACGACGTCAGCGATCGAAAACTTGAGCAAAAAGTCGAGACGCATGCGACCTTCGCTCATGGGGATCAGATCCACCTCGTAGTCCGTGTCTGAACTCGGCGCCGAGCATCCAAGACTCATCTGCAGCAACAGGTGTGCCAATAAAACCGTTAGATCGGCCGTCTAGGGTAAATTTTCGTGGACCAGATAGCTTACCGCAAGATAATCCATCACGATAGCGTGTGGGATCCCGGCGCCCTTGAGAGCGAAGTCATTCACGGACGACACGGAGCATTGCCTAGAATTTGAACAGCCTACGAGTTAACCTTCTCCCTTCGCCACAACACCATACAGAACTATCCCTCTCACCATTGCTGCTTCGTTGCCTGTTGCTCCAGCCAGATCCTCGCTGGAGTCACCGAAAAGCGGAATACAGCGCCACGCTGCGAGGTAAAAGTCGCCTTCCCGGTCATCTCTGTCGTCTTGGTCGCTTCAGCCATGGCAGGCGCTCTTTGCTGCCGAGTTCCCAAAAGCAAAGTGTTTTCCGAGTTCGTTGCTGATCCCAAGCTTGGCCTCGTCCCAAGCAAGTCAATACTCATCAGTATGTAGTCTTCGCGTAAGTTTAGCTTCGAAAAAGCAACGAGACCAAACTTTTTCCCCTACTTAAATGTTGTATACCTTTCCCCTACTTCGTCAGTCGCGTAAAATACGTTGTCAGAAGCTGCGGTAATGAACATGGGATTGTAGAAGGAAGATCTCGCACCGGGACCATCGGTCCAGGTTTGAGTTTCACTGAACGAAGTGGGCCCTAACCTGGTACGTACGTGGTGACCTAGATCCGCTCGTTCGAAGCCACGGCGATGCCCCTCATATTGCGACCAGTGTACCAGTCGAGAGCCAAGACTGTCGATACGTGTACTCTGGAGGGTGTCGGAGTCGGCATTGGCGTTGGTGTTGTTGTTGGGTGTGGGCGTGGGTATTGGTGTTGGAACAGGGGTTGAAGCACTTCCAGTGCTCGAGCCACTAGTGCAATTGCTTGACGGGGAAGACGACCCATTTACCGCAGTTTCACTCGCGGATGAGGAGGATAGTTTCACGCCGACCGCGCCGATCTGCACCATTGTCACCGTTGTTTTCAGGCTCGTCAAAGCGAAGAGTTCAACATCGTCTGAGTCCGATCGGCCACTACACATTTCCGGCCAAGCCAACGCTATACCTTAAAAGGGACGCCGACCTAACAGAAACATATCCCTTCTATTTTACATGTATGTCAATTTTTCACAGCTTGGTAACACCTATCGTTTAGCGTATCGCCCGCTTATTTTCACAAAGTATAGCCTTCGCTAGGTTTAACAGCATTTTTGAACTCGCGCGTCGTGGGCGCCATACAAACCTTATTAATGCCGTGTTTACACGGAAAAACTCTGGATTTGACAGGAAGTATTCTCGATACCGATCGGATAAGCGAGTAGGCAATACGAGGAGATAAAATCCCGTTGACTCAGTTTTAACCCTTTCGTTAAGTATCCAATGTTGGTTTGGATTCTGAGTATATGAAGTCGTTTTGGGTCAGAGTGACTCCCCCCGTTGACTCTGGACTGTGGATCTGAGCTGCGAAATGCCGCCTCGATTGCATCTGCTTAGCGTCGTGTGGTTCCGCCCGTGTGGGTTCTTTAAGCCACACCGACGGCATAAGCCGCCAAGACGGGCAAGTTGTGGCGTTCGGAGTGTGCGACCACCAGCTGCAGGTGCCAGCTGAATCATCGCCTACACTTGGTTTTTGTATGCTGCTGGCCAGCTCAGGATAGCGCCCGGTATAAACAGGCAACTTGTTGGACATCAGGCATGCGACCGTGTGACTTGGGACGCTGCTTGGGCTGCTCAGTATTTGAGCAGCTCAGTTCCCGATTTGCCTTCTCTATCGCAACCGCAACTCCACACCGAAAGTCCACAATGAAGGTCTTCTACTGCCTTGCTGTCGTACTCTCGGCCACCTCTGTCGCCGTTACCATCGCAGAAGAGACCGGCGTCCAGGCCCGTCACATGCTCGCAATGGGCGACGAGTCCGTCATGCTCGCTCGCGGGTCGCTACGCAGAGTCTAGGAGGCCAATTAACCGGCAGTATGCAAGTCCTTCCAAGAGCTCATTCTAAATTATTAATACTTTTGTATCCATCTAAACTTGTCATCTTTTTGTCGTTACATTTTTTTTTGTTTTAAATTTTTTCGAGAAGTGTGGAGCTCAGTTGTGGCATTTGATAGTTTTGGTGGAGACCATGGCGACGTTGTCGTTGTTCGAGTTGAAAGACGCGTTGACGGCGCTTGGGGTGTCGACGGCGACGGGAGATCTGAGAGGAAAAGCTAGGCGAGATGAATTGGCGAGGAGGCTGCAACACCATGAGTGGGCTAGTGGTGAGGTGGGTTTGAAGGAAGGAAGAGGAGAAGAGGGAGTGCAAGGGTTGGAGAATCTATCGCTGGCAGAGTTGCGGAGTGCCTTGGAGCTGCAGCAGATTTCGACGCAGACCCCAGGGTTGAAAGGGGACGCAAGGCGGCACGCACTTATTCAGAGACTGATGAACGCGTACAGCAACAAGCAAAAAGCGCAAGACGAGATCAGCAGCAGAATTGGGTCGAGTGACGAGGAGGAAGATGATTCCAGGTCCGAGACGAGCTCGAGTGCGTACTCTAATGCGACGGAGTTTATCTTCTACGACTTGTTGAAAGAGAGGCTGGAAGCTGATCCGGTGCTGGAGATGAAAGCAACTTCACCGACGCCACAACTTTCTCTTACGTGGCCGAAGAGGGCTAAAGAGAGCGATGTTATGGCTTTAAGTAGTACGCATCAACTGCAACGAGAGCTTTTCGAGCTGCGAACGCAGCTGCACTCCGCTCGACAGGAGCAGCAGCAGCGAGTGGAGAAGGCGCTCCAGGAGGCTGGAATTTCTACTTCTCTGGATGAAATTTCTACAAAGTTGCAGGCTTTGGAGCGCGAACGTCGACGACTTCAGGAGAATTACTTCGGCCACGAACTGGTGACGAGCGACGTGCTTTCTTCGACTGGTAGTAACCAGGTTCCTCTCGAGCTTGTCCAGGAAGATGCATTGTGTTTAATTGTGAGGCGTCAAGACGTACTGAAACAAATGGCTGAGAGGACTAAAGAGGCCATGGCTGTGGCTAAATCTCACTCGCTCGGATTTGAGACTGCACCATCCAAGCTACTACGGGAGAAAGAAGCTGCTCTACTCAAGCAGATTCAACATCTCGAGTCTCGTTTGGGCTCTGCTTCAGTCTCAGCGTCAACTGTTTCGACGCAAAGTTGCTGGCCGAGCTCAATTTCATCTGAGTATACCAGACTAGCTCCGGAAACACCAGTGCTGGCTCGATGCAGGTCAACACCAAATGGTTTGCGCCCCGATCTGTGGGAGAAAATGGATAGTCACGAGCGTCAGCAACTTCATAGCGAGCTTCGTACGGCAACATCTTTTCATTTACGACGGGATCGGGTGGTTCTAAATACCACAGCACATGTTGGTAAGGCACCTCTAGTTCCATCTCAAGCCGACAAGCTCGGAATGAAGGCTCGATTCATGGCGAAAACGCAGCTCAACCAACACGAAATCAATCGGGTCTATCTAAATGCACTGGAACTGGATGAGAACCACGCTGAGAATCTCGGCAACTATGCACTGTTCCTTTGTACGATTTGCGGAGAACCCGAAAAGGCCAGTAACTACTTTCAGCGAGCTTTGGCAGCCGATCCGATGAATGCCAAAAATCTCGCGAACTATGCAAATTTCCTGGTGCGAGAATATCATGATTTAACCAAGAGTGAGGTTTGCTACAAGAAAGCACTGGAACTTGCGCCCAAGGATGCGAATGTGTTAGGAGGATACGCAGATCTGCTTACCGCAAAGACACACAGAAATGGCGAGCATCTGCTTCTGGCTCGACGGATTCTCACGAAAGCAGTAGCCATCTCACCCTCACATCAGCTAAATCGGTTGCGGTTGGCACTAGTTCTGGCGGATCTGAACGAGAATGAAAAGGCAGAGCATTGCTTCGAGCAGTTACTACCGAACGGGAGGCAAAATCAAGCGCTACAAAGTGGTAACCCCACCCATGCCGAGATGCCCATTCAAAGGGACAACCTTTTGCTGGCATACATCTATGAAAAATATGCAACGTTCCTACACCGACGCGGAGATTGGCCTCGCTCAAAGACCATGTACGGCGAGGCGCTTGCATTAGCCCCTGAACGACCTTCGTTGATACGGCACTTGTACGATTCCGTTGTTCGTATGTCTGTGGTTTTTCTTGATCTGACATTCCGGTTGTTGTGGTACATCCAGCTCCTGCTTTTTGCGTGAAAGCAAACCATATCTGTCGTCACGTAGCCAGTTTTTTGCTACGTCCTAGCACATCCGACTGGTACTATAATAGCTAGCAGTTTTCGTACATGTATGAGCAAAGGCGTAGCCACCTTGCGTAGATACGGAAATGCTGAAAACTGATCCAACATGTAGAACATGAACATACAGTGCATGGCTCAACGCGATCACCTCGGATTAGATTCCGAGTCGGAATGCTTCAATCCGTCCAAGAGAAAGTATTCCGTATGGATTCCGGCGTCGCTATCATTCGACTACCAAGTATACTAAAATGCTAGACCAAGATGATGTGTAACACATAGACAGCAAAGGATGGCACCCGCTCCGGTAGGAGGAGGCCCACTACATGCACGTTAAAGCACCGGGATTATAGCTCCATTCACCAATTCTTCTTTGACGTCAACTGCTAGCTGCGAACTAAGGTATATTCAATCGCATCTCGCAAGGAAGTGATGTGGTTTCTTGGAAAACCGACGATGTCTGTGAGTCAGAGTCTATTGGCCGCGAGCTGCACGACACCTACGACGTTGAAGTGTGATGGGGTGCCTACCACATCACTCTGCAGATGGTGAAATCCGCGCATAGTCGAGTCTTGTTGACAGACTTGGCTGATTAAGTGGCCAAGACGATTTGTTTAGGGGACACGTCGTCAATCGATCCTGAGATTTATCGCATCGATTCCTCAGCTATCTCGGCTGTTCGAAGCCTTCATTGCTACGTAGCTCGAGTCGCGTGATCCGAGGGCAACTATCAAAGCACCGCCAATCTCTCTTGTGCTCTTCAACGGCGACCAAAGCTGAAGGCCCTGCACTATGACGTTCCTGAGCACAGGCCACACCCCTTTGACGAACCGAATCCTCACAACTACTGCGGTCATGACGCGCTTCCAGCTGGTTTAGCAGCACGCGCTGGACACCAAGCTACGGGCACGTCGATGGTTTTCCGTTCGCAACACGCTCCATCTCTCTCTCCTGAGCTCTGCGATCCTAAACTAAGCTCACTTCCAATTTTACTTCCTCTCGTTCACAACTCGAACCACCACCAACCAACAATGAAGTTCTTCTCGACGCTCGCGCTCTTCGCTGTCATCGCCCAGTGTACCGAAGGCCACCAAATGCTCCGCTCCGCTTCCATGAAGTCGGTCGACTTTTCCACGCTGAGTGGGACGGGCTCCAACTCGGCTGGAGCCATGAAGCACAAACCGCGCGACGGATCGTGGGACGGCAAGAAGCCTGACGGTAGCTGGGGAGGTCACCACCCGCACCACCCTAAGGGCTCCTTCGACGGCAAGATGCCCGACGGCAGCTGGGGCGGCCACTTTGGCGGACGTCACGGACCGCACCCCCCGAAGGGATCCTTTGACGGCAGCTTCGGCGGCCACCACAAGTGGGCTGGCTCGTTCGACGGCAGCTTCCCGGGTCCTGGCAAGTGGCACGGCTCGTTCGACGGCAGCTTCCCTGGACACGGCAAGCACGCGCCGTTCCCTGGGAAGGGCGGCAAAGGCAAGGGAAAGAAGCAGGCGGACGGCTCGGACGAGACGACGCAGCAGCAGACCACGGCGGGATCGGAGTAAGTGCCCCATGCTGGGGGCTCTTCGTTCCTGGAGCTGTACAATTGTGTTTAGTGATGCGTAGCTGTGCATGAACTCGATTCATTGCGGACAAATAAATACATTCCTGGCTTTACATAGACTCTTCGCGTTTGTTCCGGCCTCGAAGTAGAAAGGCTCCAAAGGTGGGATGATGGTAGACCACATAGGTTCACCATACGGCTACTACAGTATATCGTGTTTCTTGTGCTGGCAGAACGCTTAATCTTTTGCTGCATGCAATTTACTGCGCTCGCTCTCCGTCGAGCAACGGTTGGATCCCGCCTCCGTTTCTTCCAACGACAACAACGCCGGAGTTACTGATGTCTCGCAGACGGCGTGCATTACCTTTGCCCACGCCATGGGCGCCTTGGTTGCTTACGGGTGGCACTGTGAGAGTTGAGAAGTCTATGGGTTAGATGTCGTTTGATCTCACAAAGTCGAGCTGCGCAGTCGTGCATGAGGAATTCAGGCAAACAACCACAAGAGAAAAAATCGCGGCAAACTTCATGGCGGCTGGGTTGAGCAGTGAGTTGGAGATTGACGATAAGGGTGGTAAATTTGGAGAATGGACTTGTTAGAAGTGGCGAAGCACGAACTGGGTCGGCTCTCGAGTCACCCCATCGCTTCAAGCAAACTGTTATTTCGTGGGGACCACAAGCCTGCGGTTAGATGGATAAGGCCTTGCAACTGTCGTCGGCCTGGCACAAGGCGCAAGGTTCATGGCAGATGGTGATTATTGCCTAAAGCATGCTCGCATTGGAACCCTTCAAAGCAAACAGACTGGTACATGTAGTTGAAGTTGTATTCGCCAGATACTGCATTCAAAGACACTCGCAACTAAACTGAAAATACGCCGCAAATACTCAACATGAAAGCTCCTCAGTTCGACAAGGGTAAGTCGACCAACACCCGCTTGCTCACTTCGCCGACGCCTGTGTGGTGGAGTCGTCGCCAGATGCAACAGTTGTCGTTGAAGTGCTGGATCCCGTCGCGGTCGTGGTGGATGCCTGCACATTGCCACCAGTCGATGATCCCGTGGTGGTCCCCGTAGTGGACGACAACAAGCTGCTGGTGGCCGAAGATCCAGTGGTAATGCCCATGAGGTTCGTGAGGCTGCTGAGTCCGGTCCCGGTTCCAGTGCTTGATGTCAGACCGCTCAGGATGGATGATAGACCACCGCTACCCACCAGACCTGAAAGGTCTGAGAGGTTCGAAAGGCTCGAAAGGCTTGAAAGGCTCGAAAGGCTCGAAAGGCTCGAAAGGCCGCTGCCGGAGGTTAATGTTGTAGCACCCGTACTTGGCAGCAAACTGCTGATCGACGAGCCCGAAAAGCCGTATCCCGTCCGAAGCAACTTGCGCTCGGGGGTAGCCTGCGCACAGTTAGCAGCCGCTGCCAGCAGGACGATGGTCGAAAGAAGCTGCATCTTTGTTGTTGGTTTGTACGGGTTGGTTGACTGTGTTGTTCTGCGACTAGGCAAATGAGATAATGAACTGCTACCCGAGCTGCGTCGCTAGATACGAGGATGTGGACGCTCGTAACAGAGAGCAAGATAGTACGGCTCCTTCATCCGCACAGCGTCGACGAAGTGGTCCAAATTATGGTTCCTCGATCATACCTGTAGGGTTGTTCGTGGCCATCATGCTTGCTGGGGGCCAGGGCCCCTTGTGAGATCGCGCACCAGTTCTGGCACGTTGGTGGCGGTGAGGAGCTGATGTAAAGTCCTGTGACTAAGGTTTGGTCAATTTGGGCGGTCTACATCCAGATAAAGCGGGCCCATGAAAGTCTCTCTCCATTCGTTGACCGTAGAGTGGCTCTAGGTTCAGTGTTAGTGTCTATTGGTGGTCTAGAACTATTCGAGTCACAAAGTAATACAAAACCTCGAGGGTAGACTAAGAAGAGCTGTACCACACCACCGCTGCCCGAGTCCACATTAAACAGCTTTAGAGATCGACAGCCACACACAGCTTTAAGATACAGTTTAGAGCTAGCGTTGCTAGTTCGCCCGTATGCAGCTTAGACTCTTACGGTCCCTCGTTCGGGACCACTACATCGTTAAAATGGTGACAGCTACCTTATCAGCCTGCAATTCGATCGGCACACCTTCTCAGATCGGTGGAGACTTGCTGCTCGGTACGTAGTACATAATGCACAGCATGCGAGGACACACTTAGCACGAGCGCGTTGTCGACGGCAATTTGTCCTCAAACAGTAGTTTGCGATTCACTGATGAAATGCCACTTCGCCACCATGGATAGATTGCGGCCAGCTTCGTCAGGGCGGCAATAGCCTTCACACGGGAACTCTGGTCTGTGTCGGCAGTAGTGTGACGAACAGGGTATCTTAGGGATCAAGTTCGGTCTCTACTGACGATCTGGGTCTGTCGGCCACACCTACCTCCGGGTCCGGCGACACGTACACGGTGGACTTCACGAGGCAGCCTCCACCGCGGTGGGCGCCAAGACGGATAAGTAGATGACTAGTTCTGTATCGAGCCACAGGCCGAATGCTCGGGAGTCGCGAGACCAAACCTTCACCGTGTATTGTAGCAGCAGACTTGGGCTGTAGAGTACCATAAGTAGACTAAGGAGGTAGTAGGTTGTTTTTCATAGCTTCGTACGAGATACATACTATCCGATATGTGTTTACGGTGCCGTTCATTCGTATGGCGTTGCTCTGAATGACAAACTTTCGAGCAGACTGCTCTACAACCGTAGCATCTGAAATTAGAGCACCTTCAAAAGGCTGTATACAAAAGAAGAGACACAACAGCGAACGGCAATGATAGGCCGTCGCTGCTGCGAGACGCTGAGTGCGTTCCGTGGTCACTCTGGTTACTACAGCATGTTTGAAAGGTGAAGTTGGTTGAGTACCGACTAGTGTACTTGTTGAAGTAGAGAGTGGTGGTTGAGGTCTTTGACCATGATGCCTGTGATTATGAGAGAATTAATAGTGTTCTGCCGGATAATACCTGCGGGTTTCTGGGAACTGCTTCTGCATGCGTGCAGAATTCTTCTAAGGCTGCGGCCGGTGTAGTCAAGAGTAGTCAACGGGGGTTTTGTGGCTCGAGGTGCTTTCCCCTACAACAACACTTAAACAACAATGACACAATCAGTTTTCTCTCGAATCGCACACTTGTTTCTATTACTCGACGCTCGGGCACGTGTGACCATCTCGCTACTACCTGTTCCACATAGACGAAGTGCTGCGAGTGCGACCGAGCATCTCGCAGGTTATGAGCCCAAGTGGCTTCTGTGTGGGATTTGGAGTTAAGCAAGAATCAAGATGGAGTTTGGTGCGTTGCAGCGCCGTGGTAACGCTGGAGGTCAACAAGGGTAGCAACAAGGGCAGCCGCAACCACAGCAACAAGATCAAGGACATGGTCAACATGTAGGTCAAGCTCTCCAACGGCAACAAGCGGTGCGGAAAGTGGCCGCTGCTACTAAAACGCCCAAGTATGATGCAGATGGTGGTTTTGATTTGTATCGGGCTCGATTGGAATCATATTTGAGGCAACGAGACTGCTGGAATGTGGTTGTGGGGACCGAGGGTCTAGACGCGCAGAATGCCGCCCAGCAACAAATTTATGAAGAGCGCAACCTGTTTGCGCGGGATGCTTTGCTCTGTGGGCTTCTCCCAAAGGATGCCAAGAAAGTCTGCAAGTTCGCGCGGGTGAGTGAGATGTGGACAGCCTTCGTGCGAGACAAGACACGGCGAGACTTCGCAAACAGTATTCGGATTCGTGCTAAGTTGTATGGCGCGAAAGTTGTGAAGGGTATGAAAATGGATAAATATTTAGAGGATCTAGAGGATTATCGCCGCCAACTCGAGAACATGAATGATCAGATCGGTGATGCAGAGATGGCAAGTAGCATTCTAACGGGAGTAGAAGGAACCCATCGAAATGTTGTCCGAACGTTCAATAGAGATGAAAATCCTCCCAATCTCGAACGAGTGCTGAATTCTCGGCGGAGTGAAGCCGAAATGGATGAAGTCGATGATGAAAGCAACGATCTCTCCACGAAAAAGAAGGAGAACGGCGACAAAATTATTGGTTCAGTCCAGGGAAAAAGACCCTGGCAAGCCAAGAAACAAAACAAAGTAGGTCCTGGAAAGAAGTCCCAAGGAGGAGGCACGTGGAAAGAGACCCGTGAATGTCATTTTTGCCACAAAGTTGGTCATCTTCGGGCTAAGTGCAGAAAGTGGCTTGCCGAACAAAAGAAAAAGGAGAAAGCGGGCCAAAATGATGATGAAGACGACAGTGAGGACAGCGAGACGCGAGGTAAAAACGCCTCAAAGAAGGAAAAGAATAAGAAAAAGAAAATTGGCTTCATGGGTCGATGGGTAAAACCCTCTGGTACCATTGACATGATGCGAGGTTCGAGTGATGCTGCGGCTTCACGACAGGTCCTGGCTGCTTCAGATGAATTTACGAAGGAATGGATGTTAGATACCGGTACTGATGTGCGTGTGTCCACTAGTGTGGATTCATTTCAGCATGAATTGATCGAAGATGATATGTATTTGAATGACTGGAAGGGGGGTAGTGCCAAAGCTGAAGGCATTGGTCTGGTCCAAGTACGAACAATGAATGTTTTAGATCCGAATGGCTCCGGATTTATATTGAACTTGGAGGAAACGCGTTATTCTCCGAATGGACTCATTAATCTTCTGAGTCAAGAATTGCTTGAACTGGATGGCTGGATTCCATCCACGCCGTTTACCCGTAACCCAGCAGATAGAGTCACCTACTTCACTAATGAGATGTATGAAGGTGTGAAGCTGATGTTCAAGAAGAGGAATGGGCATTACTGGCTGGATACGTCCCCCGTTCGCTCGAACTCTACTGTGTGTAGAATGACTTCAACTCCAAAGGAGAACAAATTACTGTTGTGGCACATGCGGTTTGCTCATCAGAATGTCGAAGCTATGAGAAAGATGGTTCAATTGGAGATGGTTGAAGGTATGGAGTCGCTCACTTTGAACGATTTTAAGGGTCAGTTTCGCTGCATTGCCTGTCAGCGTGCGAAACAATGGCGAATGGCCTACAAACGTCAGCAGGGGAAACGTCAGACAGAGTGCTATGCGCGCCTGATGTCGGACGTCTGTCATGTAGGTGTTTTGACTCCTGGAGGAAATATTTACTTCCAGCTTATTCAAGACGAAGCATCACGGTATAAGTGGTGTTATCTTGTGAAGGAAAAGAGTGAAGCAGCTCAGAATGTGATGAATTTGATATTGCGATTGGAAAAAGAACACTCGATCAATGTTTTCTCGTGTGATCAGGGAAAGGAGTTTGTCAAGACGGCACTGATCTCCTTCCTTGCCTTGCACGGAATCGAGTTGTTAACTACCAACGCGTATACCTCAGAGGAAAATTGTTTGGTTGAAAAACTGAACGGCGGGTTGATGAGTAAAGTGCGGGCTGTTAACGAAGCGGCGGGGTTGCCGTACTGTCTGTGGGGTGAAGTACTTGGTTATGTCGTAGATGTGGACAACATGAGTGCAACCAAGGCCTTGGATGGTGTAACCCCGTTTGAAAAATATTTGGAAACAAGCCGGTTGAGCGTGATCTGCACGTGTGTGGGTCAGTTGTATTTCACTTTATTCCGAAGAAGAAACGTAAGACCAAACTAGACATGCGATCTGACCCTGGTATATTTCTTGGATATGCCAAGACATCGATCGGGTATCGAATTCTCGACTTGAGTACAGGAAATCTGGTGGAACGACGAGATGTCGTGTTTCATGAAGACATGGCGGCCGATCCCATGTACGCGAGAGATCTGATAAATAAGCGGTACTATGGCGAGGAAGTAGAGTTGCTCGAACACATCGATTTCGTGTCCTTACCGGTGAGCCGGGTATATTTACCGTATGATGAGTTTGACGAAGGGCATAACGATGAAATTACTGGGCCCTCATCATCGTCGGATGATGACGACGACGACGAGTTCTATGACACCGACGATGGTATGTCCGAAGCCTTTGTGGATGAAGAGACCGACGATGATGACAGTAGCAGTGATGACGGTAGTGATAGTGACAGTGACAGCGACTTCAGTGGGAGAAATGCTGAAGCGATGGAAGTCGATGTCACTGCACAACCGAGTACTGGAGCAGGCGATGCCGGTGTTAGTGGGAGTGCTGGAGCTAGTGGGAGCGCCGATCGGAGCCCGGTGAATACTAGTACAGCAACGAGAACAGTGCGGAGGTCGAACCGTGTGCGTCGACCTAACAGTCGATACGATTCTGGAACATTTGTTTTGGCGCAAACGTTGTTTCAATGCATGATGATTGCTACGGTTTGTGACTTACTGAATCCCACAACCGTACAGGAAGCGCTTGCGTCTGAGCATGCGGCTCAGTGGAAGCGAGCAATGGACGTTGAGTACGAGTCATTGATTGAAAATCAGACCTGGATGTTGGTCCCAAGACCAAAGCCGACACGAGACAGGCCCATAAACATTTTATCGTCACTATGGGTACTAGCACTAAAACGGAATGAAAGAGGAGAAATTGAGAGGCACAAAGCAAGACTGGCAATCAAGGGCTATCGACAAAAGTATGGATTGGATTACTTGGAAACTTATTCTCCAGTCGTGCGAATCGAGTCAGTCCGACTAGTCCTGCTTCTAGCGTTGTTGTTAGGCCTGTACTGTCAGCACATAGATTTTGTGACAGCGTTCTTGAACGGTGTACTGCAAGGTGTTGAAATTTACATGGAGTAGCCTGAGGGCTACCGCGATGGAACTGGGAGGGTTTGCAAATTGTTGAAAGGCTTGTATGGCTTGAAGCAAGCCTCCCGGATCTGGAACAACACATTGCATACCCATTTAGCAGACATGGGGTTCAAGAAGTGCCAATTTGATGCCGGCGTGTACTACAAGATGGGAGATCATAATAAGATTTTCTTAACAGTGTACGTCGATGATATTGTGATCGCGGCAGATCCGAAAGACGCGAAGAAAGTGGTGGAAGTTCTTGGGAAGAAATTTAAGCTGAAGAATTTAGGCCGAGTCAAGCATCTACTTGGTATGGAAATTAATTATGTGCCCGGCAAGACTCTGTGTATATCTCAGACCGCATACATTGAGCGGATGCTGAAGAAGTTTGGATTGGCTGACGCCAAATCAGTTCGCTCACCTCAAATGCACAATGAACCAACACTTCGTGTCGAGACGGATCCAAAACTGATAAATGATCCGACATTACCATTTCGGGAGATCGTGGGCTCACTTCAGTATCTCGTTCACTGCACAAGGCCGGACTTGGCTAATGCGGTGCGAACATTGGGAAGGTATGGAGGTGCGTACACGAAGCAAAATTTTCGTCAAGCTCAACGCATATTGAGGTATCTGCGTGATACTAAAGACATTGGATTGGTCTATCGCTACGAGGAGATCGATCAGGACGGTATGAAGCTTGACGCCTTTGCGGATGCTGACCACGCAGGTTGTCCGGAGACAAGCTGTTCGGTAAGCGGTTGGATTCTTCGTCTTAATGGCAATGTGTTTCACTGGCAGAGTAAGAAGCAGAGTACGGTAGCTGATGACACATGTGCGGCTGAACTAATTGCAGCGCACAAGTGCACGAAAGAGATTAAGTGGGCACAAATGATGTTGAAGGAATTGGGAATCGACCAGCGAGCCGTGGCTACGCTGTACTGTGATAACCAAAGTACGATCAAGGAAGTGAAAAATAATGGAAACTCACAAGAACAAAAACATTTGGCGAAAAACACGCGTTCAATTGCTGAATGGGTAGATCGTGATCGATTGGAAATTGAATATGTTCCCTGAGCAAAGAACATCGCCGACATTTTTACGAAAGCTTTAGGGCCGTGTGTCTTTGAGCGTCTGCGTGACCAGCTAAACCTAGAAGATGTTCGCCATGTCATGAGGCATTGTACTGAGAATGCCGGAACTACCATGGACTATGATTGCAGATCAGTCATTGACATGAAGGGAGCATAGCTTTGCTGCGGCAACACGAATGAAGCACGTTGAGCAACCAAAGTGGAGTGGGAGTGCGAGACGCTGAGTGCGTTCCGTGGTCACTCTGGTTACTACAGCATGTTTGAAAGGTGAAGTTGGTTGAGTACCGACTAGTGTACTTGTTGAAGTAGAGAGTGGTGGTTGAGGTCTTTGACCATGATGCCTGTGACTATGAGAGAATTAATAGTGTTCTGCCGGATAATACCTGCGGGTTTCTGGGAACTGCTTCTGCATGCGTGCAGAATTCTTCTAAGGCTGCGGCCGGTGTAGTCAAGAGTAGTCAACGGGGGTTTTGTGGCTCGAGGTGCTTTCCCCTACAACAACACTTAAACAACAATGACACAATCAGTTTTCTCTCGAATCGCACACTTGTTTCTATTACTCGACGCTCGGGCACGTGTGACCATCTCGCTACTACCTGTTCCACATAGACGAAGTGCTGCGAGTGCGACCGAGCATCTCGCAGCTACTTGACACTGCGAGTCGGACTAGCCGTGCACGGCGCCACCCCCATTAGCACCCCCATATATATGGCCCTCCCGCAGCAGAGGAAGAGATTGAGGCTAAATATGTTAATTTGTCCTCAAAGTTCGTCGACACTATTATCAACCACAAGAAGGCGTGTTGAATGAGGAGGCGCGCAGCGCGCGCCCCGCTCGTTGAATGGCAGCAGGCAACGCCTGCCTGCCAGTCGAGTAATTGAATAATGAAAGAAAAACCTTGTTAAGTTGTTAATGTTTATATTAGCAATTACGAGAGGAAAATGTTCTGATCGCCAGCTGCGATCTGGATAGTACAGGCAGAGAGCTGCCTGCCATCCATAGTGCGATGACGACAAGAGGCCGAGGAGTGAGCTGTCGAGGACGCAGTCCGAAGACGAGCTCACTTCCTCTTTTGCCTCCAGGTACCGAGCACGGACCTAGAGTAGTAGGCATAGGAATAAGAGGTTAAGAGTAATATATTGTTGTGAGTTACCTACAGTATTCTGTTCATTTTAACATTTCAAGTAACATGAGCAAGCCCCAAGGTGACAAGAGTTCGGTCGACTCGCTGCGGTTCAGCGGAAAGTCTCTGCACTTCGCATCATCGAAGAGCAAGCTGGTTAACCACCCCAATGCGCTTAGCGAGCAACGCGCGCTGGAGGAGCTGCAGCACAAGCGGGCAAAGCCGCTGACTCGGTTCGAGGATTTGCTCGAGAGTCAGCCGGTAATGCCGCCGCGTCCTCCTGTAGAGGATAAAGACGCGGCATGGCAGCACGATTTACACAAGACGCTGCTGAGTCAGCAGTCGTCGTACATCAAGCGGCTTTTGTGCGAGACGCTGCAGGGTGATTTCAAGGGAATCGCGACCAAGCGCATGGACGAGCCCGTCCATGTAATTTGACGGCTCGTTGAAAAACAGTACAGCCTCAGCAACGCGGCAGGCGCCGTCGGGCTGGTTCGGCAGTTCATGGAGATGGTGAACACCGACTTCAAGAGCGTGTGACAGCTCTTTAAAGATCTCAACAGTGCGCGTAGTCAAGTCAACGGAACGCGCACGAGGCTCTGCACAGCCACATGTTGACCTCCCAGCTTATGCTGGTGATGGTGCTCGGAGTGCTCCCGAGGCACATGTGGGGCTCTTCGGTTAAGCTGACCCAGGATGGATTTACGCTCGAGAAGGTGAGCGACAAGCTCAATGCCATCTTCGGCACCAAGAGCAAGAGCGAGATCTGGGCTCTGGCCAGCGGCAAGGCGGTCAGCAATGTCAATGCGGCTCCTGCAAATCCGAAGGGGCCTGTTCTTGGCAAGCGCAAGGCCGTAGACGGGCCGGTGCGCGATTTGCACTACAACATTGGTGCAATGAAGTGCCACTACTGTGGTGGTGAGCACAACAAAATGAACAATGTTGGGCCACACAAGATAATCAACTGCCCCAAGCGTGCACTTGACAAGGCAGCTGGGGTGCACCGCCGGAACATCTGGTCAAGGCCAAGCCGCCAGGCTCGCAAGGAAATCCACGAGCCAATGCCCAAAATGAGGGGCAACGGCAAGGGAAGGGCCAAGGCCAAGGTGAGACGTGAAGTTCCACTGGATGAGTGCCTGGCCAAAGTCGTGGCGGTGGACGCGTGCAACGCTGAGCACGGCGCGTCACCAGCGACAGCTGATGGGTACACGAACCCGCCTCCAAGCAACTTCGAGGTGCCCGTGACCCCGGGAAAGGGCACACTGCCCTTCAGCGACGAAGACGAGCCAATGGATACCGTCGTTAACGCAGTGAATGCTGACGCCATGGGCAAGGCTCAAGCCGCGGGAAAGGAACCGGACGGCGACGTGGACACGGAAGAGCAGCCAGACAAGGACAGCAATCCAGAGATTGCTGAGACGACGACGTCCTTCGCCGGTATGCTGACTGAGCTCGAGAAAAAGGTGCGAAGTTTGTATCCATTTCTGTTAGATGATGAAATGTATCTAACCACAAATTCTTGGGTACTTGACTCAGGGTGCGTGCATGGCCTAACCAGCGAGACAGCGCGGTTTGTGCGGATGGAGCCCAACACCCAGTACATGTTTACATTTGCACAGGGCTCTAAGCATTCAAATACACATATTGGTACAATAAAGTTGTATTTGCACGGTCCACGAGGAATTAGACCTTTTCTGTTCGAAAATACTGCGTTAGTACCGGACGCTACCTCGAACATTCTGAGCGAGTTCTGGCTCAGGCGCGGTGGGTACCAAATTTTGGGATCCTTAACTGGCGAGTACAACTTTGTACTTTTCAAAAACGAATTAGTTTTTGTTGCGAAATCTATCAACGGGGCGTATTATATTCAAAATAAAACGCTGCAAGAAAGACAACTGCTGTGTAACGCAGTGAAGCAAGGGCCCTGTAAGCCGCTAGCTCACCTTAATAATAAAAGGTTTGAGCGCACACTGCAAGAGTGGCATGTCAAACTACGCCGCCTCAATAAAGAGGCGGCTATTGCGATGCTAAGCGCAAAGTTAGTGGCTGGAATGCCAAAATTATCCGCGTCAGGTCTAAGAAAAATTCCGTTCTTCTGCACAACGTGTGCAGAGATGAAGAAACGGAGGATGTCCTACCGGAATGCGAGGGGTTCGAGAGACGAACACCCGATTAGCACCATTCACAATGACACAAACGGCCCATGAAAACAATGGGGGTGAATGGCAGCTGCGGGAAAATTAAATACTTTCTGAGCATCATTGACGACAACACGTCACGGCGTTGGACTTATCTCCTGTGCAATAAGAAAGAAGTATTTGAGAAAGTAGAGGAGCTACTTTTGCAGCTGGATCGTGAGGGAAAGTTCACGATTCGTCGGATCAGGTCCGATGGAGGAACTGAGTTTGTGAATGCAGCCTTTAAAAGCTTTTGTAAAAGCAAAGGAATTGTATTCCAGACATCGAATGCCTACAGCCCTGAAGAGAAAGGTACTGCAGAACGAGATCATCAGAGCAAACTGGACAGAGTTCGCTGCGCGTTGAAAGACGCTGATATGACACACAAGTGGTGGCCAGAGGCACTTATGTACATGACGTATGTGCAACATCGCACACCTATGGCGCGATTGGGAAATAAAACACCGTATGAGATGGTGTATGGGACACCTCCCAACGTGAGCAAGCTACCCGTGGGGCTGTGTGCTTTGCGCATATCCCTGCCGTCCTAAGAAAGGACAAGAAGTTGTCTGCTCGTGCCGTAAAGTGCCGGTTCCTCGGAATGTCAGAGGAAACGAAGGGCTATCGACTCTGGGACATGTACGACAACAAGCACATCCAATCACGAGACGTGTTGTTCGATACGACCAATGTAGCCACCATGGTCCAGCGAGCGTTCGGACAGACTGATGAGGCCCTCACAATTGAATCTGCCGCGCGAGAGTTGCCCGCAGCAGAGGGAGCCGATGTGCTTGTAACCGAGTCTACGGGAGCAGTGGGAGCTGAAGAACCTGTGGGAGGGTCTACTGGTGCAGTGGGAGCTGAAGAACCTGCGCAGGTCAGTAACCCAGCAGTGGGAGCTAAGAAACGCCTACGTGCGGGACTCGTGGATACGCCACCAAGGCGCGAGCCCCGCCCACGTCTAGTGGCGAAGAAACCGAAGAGATAATCGGACTATCAGTGCTTCCAGGCAATGTTAGAGCACAACGTTGCGCAAGACATTCTAGAGCACAGAGTGCCTACACCACGATCGCTCAAAGACGCGTTGAGTGGCCCTTATAGAGAGCAGTGGAAACAGGCTCTGGAACTTGGGTACGACTCCTTGATCGAGAGTGGGACGTGGAGACTCGTACGACTGCCACCTGGGCGTAAGGCCTTGCCATGTCATTGGGTACTAGTTGTAAAGTATAACGCTGACGGGACTGTCGAGCGGTTCAAAGCACGCCTCGTAGCACAAGGCAACCACCAGGAGTTTGGGGTAGATTGTGACGAGGTATGCGCACCCGTGGCACGATACGAGTCACTGCGCCTAGTGCTGGTGATTGGAACGATATTGGACTGTCATATGCATCAGATGGATGTCCATACAGCGTTTCTGAACGGCACGATGGACGGAGAGCAAAAGATCTATATGAGGCAACCTCACGGATTTGCGAAGCGAGGCCATGTGCATTTGGTCTGTGAACTTCAAAAGAGTATTTATGGCCCCACGCATTTGGTATCGAGTTTTACATATCTTTTTGACGTCGATGGGTTTTGCACGCTGCCACAAAGAGTTTTGCATCTACGTGGAAAACGTGGGAGAAGAATGGATCATAGTCGTGGTATATGTCGATGATCTGACGATCATGTCGCGAGGTATGCGACTCATTAACAGGCTGAAAGCCGAATAGTCAAGCCGGTTCAAAATGAAAGACCTCGGCGACATTCATTATATCCTCAAGATGGAGGTGCACCGCAATAGAAATCAGCGTGCGATGATGATCTCACAGCGCAATTACATTGCAGAGCTGATTACAAAGTACAAACTGGGCGAATGCGCGCCAGTAATGACACCACAAGTGCCTGGCCTCGTACTCGAGCCCAAGACGAAACTAAGCGCAGAGCAAATTGCTGCGCTGCCCTTTGACTACAGAGGTATTGTTGGCTCACTCCAATATTTGGTTCGTGGTACACGCCCGGATATCGCCAACGCGGTTAGAGAATTAAGCAAATTTCTATCTTGCTACAACCGCACGCATTGGGATGCAGCTAGGCGAGTACTCAAATACTTGAAAGGGACGTCAACGTACGGTCTGTTTCTCGATGGAAAAACGAGAGACGTGACTTACGAAGTGTACACTGACGCGAGCTTCGCGTGTCAATCAAAAGAACGTAAATCCGTAACTGGGTATGTGATCCAAATGGCCGGAGCGAGTGTGTGTAGTGGGTCTAACTTGACTCACTACTTGAGCTTACACGTTGCGCAACGTGTATGAGGAAGCGTAAGTACTTAGTAATTACTTAGGTTAATTATATTTGAATACACAACTATAAGTTAAGTAAGAAAGGATTCCAAGTGACTTAGATTAGGTAAAATGAGAACTGTATTGTTTGTAAATTGATCTTCCTCTAAAAGCTGCTAAAACTGTTTATCATCTATGAAAGGGTTGGCAGCGGCTGGCTGTCAGAGCCCCGTTAATATGCATGTCTCTGATTGGTAGAAAGATGCTGCTTTCTACCAATAGGATCTTTTGGGTATGTGTGGACCACTCACTGTGGTGGTCCACTTCAATGTATCCATCGGTGTGTCTTACACCAATGTGAGGAAGTATCCAAAACGTTTAACAGATAACCTATCTGTTAAATTCACAAGTGGCTTGCAGCCACTTGTACGTGTAACCCCGTTACACCATCCCCCCCTTAAGGTTAGACGCGCGGGGTCCCCGCACGTCAATCTTTGGAATTGACCATTCGTCAATTCTCCGCGTTTGGAGAAGAAATCCGCGCTCATTCAACGATGAGCGCGCCTCAGAAGAAGTCCGCAAAGTCGATGGGGAGTCATCTCTCCATCGATGACTACTTCGAACGCCAGAAGGCGAAGTACGGTGACGTCGTCGACTTCGACGACGACGATGAAGACATGGAGGGCGAGGAGGACTCGCCCTCAAAGCGTAAAGACTCAGTGTCGATGCGAATCGCTCGACCCTCACGCCAAGAACGTTCGCCCGCGTGAAGGGGACGAATCGGACGCTTCGAGTTCGAAGCGTTCGCGGACTGAGAGCGATACCCCACTCGCTTCCGCTGGGGCTCTCAGTACTCCGCGCGCTGCTGCTGCAGCGCGTGATGTTAAAGCTCAAGGCTCTCCGCGCGCTGCGCCTGCAGCGCGCGATCCATGGATGCCGTCCGCGTCCGGGATCGCGGACCGGTTTGGGAACTCGGTACCTCCGAATGAGGTGCCGCTGTACGTATGCAGCGCCATCAAAGATGACGCTGTGGCTGCCGAGCTGCACTTTGATGCGGAAACGCATCAAAGGCGCGATTATTACATCGGACTCTTTCATGAGCTCCGATGGTTTCAAAGCAAGAAGACCTCTTCTCGCAGCAAAGTGCCCGAATGGCAGGCACTTTGTCAAAGTTGGAACGCCTTTGTTGAGAACTTCAACAAGAGGCCGAGTGCTTACCGTGATCGGATTAAGCAAGCGCGTGATCGCTTCGAGACGTACTCGAAGCGTGGAAAGCTGGAGCAACTTCATGTTGCTGCTGAGGAGGCAAATGTGCCGTGCGCTGTGCCCGAGGGCTTTCAGTGCACGAAGTGCTTTCCAGGCGCGGTCCGCTTGAGCGACCGCGACCTGAACGGGTACACGTCGTTCCGTGTGCCCGAGAGTCTCAAAGAGCTCCGTGCTAAGTTCTTAGCACGTGAGGGTTCGGGCGCTAGCGATGATCGCAGCGCTCGTGTTACATCCGCTGCGCCAGCGCGTACTGCTCTTCGTACGCCCTCACCATTTCCGGAACGTCCTCCAGCAAGACGTTCCGCGGCTCCCATGTATCTCAATGGGGAGGAAATCCTCTCCAACGAATACGAAAACAAGCCCCTTGAGGATTCGTTTTCGGGATACTATGGTCAACAATCCGCTCAACAATCCAGCGGGTTGAGCGGGCGTCACGGATCGGCGGTGGCGGGGGTGGGAACACGCCCCGGGTATGATCAGCCCCGGGCTGATCAGTATGCGCCTCTCCACGACTGGGTGGCCGTCGTGGAGCGTCTGCAGGGCGCTGAGTTCGCCGCCCTGAAACAGGAGCTGGCGAACCAGAAGGCCCAAGTCGCGGAGGTCTCGCAGACCGCCTCGAATATCCAGGTCGAGCTGGGGACCCAGATGAAGGGGTTGCTCCAGCGCGTCCGCGCGCTGGAGGAGAGGTTGCTCGTCGCCGAGGCCAAGTCCTCCGCTTCTGCCTCGGCTCCTGCCGAGGCTTCGGGTCAGCCGAGCTAGATGGCTCGTGCTGCCGGTATGGCTTCAGCCGTCCGACGTAAAAGGTCGGATGGAGGCGCATGCTAGACGGTATGTCTAGCGTGTATGCGTTGCCGTGCCGTGCCAACACAGTGAACGGCCCGATGAAGCGCGGAGCAAGCTTGCTTGCTCCGAAATCCGAAACTGCATGTCTAGGCAGGTTTTGTGTAGCTAACAAAACTAATGAACCAACTTTAAATTCATTTGTGTTGCCTCTGCCCGCATTGTCTGCGTTCAGCTTCTGTTGATCAACAGAAGCTGCTATTGTGTCTTGGACAAACTGAATCACGGCTTGTCTTTTGGTGATGAAACTGATTGCATCCGAGCTGAAGTCATTCAGCTCGCTCTCCGCTAGAGGCCCGGCCTCTGCGTGGTTCTTTGCAGTGTCTGCGCCCTGCGCAGACCCGTGGTCGTTGGCCATGTTGTTGGGGGAGTCTGCGCCCTGCGCAGACTCATGTGGTTTGTCCATTGTTGCAGCTGACACTGTACAAGTGTCGGCGGTTTTCAGCGGCTGCTGTATTGCAGTCGTAGATCCTCCCCCACTTAAAGTGGGAGCCATCACTCCGAGTAAACTCGGTAGACGTGGATGCCGCATGGCATTCACGTAGAACGGTGTATGCCCGGTCGAGGCATGCACCGAGTTATTGATGGCAAACTCTGCCATCGGTAAGCACTCGCTCCAGTATTGGAACGAGTGAGCGTAGCTCTTCAAAATGTCGACAAGCACGCAATTCACGCGCTCGATTTGACCGTCCGTCTGCGGATGATCCACAGTCGACATTGAAAGTTGGCTCCCAAGAAGTGTAAATACTTATTGCCACAGGTGCGCTCTGAAGCGCGGGTCTCTGTCCGACACGATGTCGGTCGGCATGCCATGGTGTTTGAACACCATGTCGACGAACAGACGGGCCGTCTGCATCGCGGTCACTTCTGCCGGCACCGCAGCAAGATGTACCATCTTGCTGAAGCGGTCGACGAAGACCACAACACCGGTATTCCCTCCGCAGTCCGGGGGAAGACCGAAGATGAAGTCCAAAGACATGGACTTCCAACACTCCGACGGAGTCGGTAGTGATTGTGAAGGAGCCTGCGCGAATGGCGCAGGCTTTACGCGTTGGTACACCTCGCAAGCACGGATGTACTTGCGCACCCACTTATACTGGTGGTGCCAGTAGAAGTCGCGCGTGAGAAGGACGTATGTCTTCTCACGTCCGAGATGTCCCGCAGTCGGGGCATCGTGATACTCGTACATGATCCTGAGTCGCAGGTCATGGTCATTCGGCACGACAACGCGGATCGCGTTGTCGTCGACTGCATTGTAAAGCAGTAGTCCGTCGTGCACACGAAAGCGATGTGCACGCGCTCGAATGTGCTTGGGCAGATTCTGACGGGACTTGTCAGAAGGCGCTGTGCCATAGGCCAGCAAGAGCTTCGCGTCCGCGTCGTGCGCGTACGCGGCCTTCACGTCGTCAAACAGAGATGATGTGGGTTTGCTCGATCGTATGGCGTCAATGGCATTGACGTCAACAGCTTCTGCATAGTCCGGCCGACGTGATAACGCGTCGGCCACCACGTTCAATCTTCCGGGTTTGTATTCGACCCGGAAGTTATACTCCGCAAAGAATGAGAGCCATCTCGCCATTCTTTGTGAAATGTGTGGCGACTTCACTGCGGTGCGCAGTGAAGCATGGTCGGTGTAGACCACAAATGGTCTACTCCCAAGCAAGTACACTCGGAACTTTGCGAGTGCATACTTCATGGCAAGGAGTTCCTTGTCATGCACCGGATAGTTGCGCTCAGCTGGCTTCAGCTGACGCGATTGGTAGTAGACGACACGATCACGGCCCTCGTGATCGTGCTGCATTAACGCGCATCCGATCGCGAAATCGGATGCGTCACACACTACGTGAAATGGGCGATCTTGGTCAGCCACTGCCAAGATCGGCGCCTCAGTCAAGCCCCGCTTGACTGTATCGAATGCCTTTTGGCAATCGGGTGTCCAATTCCACACAGCTTCTTTCTTAAGAAGCTGTGACAGCGGGCGGATCTTGCCCGCATAGTCCTCCACGTACTTGCACAAGTACGTGGCCAAGGAACTGCCTCAGTTCCTTGACACTTGAAGGCGTTGGCCATTCGTTAATCACTCTGACCTTTTCTGGGTCAGGGCGGACACCATTCTTCCCTACGAGACACCCGAGGACGGGTATCTCGCTCGCCCCGAAGATACACTTCTTCAGGTTCGCGTAGAGCTTATGCTTTCGCATAAGCTCAAGTATGCCGGAGATGCACCCTGTGCATCTCTACGTCGTCTTCCCGTCCACAGCCCGGCTGTGGATGAATACATCATCGAAGTAGCTCGGTGCGAAGTCGCGCACCGAGCGCAACAAGTGCGTCACGCACCTGTTGAAAGTCGCAGGGGCATTCTTAAGCCCCTGTGGCATTACTAGCCATTCCCAGAGCATGCCGCTTGGCGTGCTCACTGCCGTGAGAGGGATATCGTTCTCACGCATTAGGATTTGATAAAATCCATCTCGCAAGTCGAGAGCACTGTAAACGGTGCTCCCGGCCATCGAATCGATGATAACATCTTTTCGTGGTATCGGCGTCTGCGCCGGTACCGTCGCATCGTTCAGCTTGTTGTAGGCATGAACGATGCGCCATCCGCCCTGTGGCTTCTTGACACAGAACGTCGGAGCACTGTGCGGGGACTTTGATTCCCGCACTTGTCCTGCTTTACGACGACTTTCAAAGAAGTCGTCGATCGCTTTCACTTGCTCTCGCGGCAGTGGCCACTGCCGCGTGACACAGTACTTCGTGCCCGGCACGAGATTAATCTCGTGCTGAATGCCCTTATCTTGCGGAAGCTCCGCAGGAATCTCTTCCGGGAGTACGTCTTTGTACTCCCTCAACAATTTGTAATAGGGACTCGATTTCAGCGAGTCCCAACCTTGTTCCTCGAAGCGCTCTCGCTTCGTCTTCGCACTGAGAGTGTCTTCACTCTCAGTGGTACTTCCCATGAAGAGCTGCCTCAGCTCTTCGCTCTCGCTCGCCGTTCTTTCGCTGTCCGAAAGAACGCAGACTTGTTCGATGCGTCCATCGTGCAAGTCGCGCGTGAAGCGCTTCCAGCTCATGGCTGGAAGCGAAGTCAACTCCGACGCCGTCGTCGGAGGACTAGCGAGTTCCATGTCACGATACTGGAATCCAGTATCGGTGCGCGTCAAGACGCTTAGCGTCTTGACATTCGGCGTCACAGCCGCAGTCTGCCCAGCAGACTGCTCTTGTTGCGTCTCGGTCCCGGACCGAGACTTGCGCAGCGTTTTCCGCTTGCGCTGTCTTCTTGTTGTGCGGAGCCGGGCTCCGCACAGTTGTTCTTCTGGTCCAGGCCCGGCCGTGGACAGTTGTTCGCCGGCGGACCCTGTCCGCGGGCGCGCGGTATCAAGCCCGGCTTGACCGCATCTTCCTTCGTGCAGCCCGGCTGCACGGTAATGTGTCCCTTCGCCGGCAGACCCTGTCTGCGGGCGCGCGATATCAAGCCCGGCTTGATCGCATGGCGCTTCGTCGTGCAGCCCGGCTGCACGACAGCATGCAAATTGCGTCAGTGCGGTACGTTTGCAACCGTCCGCACTGTTTGCAGCGTCAACTCCCGGAGTTGACACGCCTTCGTCACCTTGACGCCATTCAGTTGACACGCCTTCGTCACCTCGACGCCATTCATTGGCGGAGCCCCTCATGACCGAGGGTGCGTCGGCTCCCGGAGCCGACGCGTCGTTGTCGACCTGACCGCTTCGGGTCAGGGACTGTCCCTTACACGCTTGAACGTGGGTGTTGGTTCCCGGAACCAACACATCTTTTTCTTCCGACGTCGGCAGCATTGCCGACGTTGGTCTCACTTGTGCGCGCCCTCGCGCACTTCCTGGGCACTCCGGGACAGCAGCATAAAGCGCTGTCTCGACTGGTGAGACGCGCGCACCTGCTGGTGCGTGCGCTGCGGTAACAGGGCCATCACTCTCTGTTCCGCTGTCGCGTCCGAAGCGCACGAGCGTGCGCTTCTTCCAGTCTATCACCGGATCATGCCGTGCAAGCCACGGCATGCCCATTACCACGTCGAACTTATCGTCCAGGTCCAGGACGATAAAGTGTTCGACAAACCCTCGTTGTTTGTGCGAGAAGCGCACGTTCACGACGCGCTTCTCGGTCTTTACGATGGCACCTGTTGCCAGTCGCACCTCCAGAAGACTTCGAGGTGTATCTACCTCCTCGAAGTCAAGACTCGGCAGGCTTCGTAGTCGAACAAAGTTGTTCGACGCGCCTGAATCTATCAATGCTCGAAGAGAGTCACTCGCTCTCTTCGAGTAAACCTTCAAGATGACTAGGTTTGGCCTGTCATCTTGTTTCTTGCAGTGAGAGCTGGTCTCACTGGGGGCTGCAGTCCTCAGTGTCGCGTGCCCGATGTCGGCACGCGCGACTGCATTACCAGTAGGGCGCCCCGCGCCTACTGGATGTTCGCGTTTTTTGTTGGTCCGCGGCGATGCCTAGCATCGCCACGACGGCCACCTCCAGGGGGCATGGGAGCTGTACACTCCCGTGCAAAGTGACCGATCCTTCCGCAGCGGAAGCATCGCACGTTACCTCCCTGCTGCTGGTAACCAGCAGTTGTTGCGCTCGAGAGGTCCATTGGCTCCGGACCTCCCGTCCTCGCTACCGGGCGCGGTTGCGGCCTCGGTACGTTTACATGGAGTTTAGCCTGCCGCAGGCTAAACTCTTCTTGCATGGCAAGAGTGATTGCAGCTTCGAGAGTACTCGGGTACTCTCGGAAGAGATAGGTCTTCACAGGCCCATCTCTAAGCCCCTTCATGAACGTGACGACCTTGGTCGCCTCGTCAATCGGGTTAGTCACGATATTTGATACCAAATATCGTGCGCGCTGCGCGTCAGCATGGACGTCATGCTTACCCTGCTGAAGATCGAGAAACTCCGCCCTCGACCGGAACTCGCTTTGCGGGGACTCAAACGCTTGTTTGAGCTCCTCTTTGAACACTTCGTACGTGCTGAAGCACGTAGGATCGGAGAGTCGGCGTCCATCCGCCCGACTCCTTGCGCGTCCACCAAGGCAGGACATGGCGAACGCGACCTTCGACAGCGGGTCGACGATGCGTCGAGTCGCTATGGCTGTGTCGAGCTCGACAAGCCACCGGAGGAGAGACTCGCCCTTTCTTCCCACGTAATTGCTTACGCTCAATTTCAAAGCTTGAGCACGCGGTGTCGTCCCTGACGACGCCGTCACTGAGGAAGCAGCGTCACGCTGCTCCTTCATGATGAATCCCAGAGCAACACCATGTTGCTCCGTCGGCGATAGCGTACGCAGCATTGTAGCTATCGCCGCTTCTCCAATGACTGTTGACAGTCGTTGGAGGGCCTCCCACTCTGGGTCAGACAGGTGGGGGCAGTCAGCGCGTGCAACATGCTTTCCAGGCGTGTTGGAGCTCTCCATGGGCACCTCCGTGCTCATGTGGTTCTCGGCTCCGCGTTCGTACACCGCGTACGAACGTCAAGCAGTCGGTCGTTGGACGGACTACAAGTGCTACCAGGTGTAGTGGGTCTAACTTGACTCACTACTTTAGCTTACACGTTGCGCAACGTGTATGAGGAAGCGTAAGTACTTAGTAATTACTTAGGTTAATTATATTTGAATACACAACTATAAGTTAAGTAAGAAAGGATTCCAAGTGACTTAGATTAGGTAAAATGAAAACTGTATTGTTTGTAAATTGATCTTCCTCTAAAAGCTGCTAAAACTGTTTATCATCTATGAAAGGGTTGGCAGCGGCTGGCTGTCAGAGCCCCGCTAATATGCATGTCTCTGATTGGTAGAAAGATGCTGCTTTCTACCAATAGGATCTTTTGGGTATGTATGGACCACTCACTATGGTGGTCCACTTCAATGTATCCATCGGTGTGTCTTACACCAATGTGAGGAAGTATCCAAAACGTTTAACAGATAACCTATCTGTTAAATTCACAAGTGGCTTGCAGCCACTTGTACGTGTAACCCCGTTACAGTGTGTCATGGTGCAGTAGCAAACAGGGAGGCGTGTCACTCTCGACTGCTGAAGCTGAACTTATCGCACTAAGTGAGGGAGCCAAGCAAAGTGAGCGGTTGTGGCATTTGCTGGGAGATATGGGATTTCCTCAAAAGGTACCAGTGCAGGTATGGTGTAACAGCAACGCTGCCATCAGCATTGTGAAAAACCCTCGAAATCACAGAGCAAATAAGCACATTGAGATCCGCTATCTGTTTACGAAGGACCTTGTTGAACTCGGTCGCCTTAAGATAGCCTATTGCTCTACAACAGAGATGAGAGCGGATATTCTCACTAAAGCTCTTCCCACAAAACAATTCCTGAAACTAAGAGAGAAACTAGGCGTTCGCGAACTGAAATTGTCCCCTAGTACTTAGTGGGAGTGTTGAATGAGGAAGCGTGCAGCGCGCGCCCCGCTCGTTGAATGGCAGCAGGCAACGCCTGCCTGCCAGTCGAGTAATTGAATAATGAAAGAAAAACCTTGTTAAGTTGTTAATGTTTATATTAGCAATTACGAGAGGAAAATGTTCTGATCGCCAGCTGCGATCTGGATAGTACAGGCAGAGAGCTGCCTGCCATCCATAGTGCGATGACGACAAGAGGCCGAGGAGTGAGCTGTCGAGGACGCAGTCCGAAGACGAGCTCACTTCCTCTTTTGCCTCCAGGTACCGAGCACGGACCTAGAGTAGTAGGCATAGGAATAAGAGGTTAAGAGTAATATATTGTTGTGAACTCCTACAGTATTCTGCTCATTTAACAAGACGAAGGTAGACCCTGCGAAGTCTTCCGTCCAAAGACCCGTCGTATGATCCATGCAGAGTAACGCGTACCATAGCCTGTTCATATCCAGCGCGAGGATTTATATTCGAGAATTTTCGTGAGTGACCAAATCCGAATCCATTTCACTAGTTTTGTACGGAAACAAAAATGAAGGATCGTTTACTAAATTCGTTGGTTGGTAAACTCAAAAGACTTAACAAAAACACTCTCAAGCATCCTCGCGCTGGATATGAACAGGCTATGGTACGCGTTACTCTGCATGGATCATACGACGGGTCTTTGGACGGGAGACTTCGCAGGGTCTACCTTCGTCTTCTTGTGGTTCGGCTTCGGCGTCTTCTTAGCCGGCGGCTTCGGCGTCCCCTTGGGACTCGTCTTCTGCGCTGAACTCCCGTTAACGCCTCCTTTTTCGGGCTGGCTGGTGGGGTCTTCTTCGGACTTGTCAATGTCCGGTCTTCGGTCAGGTCACTGTTCGAGATGGGAGGGTACGCCTTGTTGCCGCCTGTGGTTGTTGGAGAAGAGCCGCCAGTGGCTTTCGTATGGGACGTCGAGCCATTTCCACCAGTCACCGGCTTCAAGCCGCTTCTACCCGCCAGAGTGGTCAAGTCCATTGGAACGATGTCCTTGCCGGAGTACCACCAACAGGCTGAGACTTGGTACTAGGTAGAGCGCCCCGCTTTTTGCCGTAGGGCGACGAGTTCACGCCTGGAAGTAGGCCGCCCTTATTGATGGGATCGATACTGGAGGGCATTGTGCTAGCCCCTTGGTTCGCCTGTTGCTGCTGAGATGTTGGGTTATTCGCGGCAGTGGCCAGGTCCGCCAGGTCGGAGAAGATCGGCCTGTCGTATCCAGACCGCAGCAAATTGCGCTCCGGCGCGGCAACCGCACACTGAATGGCAACTGCCAAGAATACGAGAGTCGACAGAAGCTGCATTTGTATTGTAGGTTCTCTTGTTTGGGTAGCTGTGCCGGATACGACCCGAAATCAGAAGTGAACTCTCCATCGCCGCCGACACCGACGATCTCGGGTGGTTTCTGTCACTGAGCTGCCACAGATGCCACAGTAAATGCATCGGGCATGGTAATACTTGTGGAAAGGGTTGTACATAACCTTGCGCTGCATGACCAGGTGCCTTTCACAATTCGCATGTATGACATTGACCAACTGTATGCGTGGGCAGACCATAACCACTTTGCCTGCTGCTTTGCCACTTATTAGTGCGCCCCTGCGCCGGTTACCTTCTGGTAAGCAAGCTCACCTCTTCCAGTGTTGGTTTGTAAACAAGTGGAGCCAAGTGTGCGGCTATGATATTGCTTAATTGTCTGCAGGGTAGCAAGCAATGCTCTGCTGAGCTACAGATACAGTAGTAGAGGCTGCAGCAGTGACCCAATCGTACATATGCACACCCTGCGATGACCATTAGCAATGCACAAGCGCATGCACCAGGCCCTTGTTGCCACGCAGTAGCCTGTTGGTATTGGACTTCCCTCGTGGCGTCTAACCATCGCGTGTAAAGCGACCCGGTGTTCACTACGCGCCGTACACGTTGACAATCGTGTCGACGAACTTTGAGGACAAATTAACATATTTAGCCTCAATCTCTTCCTCTGCTGCGGGAGGGCCACATATGGGGGTGCTAGTGGGGGTGGCGCCGTGCACAGCTAGTCCGACTCGCAGTGTCAAGCAGCGATGGCCTGTCGTTGCCGTTCGCTGTTGTCTCTTCTTTTGTATACAGCCTTTTGAAGGTGCTCTAATTTCAGATGCTACGGTTGTAGAGCAGTCTGCTCGAAAGTTTGTCATTCAGAGCAACGCCATACGAATGAACGGCACCGTAAACACATATCGGATAGTATGTATCTCGTACGAAGCTATGAAAAACAACCTACTACCTCCTTAGTCTACTTATGGTACTCTACAGCCCAAGTCTGCTGCTACAATACACGGTGAAGGTTTGGTCTCGCGACTCCCGAGCATTCGGCCTGTGGCTCGATACAGAACTAGTCATCTACTTATCCGTCTTGGCGCCCACCGCGGTGGAGGCTGCCTCGTGAAGTCCACCGTGTACGTGTCGCCGGACCCGGAGGTAGGTGTGGCCGACAGACCCAGATCGTCAGTAGAGACCGAACTTGATCCCTAAGATACCCTGTTCGTCACACTACTGCCGACACAGACCAGAGTTCCCGTGTGAAGGCTATTGCCGCCCTGACGAAGCTGGCCGCAATCTATCCATGGTGGCGAAGTGGCATTTCATCAGTGAATCGCAAACTACTGTTTGAGGACAAATTGCCGTCGACAACGCGCTCGTGCTAAGTGTGTCCTCGCATGCTGTGCATTATGTACTACGTACCGAGCAGCAAGTCTCCACCGATCTGAGACGGTGTGCCGATCGAATTGCAGGCTGATAAGGTAGCTGTCACCATTTTAACGATGTAGTGGTCCCGAACGAGGGACCGTAAGAGTCTAAGCTGCATACGGGCGAACTAGCAACGCTAGCTCTAAACTGTATCTTAAAGCTGTGTGTGGCTGTCGATCTCTAAAGCTGTTTAATGTGGACTCGGGCAGCGGTGGTGTGGTACAGCTCTTCTTAGTCTACCCTCGAGGTTTTGTATTACTTTGTGACTCGAATAGTTCTAGACCACCAATAGACACTAACACTGAACCTAGAGCCACTCTACGGTCAACGAATGGAGAGAGACTTTCATGGGCCCGCTTTATCTGGATGTAGACCGCCCAAATTGACCAAACCTTAGTCACAGGACTTTACATCAGCTCCTCACCGCCACCAACGTGCCAGAACTGGTGCGCGATCTCACAAGGGGCCCTGGCCCCCAGCAAGCATGATGGCCACGAACAACCCTACAGGTATGATCGAGGAACCATAATTTGGACCACTTCGTCGACGCTGTGCGGATGAAGGAGCCGTACTATCTTGCTCTCTGTTACGAGCGTCCACATCCTCGTATCTAGCGACGCAGCTCGGGTAGCAGTTCATTATCTCATTTGCCTAGTCGCAGAACAACACAGTCAACCAACCCGTACAAACCAACAACAAAGATGCAGCTTCTTTCGACCATCGTCCTGCTGGCAGCGGCTGCTAACTGTGCGCAGGCTACCCCCGAGCGCAAGTTGCTTCGGACGGGATACGGCTTTTCGGGCTCGTCGATCAGCAGTTTGCTGCCAAGTACGGGTGCTACAACATTAACCTCCGGCAGCGGCCTTTCGAGCCTTTCGAGCCTTTCGAGCCTTTCGAGCCTTTCGAGCCTTTCGAACCTCTCAGACCTTTCAGGTCTGGTGGGTAGCGGTGGTCTATCATCCATCCTGAGCGGTCTGACATCAAGCACTGGAACCGGGACCGGACTCAGCAGCCTCACGAACCTCATGGGCATTACCACTGGATCTTCGGCCACCAGCAGCTTGTTGTCGTCCACTACGGGGACCACCACGGGATCATCGACTGGTGGCAATGTGCAGGCATCCACCACGACCGCGACGGGATCCAGCACTTCAACGACAACTGTTGCATCTGGCGACGACTCCACCACACAGGCGTCGGCGAAGTGAGCAAGCGGGTGTTGGTCGACTTACCCTTGTCGAACTGAGGAGCTTTCATGTTGAGTATTTGCGGCGTATTTTCAGTTTAGTTGCGAGTGTCTTTGAATGCAGTATCTGGCGAATACAACTTCAACTACATGTACCAGTCTGTTTGCTTTGAAGGGTTCCAATGCGAGCATGCTTTAGGCAATAATCACCATCTGCCATGAACCTTGCGCCTTGTGCCAGGCCGACGACAGTTGCAAGGTCTTATCCATCTAACCGCAGGCTTGTGGTCCCCACGAAATAACAGTTTACGTGAAGCGATGGGGTGACTCGAGAGCCGACCCAGTTCGTGCTTCGCCACTTCTAACAAGTCCATTCTCCAAATTTACCACCCTTATCGTCAATCTCCAACTCACTGCTCAACCCAGCCGCCATGAAGTTTGCCGCGATTTTTTCTCTTGTGGTTGTTTGCCTGAATTCCTCATGCACGACTGCGCAGCTCGACTTTGTGAGATCAAACGACATCTAACCCATAGACTTCTCAACTCTCACAGTGCCACCCGTAAGCAACCAAGGCGCCCATGGCGTGGGCAAAGGTAATGCACGCCGTCTGCGAGACATCAGTAACTCCGGCGTTGTTGTCGTTGGAAGAAACGGAGGCGGGATCCAACCGTTGCTCGACGGAGAGCGAGCGCAGTAAATTGCATGCAGCAAAAGATTAAGCGTTCTGCCAGCACAAGAAACACGATATACTGTAGTAGCCGTATGGTGAACCTATGTGGTCTACCATCATCCCACCTTTGGAGCCTTTCTACTTCGAGGCCGGAACAAACGCGAAGAGTCTATGTAAAGCCAGGAATGTATTTATTTGTCCGCAATGAATCGAGTTCATGCACAGCTACGCATCACTAAACACAATTGTACAGCTCCAGGAACGAAGAGCCCCCAGCATGGGGCACTTACTCCGATCCCGCCGTGGTCTGCTGCTGCGTCGTCTCGTCCGAGCCGTCCGCCTGCTTCTTTCCCTTGCCTTTGCCGCCCTTCCCAGGGAACGGCGCGTGCTTGCCGTGTCCAGGGAAGCTGCCGTCGAACGAGCCGTGCCACTTGCCAGGACCCGGGAAGCTGCCGTCGAACGAGCCAGCCCACTTGTGGTGGCCGCCGAAGCTGCCGTTAAAGGATCCCTTCGGGGGGTGCGGTCCGTGACGTCCGCCAAAGTGGCCGCCCCAGCTGCCGTCGGGCATCTTGCCGTCGAAGGATCCCTTAGGGTGGTGCGGGTGGTGACCTCCCCAGCTACCGTCAGGCTTCTTGCCGTCCCACGATCCGTCGCGCGGTTTGTGCTTCATGGCTCCAGCCGAGTTGGAGCCCGTCCCACTCAGCGTGGAAAAGTCGACCGACTTCATGGAAGCGGAGCGGAGCATTTGGTGGCCTTCGGTACACTGGGCGATGACAGCGAAGAGCGCGAGCGTCGAGAAGAACTTCATTGTTGGTTGGTGGTGGTTCGAGTTGTGAACGAGAGGAAGTAAAATTGGAAGTGAGCTTAGTTTAGGATCGCAGAGCTCAGGAGAGAGAGATGGAGCGTGTTGCGAACGGAAAACCATCGACGTGCCCGTAGCTTGGTGTCCAGCGCGTGCTGCTAAACCAGCTGGAAGCGCGTCATGACCGCAGTAGTTGTGAGGATTCGGTTCGTCAAAGGGGTGTGGCCTGTGCTCAGGAACGTCATAGTGCAGGGCCTTCAGCTTTGGTCGCCGTTGAAGAGCACAAGAGAGATTGGCGGTGCTTTGATAGTTGTCATAGGATCACGCGACTCGAGCTACGTAGCAATGAAGGCTTCGAACAGCCGAGATAGCTGAGGAATCGATGCGATAGATCTCAGGATCGAGCGACGACGTGTCCCCTGAACAAATCGTCCTGCCCACATGATCAGCCAAATATGTCAATACGACTCGACTATGCGCGGATTTCACATCCGTAGAGCGATATGGTAGGCACCCCATCACACTTCAACGTCGTAGGTGTCGTGCAGCTCGCGGCCAATAGACTCTGACTCACAAACATCGTCGGTTTTCCAAGAAACCACATCACTTCCTTGCGAGATGCGAATGAAAATGCCTTAGTTCGCAGCTAGCAGTTGGCGTCAAAGAAGAATTGGTGAATGTTGTTATAATCCCGGTGCTTTAACGTGCATGTAGTGGGCCTCCTCCTACCGGAGCGGGTGCCATCCTTTGCTGTCTATGTGTGTTTCGCACCATCTTGGTCTAGCATTTTAGTATATTTGGTAGTCGAGCAACAGTGACGCCATAATCATGTCTTCACGTGCGCTCCGTCGGTGTGAACATGACGCGCGCGCAGACCATCACGGCCGCAGGCACTCTCACGGCGGACGACAGCATCGTGGCCGACTCCACGAGCACGACGACCGGCGGGTCGGCTGGCGGACCTGGGAGCGGTCCCGCCAATGGTTTTGCAGGATCTGCGGCTACCTTGAGCGGCTCCAGTGCACGAAGCACGCAAGCAGAGCGCCTGGCTGTCGAGCGCTGTTGAGTTATACATGTATCCTGGCACCGGGTAGGCCCCCACAGTGCACAAAAAATATAAACGCAGCGCAATAAACAAATGAGTTGGCTAATGTTCTCATGTTGCTGTGCCAGTGAGATTGTGGGTCATCGTTTGTTGCACTTCCAGGAGCCGCAGGGGAGTTCGCCGCCTTGTTGAAGACCCGCTTGTTGGTCAGCGGGGAGGAGGTCTATATAAAGAGGTAAACACAGCGTTTTCGGTTCATTTTTCACTCTTCATTTTGCTCAGGATGAGCTCCACTCCGGGTGATACTTGTCAAGGCTGGGTCTTGTCACAAGACCATATCCAGACAGCCCATTCAATGGGAATACTTCGTCCTGATGTGCCTGTGAACGAATCGACACCACGTACTTTTCAGTTTGGGGAAGCATACAGAAAGTGCAAGAATATCGGCTTGGATACATTTGGCTCTCAGAGTGCTGTTCAACGTCGGTGCAAGGAATTTGCTACGAAATTCGGCTTCCAGCTGTATGTAAAAGGCAACAGCTCCAAGAAAAACAACGACGGCAACGCGAAGTATTGTTGTAAAAGACTGAACAGACGACAGCTGAATGACGGCGCTGATTCTGCACAAGAATGTCCCTGCTATTTCAATGCAGCTGGAGCAGACGGAGTTTGGAGATTGACTAAAGCAACTTCAGTCACAACTACGTCGTGTTCGTCGGTTCGACGTCTGCTCCGTGTGTAGAAGGATTGGTGCAAGTAACAGAGAAAGCGCTGCAAAACGCGACTCAACAAACAGCGGAAATTGTTTCGCTGGTAGAAACGGAGATGCTGCCTGCTCATGACCGCTCTACCGCAACCATGACAGGGACTACAATTTCGACGTTTCTAAGATGCAAAGGCCTCAGTGTGTCCCGTACGGCAATCTTTCGCATCAAAATGCAGATTGATGACAAACTCCATGAAGATAGACAGGATAGCTATCAAAGACTGGAAGCCTATTTGCGGCTGATGGCTGTAAAGAATCCTGGATCAGTTTGGAGGTTCGAGACGTATTCCGATGGCACATTTATGCGAGCTGGATTTACTCCTAATGTTGGGATTCACATCTCGAAAAACGCTAGACGTCTGTTTGGTTTCGATGGTGCGCATTTAAAAGGGGAGATGAACCAGTATGGCGTGTTTTTGGTTGCTACTGCAAAAGACTTTGACAAGTCTATTGTGCCTTTTGCCTTTAGCATTGCCCCGAAGGAAAATTACGAGCATTGGTGCTGGTTTCTAAATCTCGTCAAGCAAGCTCTCTGTGGTAGCAAGATCCCCCTCACCACCGAAGATCGTGGTACGATCTGCAAACTCGCGAGAAGCGACTGTGAGAACGACTACAATTTGTGTAAATCCGAGTTGTTAGCTGTCAATCCCGAGGCCATGGCTTACTTAGAAGACAGCAAAAATTTGGCTCCGCAGGACTGGATAAAATACAAGTTCACAGAATACTACAAACTACCAACGTATGGGGAGATCACGTCAAATTTATCGGAGCAAGCCAACAATCGGATCGGAAACGAGTGTTGGAGTCCCAAGCCCCTAGATACTTTTAGCATTTAGTTTCGAAAGCTGAGTGAGTTGCTGTCAGCTCGACGCCAAATTGCCGCTAAATGGATCGGTAATTCAGCGGATACCAATCGCATACCAAGGTTACAAACCAAACTCAGCGATCTAACCAAGGCAACAGACAAGTGCCAGTTTACGCCATGCATGGCTGGTTCTTACTCAATCCAATTCATAGGACCAATCAACCAGGCCGGGTACATTCATCCCTGGCGCCAAGTCGACCTACCCGACAGAGTGTGTACTTGTGGAGACTGGGTAGACTCGAATTTCCGTGTGCGCACGCTGTAAAAGCTGCAATCGTTGAAGGTTCAGCACTGGGCACTCTATACTACAAGGAACTACTTTCTCTGCGTCACTACAACGATAGATACAAGTTTCCGTTCAAGCCATGGCCAACTGATGTTCCTCTTTCCCGAGACGAGACCGTGCGAGTGCCCACTGTCTTGGTTGAACCAGAGGAAATGGGATCTCGTGGCAAAACGCCTGGCCCCAATAAGACTCACAAGCGCAAAAGAGCGAAGAACGGCGTCTAAAAGGCAAAGTCTGAGTGTATACAATTTAGTTTAGTCGGTAGAAATTCGGATCACTTCATGTAGAAATTTATTTTTTAGTTAACAATTTCTGAAAGGCGTCTAAAATGGAGAGTCTGAGTGTATACCATTTATTTTAGTCGGTAGAAATTTGCGTCACTTCATTTAGAAATTCGTTTGTTAGTTAGAAATGCTATCTGATCAATTTGAGGGCATTAATTTTTAAAACTGTACGTTTACGCACTGGTTGTGGTGAATTTGAAGTGAATTAGCAGTGATTCTGACACCTTTCGGACACCCCATTGCAGTTGGGAATCGAAAAGTCTGACGGGAATTGGACATAATTGCATGAACACTCTCGGTACACGTATGGGTACAAAACGGAATGGTAGCATAACAGTGGTAAGAGTGGGAGCACCAATTTACTAATCACCGATTAACCAAGATCTACGAGGTCCGCAAAATTAACCTTGGCGAGCTCTTTGGCAGACGCCAGGGCTGCGGCAGGATCTTCCCCAGCCGCTTTGGCTGCATCATCAATAGCGAGCCCACCGGCACGCTCGAGCTTTTTCTTTAGGAAGTGGACTCGATTGCTGAGGTGACTTGCTAACTTCCGCGCCTTCTGCTGCGCCTTTTTCGACTTCTTGTCGCATCTGTTTTTCTTTTGAAGGTGACGGCGCAAGTTGGCAGGTCGTGCGAATACTTTCGCACACTTCCAGCACGTGCGCGGCTTGCGCTGGCATGGTCGACCGGGCTGCGTGCGGAGTTCCGTGGGCATTGTTGGATGGTAAATCCGACATTGAAATTGGAAAAGTTAGCTCCGTCAAATTCGCTCACTAGTCCTACAGCTCTCGTCCTCACACTTCACTTACTAGTTAGCCTTCTCAACGACGTCACCGCACATCCAGTGCCGACACGACCAGCGCTCCCCCAGGTCGTAACCGTTCCATGTAGCTTCATGCAGTCGAGTTTCTTTCCGCGGATGCCGCCCAGCTCCTTGATCTTGCTCGCTTCGTTCGCTTGCTCAGTTGGCGATCACCGACACAAACGCGAGTTGCTCTACGTCACCGTTTTCTCCCACTGCCAGTCATCACTTACCTTGGCATCGATCCAGTGTCGACGCCACGCAATTCCGTCGTCGAGTGGCGTCTAATCATCTCCTCACCGCGCGTCTCATCAACTCGGCAGCCATCTTGTAACGGGGTTACACGCACAAGTGGCTAAAAGCCACTTGTGATTTTAACAGATAAGATATCTGTTAATAGTTTTAGATACTTCCTCACCTTGGTGTAAGTCACACCAATGGATACATTGAAGTGGACCACCATAGTGAGTGGTCCATACATACCCAAAAGATCCTATTGGTAGAAAGCAGCATCTTTCTACCAATCAGAGACATGCATATTAGCGGGGCTCTGACAGCCAGCCGCTGCCAACCCTTTCATAGATGATAAACAGTTTTAGCAGCTTTTAGAGGAAGATCAATTTACAAACAATACAGTTCTCATTTTACCTAATCTAAGTCACTTGGAATCCTTTCTTACTTAACTTATAGTTGTGTATTCAAATATAATTAACCTAAGTAATTACTAAGTACTTACGCTTCCTCATACACGTAGCGCAACGTGTAAGCCAAAGTAGTGAGTCAAGTTAGACCCGCTACACCTGGTAGCACTTTGTAGTCCGTCCAACGACCGACTGCTTGACGTTCGTACAGGGTGTACGAACGCGGAGCCGAGAACCTCATGAGCACAGAGGTGCCCATGGAGAGCTCCAATACGCCTGTACCGCAGGTTGGACGCGCTGACTGCCCCCACCTGTCTGACCCAGAGTGGGAAGCCCTCCAACGACTGTCAACAGTCATTGGAGAAGCGGCGATAGCTACGATGCTGCGTACGCTATCGCCGACGGAGCAACATGGTGTTGCTCTAGGATTCATCATGAAGGAGCAGCGGGATGCTGCTTCCTCAGTAACGGCGTCGTCAGGGACGACACCGCGTGCTCAAGCTTTGAAATTGAGCGTAAGCAATTACGTGGGAAGAAAGGGCGAGTCTCTCCTCCGGTGGCTTGTCGAACTCGACACAGCCATAGCGACTCGACGCATCGTCGACCCACTGTCGAAGGTCGCGTTCGCCATGTCCTGCCTTGGTGGACGCGCAAGGAGTCGGGCGGATGGACGCCGACTCTCCGATCCTACGTGCTTCAGCACGTACGAAGTGTTCAAAGAGGAGCTCAAACAAGCGTTTGAGTCCCCGCAAAGCGAGTTCCGGTCGAGGGCGGAGTTTCTCGATCTTCAGCAGGGTAAGCATGACGTCCATGCTGACGCGCAGCGCGCACGATATTTGGTATCAAATATCGTGACTAACCCGATTGACGAGGCGACCAAGGTCGTCACGTTCATGAAGGGACTTAGAGATGGGCCTGTGAAGACCTATCTCTTCCGAGAGTACCCGAGTACTCTCGAAGCTGCAATCACTCTTGCCATGCAAGAAGAGTTTAGCCTGCGGCAGGCTAAACTCCATGCAAATGTACCGAGGCCGCAACCGCTCCCGGTAGCGAGGACGGGAGGTCCGGAACCAATGGACCTCTCGAATGCAACAACTGCTGGTTACCAGCAGCAGGGAGGTAACGTGCGATGCTTCCGTTGCGAAAGGATTGGTCACTTTGCACGGGAGTGCACAGCTCCCATGCCCCCTGGAGGTGGCCGTCGTGGCGATGCTAGGCATCGCCGCGGACCAACAAAAAACGCGAACATCCAGTAGGCGCGGGGCGCCCTACTGGTAATGCAGTCACGCGTGCCGACATCGGGCACGCGAGACTGAGGACTGCAGCCCCCAGTGAGACTCGCTCTCGCTGCAAGAAACAAGATGACAGGCCGAACCTAGTCATCTTGAAGGTTTACTCGAAGAGAGCGAGTGACTCTCTTCGAGCATTGATAGATTCAGGCGCGTCGAACAACTTTGTTCGACTACGAAGCCTGCCGAGTCTTGACTTCGAGGAGGTAGATACACCTCGAAGTCTTCTGGAGGTGCGACTGGCAACAGGTGCCATCGTAAAGACCGAGAAGCGCGTCGTGAACGTGCGCTTCTCGCACAAACAACGAGGGTTTGTCGAACACTTTATCGTCCTGGACCTGGACGATAAGTTCGACGTGGTAATGGGCATGCCGTGGCTTGCACGGCATGATCCGGTAATAGACTGGAAGTAGCGCACGCTCGTGCGCTTCGGACGCGACAGCGGAACAGAGAGCGATGGCCCTGTTACCGCAGCGCACGCACCAGCCGGTGCGCGCGGCTCACCAGTCGACAGCGCTTAATGCTGCTGTCCCGGAGTGCCCAGGAAGTGCGCGATGGCGCGCACAAGTGAGACCAACGTCGGCAATGCTGCCGACGTCAGAAGAAAAAGTTGTACTGGTTCCGGGAACCAATACCCACGTTCAAGCGTGTAAGGGACAGTCCCTGACCCGAAGAGGTCACGTCGACAACGACTCGTCGGCTCCGGGAGCCGACGCACCCTCAGTCATGAGGGGCTCCGCCAATGAATGGCGTCGAGGTGACGAAGGCGTGTCAACTCCGGGAGTTGACGCTGCAAACAGTGCGGACGGTTGCAAACGTACCGCGCTGACGCAATTTGCATGCTATCGTGCAGCCGGGCTGCACGACGAAGCGCCATGCGATCAAGCCGGGCTTGATATCGCGCGCCCGCAGACAGGGTCTGCCGGCGAAGGGACACATTACCGTGCAGCCGGGCTGCACGAAGGAACATGCGGTCAAGCCGGGCTTGATACCGCGCGCCCGCGGACAGAGTCCGCCGGCGAATAACTGTCCACGGCCGGACCTGGACCAGAAGAACAACTGTGCGGAGCCGGGCTCCGCACAACAAGAAGACGGCGCAAGCGGAGAACGCTGCGCAAGTCTCGGTCCGGGACCGAGACGCATCAAGAGCTGTCTGCTAGGCATACAGAGGCGGTGACGGCGGATGTCGAGACGCTAAGCGTCTTGACGCGCACCGATACTGGATTCCAGTATCGTGACATGGAACTCGCTAGTCCTCCGACGACGGCGTCGGAGTTGACTTCGCTTCCAGTCATGAGCTGGAAGCGCTTCACGCGCGACTTGCACGATGGACGCATCGAGCAGGTCTGCGTTCTTTCGAACAGCGAAAGAACGGAAAGCGAGAGCGAAGAGCTGAGACAGCTCTTCATCGGAAGTACCACTGAGAGTGAAGACACGCTCAGTGCGAAGACGAAGCGAGAGCGCTTCGAGGAACAAAGTTGGGACTCGGTACAGTCGAGTTCCTATTACGAATTGTTGAGGGAGTACAAAGACGTACTCCCGGAAGAGATTCCTGCGAAGCTTCCGCAGGATAAGGGCATTCAGCACGAGATTGATCTCGTGCCGGCACGCAGTACTGTGTCACGCGGCAGTGGCCACTGCCGCGAGAGCAGGTAGAAGCAATCGACGACTTCTTTGAAAGTCGTCGCAAAGCTGGACAAGTGCGGGAATCGAAGTCCCCGCACAGTGCTCCGACGTTCTGTGTCAAAAAGGCACAGGGCGGATGGCGCATCGTTCATACCTACAAGCTGAATGATGCGACGGTACCGGCGCAGACGCCGATACCGCGAAAAGATGTTATCATCGATTCGATGGCCGGGAGCACCGTTTACAGTGCTCTCGACTTGCGAGATGGATTCTATCAGATCCTAATGCGCGAGAGCGATATCCCTCTCACGGCAGAGCACGCCAAGCGGCATGCTCTGGGAGTGGCAAGTGATGCCGCAGGGACTCCCAAACGCCCCTGCGACCTTCAACAGGTGCGTGACGCACTTGTTGCGCTCGGTGCGCGACTTCGCACCGAGCTACTTCGATGATGTATTCATCCACAGCCGGGCTGTGGACGGGAAGACCGACGTAGAGATGCACAGGGTGCATCTCCGGCAGCTACTTGAGCTTATGCGAAAGCATAAGCTCTACGCGAACCTGAAGAAGTCTATCTTCGGGGCGAGCGAGATACCCGTCCTCGGGTGTCTCGTAGGGAAGAATGGTGTCCGCCCTGACCCAGAAAAGGTCAGAGTGATTAACGAATGGCCAACGCCTTCAAGTGTCAAGGAACTGAGGCAGTTCCTTGGCTTGGCCACGTACTTGTGCAAGTACGTGGAGGACTATGCGGGCAAGATCCGCCCGCTGTCACAGCTTCTTAAGAAAGAAGCTGTGTGGAATTGGACACCCGATTGCCAAAAGGCATTCGATACAGTCAAGCGGGGCTTGACTGAGGCGCCGATCTTGGCAGTGGCTGACCAAGATCGCCCATTTCACGTAGTGTGTGACGCATCCGATTTCGCGATCGGATGCGCGTTAATGCAGCACGATCACGAGGGCCGTGATCGTGTCGTCTACTACCAATCGCGTCAGCTGAAGCCAGCTGAGCGCAACTATCCGGTGCATGACAAGGAACTCCTTGCCATGAAATACGCACTCGTAAAGTTCCGAGTGTATTTGCTTGGAAGTAGACCGTTTGTGGTCTACACCGACCATGCATCACTGCGCACTGCAGTGAAGTCACCACACTTATCACAAAGAATGGCGAGATGGCTCTCATTCTTTGCGGAGTATAACTTCCGGCTCGAATACAAACCCGGAAGATTGAATGTGGTGGCCGACGCGTTGTCACGTCGGCCGGACTACGCAGAAGCTGACGTCAATGCCATCGACGCCATGCGATCGAGCAAACCCACATAATCTCTGTTGGATGATGTGAAGGCCGCGTACGCGCACGACGCGGACGCGAAGCTCTTGCTGGCCTATGGCACAGCGCCTTCTGACAAGTCCCGTCAGAATCTGCCCAAGCACATTCGAGCGCGTGCACATCGCTTTCGTGTGCACGACGGACTACTGCTTTACAATGCAGTCGACGACAACGCGATCCGCGTTGTCGTGCCGAATGACCATGACCTGCGACTCAGGATCATGTACGAGTATCACGATGCCCCGACTGCGGGACATCTCGGACGTGAGAAGACATACGTCCTTCTCACGCGCGACTTCTACTGGCACCACCAGTATAAGTGGGTGCGCAAGTACATCCGTGCTTGCGAGGTGTACCAACGCGTAAAGCCTGCGCCATTCGCGCAGGCTCCTTCACAATCACTACCGACTCCGTCGGAGTGTTGGAAGTCCATGTCTTTGGACTTCATCTTCGGTCTTCCCCCGGACTGCGGAGGGAATACCGGTGTTGTGGTCTTCGTCGACCGCTTCAGCAAGATGGTACATCTTGCTGCGGTGCCGGCAGAAGTGACCGCGATGCAGACGGCCCGTCTGTTCGTCGACATGGTGTTCAAACACCATGGCATGCCGACCGACATCGTGTCGGACAGAGACCCGCGCTTCAGAGCGCACCTGTGGCAATAAGTATTTACACTTCTTGGGAGCCAACTTTCAATGTCGACTGTGGATCATCCGCAGACGGACGGTCAAATCGAGCGCGTGAATTGCGTGCTTGTCGACATTTTGAAGAGCTACGCTCACTCGTTCCAATACTGGAGCGAGTGCTTACCGATGGCAGAGTTTGCCATCAATAACTCAGTGCATGCCTCGACAGGGCATACACCGTTCTACGTGAATGCCATGCGGCATCCACGTCTACCGAGTTTACTCGGAGTGATGGCTCCCACTTTAAGTGGGGGAGGATCTACGACTGCAATACAGCAGCCGCTGAAAACCGCCGACACTTGTACAGTGTCAGCTGCAACAACGAACAAACCACATGAGTCCGCGCAGGGCGCAGACTCCTCCAACAACAACACGGGTCTGCGCAGGACGTAGACACCATCAAGAACCACGTAGAGGCCGGACCTCTAGCAGAGAGCGAGCTGAATGACTTCAGCTCGGATGCGATCAACTTCGTTAACAAAAGACAAGCCGTAATTCGGTTTGTCCAGGATGCAATAGCAGCTTCTGTTGATCAACAGAAGCTGAACGCAGACAATGTGGGCAAAGGCAACACAAATGAATTCAAAGTTAGTTCATTGGTTTTGTTAGCTACTCAAAACCTGCCCAAACATGCAGTTTCAGACTTCGGAGCAAGCAAGCTTGCTCCGCGCTTCATCGGGCCGCTCACTGTGTTGGCACGGCACGGCAACGCTTACACGCTAGACATACCGTCTAGCATGCGCCTCCATCCGACCTTTTAGGTCGGGCGGCTGAAGCCGTACCTGCAACACGAGCCCTCTAGCTCGGCTGGCCCGAAGCCTCGGCAGGAGCCGAGGCAGAAGCGGAAGCCTTGGCCTCGGCGACGAGCAGCCTCTCCTCTAGCGCGCGGACGCGCTGGAGCAACTCCTTCATCCGGGTCTCCAACTCGACCTGGATATTCGAGGCGGTCTGCTAGACCGCCGCGACTTGAGCCTTCTGATTCACCGGCTCCTGCTTCAGGGCGCCGAACTCAGCGCCCTGCAAACGCTCCACGGTGGTCACCCGGTCGTGGAGAGGCGCATACTGATCAGCCCGAGGCTGATCATACCCGGGGCGTGTTCCCACCCCCGCCACCGCCGATCTGTGACGCCCGCGGCTCGACCCGCTGGATTGTTGAGCGGATTGTTGGCCATAGTATCCCGAAAACGAACCCTCAAGGGGCTCGCTTTCGTATTCGTTGGAGAGGATGTCCTCCCCATCAAGATGCATGGGAGCCGCGGAACGTCTTGCTGGAGGATGTTCCGAAAATGGTGAGGGAGTACGAGGAGCAGTACGCGCTGGCGCAGCGGAAGTAGTACGAGCGCTGCGACCATCGCTAGCGCCCGAACCCTCACGTGCTAAGAACTTAGCACGGAGCTCTTTGAGACTCTCGGGCACACGAAATGACGTGTACCCGTTCAGGTCGCGGTCGCTCAAGCGGACCGCGCCTGGGAAGCACTTCGCACACTGAAAGCCCTCGGGCACAGCGCACGGCACATTAGCCTCCTCCGCAGCAACGTGGAGTTGCTCCAACTTTCCACGCTTCGAGTACGTCTCGAAGCGATCACGCGCTTGCTTAATCCGATCACGGTAAGCATTCGGCTTCTTGTTAAAGTTCTCAACAAAAGCGTTCCAACTTTGACAAAGTGCCTGCCATTCGGGCACTTTGCTGCGAGAAGATGTCTTCATGCTTTGAAACCATCGGAGCTCGTGGAAGAGTCCGATGTAATAATCGCGCCTTTGATGCGTCTCCGCATCAAAGTGCAGCTCGGCAGCCACGGCGTCATCTTTGATGGCGCTGCATACGTACAGCGGCACCTCATTCGGAGGTACCGAGTTCCCATACCGGTCCGTGATCTCGGACGCGGACGGCATCCACGGATCGCGCGCTGCAGGCGCAGCGCGCAGAGAGCCTTGAGCTTTGAAATCACGCGCTGCAGCAGCAGCGCGCGGAGTACTGAGAGCCCCAGCGGAAGCGAGTGGGGTATCGCTCTCAGTCCGCGAACGCTTCGAGCTCGAAGCGTCCGATTCGTCCCCTTCACGCGGGCGAATGTTCTTAGCGTGGGGGTCGAGCGATTCGCTCGACACTGAGTCTCTGCGCCTTGAGGACGAGTCTCCATGTCTTCATCGTCGTCGTCAAAGTCGACGACGTCGCTATACTTCGCCTTTTGGCGTTCGAAGTAGTCATCGATGGAGCGATGACTTTCCACCGACTTCTGAGTCTTCTTTCCTTGAGGCGCGCTCATCGTTGAATGAGACCCACTACACGTCTGGCGGCTGTTTCTGCGTGACCGGCTGGCTTCTGCTTTACCAGTTCCAACAGCCTCCCCCAAAGCTTAGTTTAGCCGGGCAACGCGCAGTCGCTCACGTAGCCGGGTAACGCGCAGTCGCTCACGTAGCCGTTAGAACATCACACACCGAAGCGGCTTGGTGAAGATGTCTGCTAGCTGATGCTGGGTTGGACAGTAGTGAACTGTCACGTCCCCGCGCTGAATCACGTCACGGATGAAATGATAGCGCACATTGATGTGTTTGCAGCGTGTGCTCGTCATGTCGTTCTGCATAGACTTGATTGCAGATTGGTTGTCGACCTGCAGCTTGATCGTCTGGTCCTTAGACCACAGACCCATTTCGACCAGTAGCTGCTTTATCCAAACTGCATCCTTGACGGCCATCGCTGCGGCCACATACTCGGCTTCCATGGTAGACAATGCGACCGACGCCTGCTTCTTGGAGGTCCAGGCTATGACAATGTTGTTCAACATCCGTACAGCACCAGATACGGACTTGGCGTCGGTAGTGTCTCCAGCCCAATCCGCATCCGTGTAGATCGTAGCGTACCACTTGCAATCAACACCTTGGCCGTGCTTAAACAGGAGCCCGCACAACGAGGTGCCGCGGAGGTAGCGCAGGATACGCTTGACACCACGCCAGTGACTTTCGCGTGGACGCGCTACAAATCGCGCCAGGTAATTCACAGCTGCTGTAATATCGGCACGGGTACAGTTCGAAAGCCACAGTAGCGAGCCGATTGCTTTTCGGATGAGACCAGTTTGCGCCATGATCACGTCGTCATCGAAAGTCCTGGAATCCATTGGCGTGCTGACGGGTCGGTATGTTGCCATGTCCATGTCGATCAATAGCTCTTCGATGGTGTCACGCTGGTGGAGGATGTAGCCATCGTCCGTGTGCTCGATGCAAATCCCCAGCACCTTGGCTGCATCGCCCATGTCCTTGATGTCGAACCTTTGTTGCAGCTGATGCATGACCCAGTCGCTAACAGCGTCGTCCTCGCTGACGATAATCACATCGTCGACATACAGACCGAACATGGCGACGCGGCCGTCGCGGCGGCGAGTATACAGGCATGGATTCAACTTGCTTCTGCTGAACCCCAGGGACAGCAGGAAAGCACTTATTTCCTTGCTCCAGAGCAGACCGCTTTGCTTCAGTCCATATAGACCCTTTTTCAGTAGCCACGCTGTCTCGTCCAAGCACGGGGTTCCCTTCGGCGGCTTCATCAGGATAGGGCGATCGAGACATGCCTTCACTTAGGCGTTGGGCACGTCGCCTTGGCGGAGCCGACGTCTCCACTGTGCGGCCAATGCTACCAGGAAACGTACGCTTGTTGTTTTCAGCACGGGCGAGTACGTCTCCCCGTAGTCAATATCGAAACGCTGTGAGAAGCCGCGAGCCACCAACCGAGCCTTGAATCGCTCGAGTTCTCCACGTTAATTAAACTTTATCTTGAACACCCACTTGGACGATACCATGTTCGCTCCAGTCGGCGCTGTTACCACCTCCCACGTTCCGTTAGCTTTCAGATCCCGCATTTCTTTCTCGATAGCAGCTCTCCACTGGGGCCACTCGGGAGTTTGCTGGGCTTCGTCGATGTTGCGCGGGGTTACGATGGCAGCCATCGCCTCGGATATGATGAGATATGCAGAGCCGGCAACCTCCTCCATTAAAGCTTGTGACAACGAGAAGTCGCTCTGTCGCTTGGCCTTCTTGCGTGATCCAAACACACGGCGGAGTGTACCAGCACTGATAGGGTTCCCTGCGTACTCGTCTTTGCCGCTCTCACTTGAACTATCAGGGCTACCGACCACTCGGGTGCGCTTTTTGGTTCCGCCTACTATTGAGCGCCGCTGGGCTCCATATGCAGGCTGATGTTGGAAGTCATCTACACTGCCGGGTTCATCACCCGGCTGCCCGACATTCGAGGCTTGTTGCCCCTGTTCTGGTCCAGTGTGCCGCAGCTTGTTCTCACCAAGCAGCTCGTTCAACGCGTCCTGCGTCTCCTTCTCGTGAACGTCGAGCTTGTCAACGTTCTGCACGTTCGCATTTGTCACGATCTTCCTCGCCCGGGGCAGGAACAAGCGGTAACCCTTCTGGGCCTCGATGATTCCGATGATAACAGCTTTCTCTGCCCGACGCTTCACCGACGCAGCTTTCTTGTGAGCGATGTGCGTAGTGCACGTAGATCCGAACCTCAGGATATAACTCACCTTAGGTACCTTGCCAGTTAGTACTTCTAGCGGGGACTTGTTGTCTGCATTCGCTCGCGTAGGCAACCGGTTTCGGATGTACGATGCGTACTTGACAGAGTCGCCTCAGTACCGATCGGGTAGACCTGACGCCCAGAGCACAGCACGACACGAGTTCATCAGCGTGCGATGCATGCGCTCTGCCTTGCCGTTCGAGGCAGAATTGTCGGGTAGGGACGACTGATGGTGGATGCCGTGACGCTTGCAACAGGCCTCGAAGTCGCGGCCCAGAAACTCGCCCCCGCCGTCTGACCGGATCACTTTCACGGCCACGCTGTACTGGCGCTTGAACTCGGGCAGGAACTCCAAAATTCGTCTTGCAGCTTCGTCCTTCTTCTGCAACAGATACACTCTGCTGAAGCACGAGCCATGATCTACGATGATAAGCAAGTGCTTGTGTCCATCCCTGTCTGGAGGCTTTAAGTCGGTCTTCAGGTCGACTCCTAGCACAGCGCCAATTTCGTCTGTCGGTGCCGAGACTGACGTATCTACCGTTGGCTGCTTGGACTTGGTCTGTTTGGCTTCACCGCACGGCAGACAGAAGCGGAGCCGCTTCACCACGACTTCCATGTCGTCCACCAGTCCCTTAGAGTACATCCTTAACAAGTCCTGGAAATTGACATGCCCTAGGCGCTCATGCCTGTGCTGTAGTGTGGCCTTGGGCATCTGCACGAACATGGCCGCAGCATCGGCATTAGCGTCCGCGGTTTCCCCACGGAAGACCCACATCTTGCATTGCCGCTCCGCGACAGCGACTACGTCCCCACGTTTGTTCTTCAATCTCCACTCCCTCGCACCAAATGTCGTGCTGATACCGTGTTCACTCAGCTCCGCCACAGATAACAGGTTTCTGTTCAGACCCGGAACGTGGTGCACTTCGTGTAGAAAAACCGCCTTGGTCGTAGTGCCGTTCTCCACCAGAAGCATGCAACTACCCGTGATGCTCGCTTGGAGCGGTCCTCCATTCGCCACCATGACAACCAGACCGGAGGGGGAAGTACCGAAGAGTATGGTGCCGTCGGAGGACTAGTGGTACGAGGCTCCTAAGTCGAGCCAGGCTGATGTCTTTGGTGGCTGTCCATTGGATTGGCTCGTGACCATCCACAACTCCGAGGTTTCGTCCTCGGATTCTGATACAGCGGTTTGATTCTGCTGTTGCGCTTGGTTTACAGAGGCTTGATGCGGGACCTTTTTGGGCTTACCGCACTGCGCTTGCCTGTGCCCCGCACCACCGCAGTTCCAGCAAGTTATCGTCGTCTCGGTTGCGTGGGCTTGGGCGTTGCTTCTCCGCTGCTGATTCAGACGGAGACCGTTAGTGTTCTGTTGGTTCTGCTTCGGCTTGTGCTGACCGCTGATTAGTGAATGACTTCCCTGCTTCTTGTTGCTGTTGCTGCTGTTTGGCTGCTGACCTCGCTGCTGGGCAGCTTGACCGGGGTGTCCTCGGCCAGCCTGCTTCCCTTGGCCAACTCGTCGACCATCACCTTGGGAGCGAATCAGGAAGTCGATTACCTTGTCCAGCTCCTTCATGTAGTTTGTGCTCGCGTCACCGACCATGCTGAGGTGGGTTGACTTGAGCTCCGGGCATGCGTTGTTGCAGACAGTTTCTAGCTGTAGCTGTGAGCGGTCCCCAGCCATTAGACGGTCTATAAACTTCAGATACGTCACGTACAGCTTCCAGGTGTCACCAGCGCGCTTGTGCGTGTCGAGTCGCTTGCCAAGCTCATACTGGCTCAAGTTACAGCCAAACTCCTTCTTCAGGTGGGCAGTCAGCTCTTCATAGCTGATGTCTCGATTGCCAGTGAAGTCGTGGTACGCTCGGCTTACTTGCCCTTCCAAGAAGGTACATAGCACGGAAGCCTTAAGCTCCGTCGACCAGGTCGAGTTGTTCAGGAGTCTCTCCATGCGGACGGAGCTCTCGCACTCGTTCAAGAAGCCTTCAACACCGCCGCCTAGACGCGGGTACACTTCCTTCCCATCGCACCGGCGGCAGTGGATGTCCTTAAGCTTGGGCGATTTCTTTACTCCGGGCGCCACCGCCTCTTGCACAGAGGCATGCGGCTTCCCCTCATCACCAGATGGCTGGAGTGGCTTAGCCGGTTTTACAGGACTGGAGGGAAAGTGTGTTGTCCAGCGGCGGCTGGCTCCGCGACCAACTTTTCCGTGCCTGCAGGAGTTGGAGTCGGATCTGCCTGCCCCGAGTCCGCGAGTTGTCCGTGTGTAACTGCAGCGACTTGCGGCTCACTGCGCGTCACGGGCTCGCTGAGGGCGCGGTCCGCCTGCTCGACGCCGTCGGCAGCGCCCCGCTGCGGTTCAGCGCCATCGTATTCGTGTTTGTTTTCTTCTTCCTCGACTAGGGAGCGACGTATCTCGTCGCGACGACGTCCCCGAGCTTCCTCGATCGCGGCGAAGACCTTGCCCTCACGGATCAACTTCTGCTGGATCTCGATCAGATCCATGGCGTCATCCAGCCGGGTCTTCAGCACCGCGATTATGTCCTCATCCGGCAAGCGTGTGCTGTGGGTTGATGGGCTCGATCTCGTATCCGCATCAGGGGAAATCGGCCCGAGGTCGCTCTCGAAAGTCGCACGTCGTGGCCGTCGCTCGGGGGTCATGAAGACGTAGAGGTGGCTCCGTAGTTCGCTGTGGACACTACGTAGAGTCGCGCGGTGGGCCCGCTCTGCCCTTGCGACAGGCGCCATGGCTTGAGGATTGTACAAGTCCGTGAAGTCGAGGCGCCCGGTGACCGACATCGGCGCGGCCTTCTGCTGGCACACTGCGACTTGGGCTCATAACCTGTTGCACTTCCGGGAGCCGCAGGGGAGTTCGCCGCCTTGTTGAAGACCCGATTGTTGGTCAGATGATAAATCCGAAAGTGAAATTGAAAAAGTAAGCTCTGTCGAATTCGTTCACTAGTCCTACAGCTCTCGTTCTCACACTTCACTTACTTGTTAGCCTTCTCAACGGCGTCACCGCACATCCAGTGCCGACACGACCAGCGCTCCCCCAGGTCGTAACCGTTCCATGTAGCTTCATGCAGTCGAGTTTCGTTCCGCGGATGCCGCCCAGCTCCTTGATCTTGCTCGCTTCGTTCGCTTGCTCAGCTGGCAATCACGGACACACACACGAGTTGTTCTACGTCACCGTTTTCTCCTACTGCCAGTCATCACTTACCTTGGCATCGATCCAGTGTCGACGCCACGCAATTCCGTCGTCGAGTGGCGTCTAATCATCTTCTCACCGCGCGTCTCATCAACTCGGCAGCCATCTGGCGGCTGTTTCTGCGAGACCGGCTGGCTTCTGCTTTGCCAGTTCCAACATTGTTGTCGGGCTAAGCTTGTCGATTGGATGCTTCAAGTTGAAGTTGCTCTTATTTTGTCGGTAATGTCGCCAATCACCTGGACACCTTCACTTTTGTATGCCGCAAGTTGAAGCTGCTCTTATTTACGACTATAGACTCAACAGTAGTAGATACAACTAACATTACTATCACCGCCACTCCTACATAATCCATTAAACTTGCTTACATATCGTCTGGGCTGGCGACGCCTCCGACTACGGCTTGGCGTCTATCTTAGTATTATAGGTGTGGTGTATTGTGTTACTGGAACCTGCGAGGAACTGGACTCTAATATCCATCCGGTTGGCGATGCTTTAACGCCCCGGTTGCCGCTCTATTCAACGGACTTGCTCGTGCTCTTTCCTCAGCCCACTCCTGGTATGTTCCCCTCTCGCGAAAGCCAACTGCATGCAGTAGAAGAGCAAGTGTTCTACCTGCAGAAGATTCTTGTTGTCTGTGTTCTTGTGACAAGAATACAGACAACGACACCACAGAATAATGAAGTTGATTAACTGGGAGGCATACTTGTTGTAGTGCTGACTAAGCGAAACTAAATCAAACTAAGGCTGAGGTATCCATACACGCGTAACTGCGAGTTGAACGTCGTCATCAACAGGTTCAGGAAACCCCAAGCGACCCAAAACTGTCCTGATCTCGTCACTATCAAGGTTGAACTCGGTTGATCGGCGATAGAGGTGCTGGTATAATAGTGTTGCCGAACCGAGCAGCTCAAACGGGGAATGCTTGGGCTGATCGCACGCACCGTGGAAATAGATATCGTTCCGGAGACGCCATAGCGCGTGGAACACAATGGCTATGTGGATGCGCCATAAAATGAGAAGAATCTCGCGAAGATGGCGCCAGTCGTTATGGACAACGACGCCACAGTTAACGCTGATTTCGAGTGTTTTGTGATTGCTCGACATAAGTTCTTAGTATGGGTAAAACTAAACAATGTACACGAAACGCGCACAGATTACATAGTAAGTGCGCGTTTAAACACAAGCTTCACAGAAACACCAAAATGATTGGTTGATACTGCGGCGGATTTCACATTCATTGTCGTATCGTGAACCTATGTGGCCCTCCCTTCGAGCCTTTCCACTTCGAGGTCGGAACAAACGCGAAGAGTCTATGTACAGTGCGACCCCCCGTTTTCGCGGAGGGTGGACCATAAAAGAAACGAGAGGGTAATAAACTATGCCATGGACATTAAAATGATTTGCTATTTGATACTTAATCCGGGCCTTATAAATGAAGCCTGTGCGGCACCAGCAGTTGCGAATAGTTCATCGGAGATCTTTTAAAGCCCTCAGAGCAGCACTTCATTGCGGAGAAGAGATCCACAGTCTTATACCATGTTGGCGCTAAGACAAAGTTCGTGTTTCTGAGTTAGTGTCGCGTAGTGTACCAGGAGGGGCGACGCAACATTTGTACGACACAGAAATGTTTAATGAGAGCAGGGGTATGAAAAGGTCTATGCACCCGAGTTTAAGTCAATCTCAGAGAACGTGTCATCCCTCCCTTGATTCAGGGAAAACCTTTGAAAACGGAGATGTGCACGCCACTTGCGCAATCCAGTCCTATCCCAAAAGCTATCATCCGAGTGCCTCCGAATGTGCGGAGTATTATTTCTAACAGTTTATTAGAGGTCAGCAGCCGCGAAAACGGGGGGTCGCACTGTAAAGCCAGGAATGTATTTGTTTGTCCGCAATGAATCGAGTTCATGCACAGCTACGCATCACTAAACACAATTGTACAGCTCCAGGAACGAAGAGCCCCCAGCATGGGGCACTTACTCCGATCCCGCCGTGGTCTGCTGCTCAGTCGTCTCGTCCGAGCCGTCCGCCTGCTTCTTTCCCTTGCCTTTGCCGCCCTTCCCAGGGAACGGCGCGTGCTTGCCGTGTCCAGGGAAGCTGCCGTCGAACGAGCCGTGCCACTTGCCAGGACCCGGGAAGCTGCCGTCGAACGAGCCAGCCCACTTGTGGTGGCCGCCGAAGCTGCCGTCAAAGGATCCCTTCGGGGGGTGCGGTCCGTGACGTCCGCCAAAGTGGCCGCCCCAGCTGCCGTCGGGCATCTTGCCGTCGAAGGATCCCTTAGGGTGGTGCGGGTGGTGACCTCCCCAGCTACCGTCAGGCTTCTTGCCGTCCCACGATCCGTCGCGCGGTTTGTGCTTCATGGCTCCAGCCGAGTTGGAGCCCGTCCCACTCAGCGAGGAAAAGTCGACCGACTTCATGGAAGCGGAGCGGAGCATTTGGTGGCCTTCGGTACACTGGGCAATGATAGCGAGGAGCGCAAGCGTCAAAAAGAACTTCATTTTTTGGTTGGTGGTGGTTCGAGTTGTGAACGAGAGGAAGTAAAATTGGAAGTGAGCTTAGTTTAGGATCGCAGAGCTCCAGGAGAGAGAGATGGAGCGTGTTGCGAACGGAAAACCATCGACGTGCCCGTAGCTTGGTGTCCAGCGCGTGCTGCTAAACCAGCTGGAAGCGCGTCATGACCGCAGTAGTTGTGAGGATTCGGTTCGTCAAAGGGGTGTGGCCTGTGCTCAGGAACGTCATAGTGCAGGGCCTTCAGCTTTGGTCGCCGTTGAAGAGCACGAGAGAGATTGGCGGTGCTTTGATAGTTGCCATAGGATCACGCGACTCGAGCTACGTAGCAGTGAAGGCTTCGAACAGCCGAGATAGCTCAGGAATCGATGCGATAGATCTCAGGCTCGAGCGACGACGTGTCCCCTAAACAAATCGTCCTGCCCACATGATCAGCCAAATATGTCAATACGACTCGACTATGCGCGGATTTCACATCCGCAGAGCGATACGGTAGGCACCCCATCACACTTCAACGCCGTAGGTGTCGTGCTGCTCGCGGCCAATAGACTCTGACTCACAAACATCGTCGGTTTTCCAGGAAACCCCATCACTTCCTTGCGAGATGCGAATGAAAATGCCTTAGTTCGCAGCTAGCAGTTGACGTCAAAGAAGAACTGATGAATGTTGCTGTAATCCCGGTGGTTGAACGTGTATGTAGTGGGTCTCCTACCGAAGCGGGTGCCATCCTTTGCTGTCTACGTGTGTTTCGCACCATCTTGGTCTAGCATTTTAGTATACATGGCAGTCGAGCAACAGTGACGCCATAATCATGTCTTCACGTGCGCTCCGTCGGTGTGGACATGACGCGCGCGCAGACCATCACGGCCGCGGGCACGCTCACGGCGGACGGCGGCGTCATGGCCGACTCCACGAGCACGACGACCGGCGGTGCTGGTGGTATGGGCGGCGGCTCCGGCGTGGGTGGCTTTGGCGGGTCGGTTGGCGGACCTGGGAGCGGTCCCGCCAATGGTTTTGCGGGATCTGCGGCTACCTTGAGCGGCTCCAGTGCATGAAGCACGCAAGCAGAGCGCCTGGCTGTCGGGCGCTGTTGAGTTATACATGTATCCTGGTACCGGGTAGGCCCCCACATTGCACAATGAATGGAAACGCAGCGCAATAAACAAATGAGTTGGCTTATGTTCTCATGTTGCTGTGCCAGTGAGATTGTGGGTCATTGTTATCGGCTAAGCTTGTCAATTGGATGCTCCAAGTTGAAGTTGCTCTTATTTTGTCGGTCATGTCGCCAATCACCTTGACACCTTTACGTTTGTATGCCGCAAGTTGAAGCTGCTCTTATTAACGACAATAGACTCAACAGTAGCAGAGCAACAGTTTGCTCAGCAAGCATCGACTGTTGCAACACGCATTAGCTTTCGGCTGCCATACGCGTGAGGAAAACAACTGCGGCTGTTGACCCGCTACAGATACCTACTAAGGAACCGTGACGACGACAGGAGCATGGACAATGACCATGATGTGACGGAAGGACGGTCACTCACGCGACACTTCGTGAAGATGAGTGTATTTATTCCATACATCTCGTACACAGCTTCAGAAAGCCAGCTATGCACTACTATACTACAACTAACATTACTACCACCGCCACTCCTACATAACCCATTAAACTTGCTTACACATCGGACGTCTGGGCCGGCGACGCCTCCGACTCCGCCTTTGCGTCTATCTTCGAGGTCGGCACCGTACTCGGCGAGGACTTGTGGCCTTCCGCACTGCCATCTGCAGCCTCAGACGAGTAGGCGGGGTTGGTGTTGTCGGTGCCGGTGGAGGCGGACTTGGGTGCGGATGGCAGACCCAGACCGCCCGTGATCCCCGAGAGGCTGTGTGTGATTTCCGACAGACCCTTGGTTGCGTCCACGCCACTGCTGCCCCCGATCGGAAGACCTGGTAGCGACGGTAATTTTCCGCCGTCGGCGAGGCCGCTTGTGATGGAGTCCAGGCCACCGCCGCCGTTGGTAAGGTGGTTGGTAATAGCACCTAGGCCCCCGTTGCTTAGTGATGACAGGGCGCCGCCACCAGAGAGTGCGCTCAGGTCCGTGGGGACGACGCTCTTGCCTCCTGTGGCGCCGTTGGTGAGCGCTGACAACGCACCCGGGCTAGACAAGCTTGACGGCAGCAACTTCGACAGACCTGCAACGCCGCCGGCGTTGCCCGACAGACTTTTGGCGAGCGAGTCAACGCCGGTTAGACCAGGAAGCGCCGCACCGGTGCTCGTGTCTGCGCTGTGTCCTTGCAGCTGCTGGGGCGTCGTGGTGCTGGTGCCACCCGTCAGAGTGGAAAAGCCGATGGGCGAATCGTAGCCGGCTCGCAGCAATTTTCGCTCGGACGAGGCGAGCACTGCGAGAGAGAGGAACACAAGCGTGGACAGTAGCTGCATTATTGACGCGTGGGTGGGAGATACTGCTGCGGGAGCTGGTAGTGGTGGAGTTGGTTGTTTGATGCAAGGGCGGTTTGGAAATGAATGCGGAGGTGATACTAGTCCCCAACTCCCCGTCTGGCACGAGTTCGTAACTTTGGGTATGGAGGTTGAGTAAGCATTCTGTCGAGTTTGGCAGGCGGTAGTATCGAAAGGAGCGCCAACGCTCACAATGAGCATTAACACCGTTGCCGGTAGTGTGGGCAGTTGATCCCCATGCGGTTTGACCCCAGATGCGGGTTGTATCGATCGTGGATAAGGAGTGTTGCAGCTGTGCCGATGGAGTCCTTCTCGTGTGGCTCCTAATTAGATCGGCCGTTGTTGGTTTCGCGCCAGCATCGCGGAAATACATGCACAAGAACGTTCCCAACCTCTTGCTTCTCCGTAGTCGAGCATAGGTAAGAAACTAGGTTTACTGGAGCACACAAAATGAAGTAAAGAGGAAGGCATCGTAGGTGTCTCCGATGCCGCATCTGAGTTTACAGATCGTGCCACCCGTCGCTACATGTAATACCTTTTGGCACAAGATTCGTGTTTTTAGCTTGTATGACTGACTTCGTTTGAGGACACAACCGCCAGGGCAATCGACTCAACTCAGGAGTTTGTTTCCTCATGGTTTTTGCGCGGCGCCTAGAACCATGCGGCGAGTCCATTTAGCACCCATGGGCGGGGACACATACCCAGCATGTGCACGGTCGCACTGAGACGACAGCTACCCAACCACTGAGACTGTAGAACGATTCGTACCGGAGGGGTCCTGTCCACTTGTGGAGGGAGACACGAACCAAATCTTATCAGCGCAAAGTCATTGTTCCTCAATCACTCGCTGTGCGCACCACACGACATTCCTTAGTCCTATTCACTGGCGCCCCGAATCTCCACGCTGGTGGTGAAAAGGCAGGAGAACCTCGGCTATCATCTCATTTCCAAATCACCCTCGCATCAAACAACCAACTCCACCACTACCAGCTCCCGCAGCAGTATCTCCCACCCACGCGTCAATAATGCAGCTACTGTCCACGCTTGTGTTCCTCTCTCTCGCAGTGCTCGCCTCGTCCGAGCGAAAATTGCTGCGAGCCGGCTACGATTCGCCCATCGGCTTTTCCACTCTGACGGGTGGCGCCAGCACCACGACGCCCCAGCAGCTGCAAGGACACAGCGCAGACATGAGCACCGGTGCGGCGCTTCCTGGTCTAACCGGCGTTGACTCGCTCGCCAAAAGTCTGTCGGGCAACGCCGGCGGCGTTGCAGGTCTGTCGAAGTTGCTGCCGTCAAGCTTGTCTAGCCCGGGTGCGTTGTCAGCGCTCACCAACGGCGCCACAGGAGGCAAGAGCGTCGTCCCCACGGACCTGAGCGCACTCTCTGGTGGCGGCGCCCTGTCATCACTAAGCAACGGGGGCCTAGGTGCTATTACCAACCACCTTACCAACGGCGGCGGTGGCCTGGACTCCATCACAAGCGGCCTCGCCGACGGCGGAAAATTACCGTCGCTACCAGGTCTTCCGATCGGGGGCAGCAGTGGCGTGGACGCAACCAAGGGTCTGTCGGAAATCACACACAGCCTCTCGGGGATCACGGGCGGTCTGGGTCTGCCATCCGCACCCAAGTCCGCCTCCACCGGCACCGACAACACCAACCCCGCCTACTCGTCTGAGGCTGCAGATGGCAGTGCGGAAGGCCACAAGTCCTCGCCGAGTACGGTGCCGACCTCGAAGATAGACGCAAAGGCGGAGTCGGAGGCGTCGCCGGCCCAGACGTCCGATGTGTAAGCAAGTTTAATGGGTTATGTAGGAGTGGCGGTGGTAGTAATGTTAGTTGTAGTATAGTAGTGCATAGCTGGCTTTCTGAAGCTGTGTACGAGATGTATGGAATAAATACACTCATCTTCACGAAGTGTCGCGTGAGTGACCGTCCTTCCGTCACATCATGGTCATTGTCCATGCTCCTGTCGTCGTCACGGTTCCTTAGTAGGTATCTGTAGCGGGTCAACAGCCGCAGTTGTTTTCCTCACGCGTATGGCAGCCGAAAGCTAATGCGTGTTGCAACAGTCGATGCTTGCTGAGCAAACTGTTGCTCTGCTACTGTTGAGTCTATTGTCGTAAATAAGAGCAGCTTCAACTTGCGGCATACAAACGTAAAGGTGTCAAGGTGATTGGCGACATGACCGACAAAATAAGAGCAACTTCAACTTGGAGCATCCAATTGACAAGCTTAGCCGATAACAATGACCCACAATCTCACTGGCACAGCAACATGAGAACATAAGCCAACTCATTTGTTTATTGCGCTGCGTTTCCATTCATTGTGCAATGTGGGGGCCTACCCGGTACCAGGATACATGTATAACTCAACAGCGCCCGACAGCCAGGCGCTCTGCTTGCGTGCTTCATGCACTGGAGCCGCTCAAGGTAGCCGCAGATCCCGCAAAACCATTGGCGGGACCGCTCCCAGGTCCGCCAACCGACCCGCCAAAGCCACCCACGCCGGAGCCGCCGCCCATACCACCAGCACCGCCGGTCGTCGTGCTCGTGGAGTCGGCCATGACGCCGCCGTCCGCCGTGAGCGTGCCCGCGGCCGTGATGGTCTGCGCGCGCGTCATGTCCACGCCGACGGAGATCCAGGCCAGCACACCGTCCGACACCGAGTCACCCAGCAACACGTACTCGAACACGGGGTCGAAGTCCTCGGCCGCCTCCTCCGACAGGATCGAGTCGTCGGCGTTCGTGGTGAGCTCCTGCGTGTTGGTGCTGTAGGGCGCCGTGAGCTCCACCTCGCTGATGAGGTCCTGGTCGAAGAAGAGCTGGCCCACGTGCGACGCGTAGCCGCCCGAGTACGTGTTGTTCTCCAGCAGCGTGCCGTTGTACGTGCCGATGATGTGGATGTGCGTGGCGCGCGACGTGTAGTGGCCCGGGAAGATGGACGTGTAGGACGCGACGCCGTCCTCGTCGGTGGGCGTGAGTCCGCGCAGGAAGGTCTTGTCGAGGTTGGTGGTGTCGGAGCTGTCGCCGTTGCCGCTGGCCACGATGCCCGAGTACACACCCGTGGCGTTGCAGTGCCAGAAGTCGAGGTACAGGCCCTCCACGGGCTCACACGTGTTCACGTCCACGATCTGGATCTCCGCGTACAGGTCGACGCCCTCCTGGTCCTCGCGGATGTCGGAGCGCACGAGCTCGCCGTTGACGTAGTACGGGCCCTGCGTGACCTCCGGCTCGAGGATGCACTTGACGTCGTCGCCGAAGAGCTCGCTGGAGTTCGTGTCGGCGGTGAGACCCGTGAGGTTGGACTTGTGACTCGTGGCCAGCACGGTGTCGAGGTCGAGGCGGCGTTGGCGTTGGCGGCGCTCAGCACGGATGCTGTCGGCCTTGGCTGCGCGGCGAGCCACGGCGCGCTCCTGCAATCGGCGCGAGGCGTCCGAGTTGGCGCAGTCCTTGAGCGAGCGCTTGCCCTCGGCCATGAAGAGTCGGCGCTGCTGTAGGCGCTCGGGTGTGCGAGCGTGCGCAGGCTGGCCGCCGTGGGCGGAGGCAGCGTCGGGTAGTGTGATGGCTGCGAGGGCAGCAGTGGCGGCGACGAGTGCAGCGGAGATGCGGACCATGGTAGAAGGGCTGGACAGGAAGGCCAGTTGGGTCGGTGGTTGGTGTTGCCGTGGGCTTGCAGGTGGTGGTGAAGTTGCTGCGCTGGTCGCGAAATTGGAAGTGGGGATGAGGTTAATGATCAAGCAGTGCAGTCGATGGTATCGGTTGCCCAGGTTTGAGCAATTTGCGTCGCTGGATGAATGTGGCTCACGTCATGTCCAGTACTTGTAGCCAAATCTCGAGGTTGCGGCATTTCTCTGGTCGTGGCAGCGCAAGTGCACGACACATCGCGCCAGTCGAGGCGAGCCCACTCTTTGTGTGTTTGTATTGGAGAAATTAATGACGTGGTGCCTGGTTGAGTGCATTCAACGATATGTCAGGAAGCCCAAACTTGGTCAATTCGGCCCGGTGGTCTGCAGCACGAGGGCAAATCCTGAGAAACATCCAGTCACGCGAGCTCGTTTATAGAGGCCGGACTGGGGAGGGCCGTCCACACGCTGGTTTAACATGACCTGCACTAGGATTTATGCAACAAGGCAACGGCTGGATCTCACTGCAAGTCGGAGCGGTCCAGACCAGACAACCCTGTGTCCAACCCGCATAGTAAAGTCCCGGTGATCCAGCCACTCCCGTCGAATGCTCAACGTACGTAGGCTAAGGAGACCGAGTCAGGGCGGTAACTAGTACATGTAAGATCAGACGGCCACCACCACCGTCACGTGCGCGCGAGTCATGAGTTGGTGCATGAGTTGAGACTGGATCAAGCGAGCAAGTCCCGGGCGTCCAGCGCGCAGTCGTCGTAGCTGAAGGTGCCTGCCTCCCCTTGACTATTTGCGACACAATCTAGCAACACACAACGAAATACTGTTCGATGATACCCAGTTGGCTAAGATTTGAAAAGAGTCATCGGAGTCGCGTCATGGTCAGCTGGGTCGGTTTTCGGGAGCTCAACTTTGCGCGTAGGACTCACCAATTCACGACTACGGTCCATGTTGACTCAAAGGAGCCCAGACGTATGAGAATTTTCAAGCTCTGACTTGGCTACTTGCACCCTGTTGATAAGTTGCGCAGTGTGCACACGGCTCGGGTATCAAACTCAATTTCGCCAGCATTGGGAATTTGACATTATAGTTGTTGAGCAACATAGACTCGACCTGAGTTGGAGGCTCCCGTGCATCACCAAGGAGATTGGTCGAAATTCCCTCCATTGCCAACGCGACGGTCTCCACATCGTCGGAGTCTCATCTCAACAAATCAACCACCGAACCGAGATCGCGAGCAAATCGCGACACCCACCATCTGATCGTTATCAATTACCTGGTAAATGCGTCAATGGCGAGCGTCTGCGATTGGCGAGATGTGTCGAGCATATCGGACAATAGCGTAGACAGACCTTAGCCGTTTTTGTAGCCTTCACAACTACGCTATGCCAGAATGGGATCACACCAATCTGCGTCATTCATCTGCACCAGCTTGAATCTCAGTGAATCCTTGCGTTGGAAAGCCACATCGAGCTCAACCCGCAATACGACCGTAGCGCACAAGGGATCCTGGTACTTCCTCGGTCGTGCTCGTGCTGGTGGTCCAGCGAAACGCGGCAACGAACACGACCATTATATTCATTTCCGATTTTGCGACCAGTGTAACAACTCCAGCAGCACCTCCCGACAACACCAAACACCAACCACCGACCCAACCGGCCTTCCTGTCCAGCCCTTCTACCATGGTCCGCATCTCCGCTGCACTCGTCGCCGCCACTGCTGCCCTCGCAGCCATCACACTACCCGACGCTGCCTCCGCCCACGGCGGCCAGCCTGCGCACGCTCGCACACCCGAGCGCCTACAGCAGCGCCGACTCTTCATGGCCGAGGGCAAGCGCTCGCTCAAGGACTGCGCCAACTCGGACGCCTCGCGCCGATTGCAGGAGCGCGCCGTGGCTCGCCGCGCAGCCAAGGCCGACAGCATCCGTGCTGAGCGCCGCCAACGCCAACGCCGCCTCGACCTCGACACCGTGCTGGCCACGAGTCACAAGTCCAACCTCACGGGTCTCACCGCCGACACGAACTCCAGCGAGCTCTTCGGCGACGACGTCAAGTGCATCCTCGAGCCGGAGGTCACGCAGGGCCCGTACTACGTCAACGGCGAGCTCGTGCGCTCCGACATCCGCGAGGACCAGGAGGGCGTCGACCTGTACGCGGAGATCCAGATCGTGGACGTGAACACGTGTGAGCCCGTGGAGGGCCTGTACCTCGACTTCTGGCACTGCAACGCCACGGGTGTGTACTCGGGCATCGTGGCCAGCGGCAACGGCGACAGCTCCGACACCACCAACCTCGACAAGACCTTCCTGCGCGGACTCACGCCCACCGACGAGGACGGCGTCGCGTCCTACACGTCCATCTTCCCGGGCCACTACACGTCGCGCGCCACGCACATCCACATCATCGGCACGTACAACGGCACGCTGCTGGAGAACAACACGTACTCGGGCGGCTACGCGTCGCACGTGGGCCAGCTCTTCTTCGACCAGGACCTCATCAGCGAGGTGGAGCTCACGGCGCCCTACAGCACCAACACGCAGGAGCTCACCACGAACGCCGACGACTCGATCCTGTCGGAGGAGGCGGCCGAGGACTTCGACCCCGTGTTCGAGTACGTGTTGCTGGGTGACTCGGTGTCGGACGGTGTGCTGGCCTGGATCTCCGTCGGCGTGGACATGACGCGCGCGCAGACCATCACGGCCGCGGGCACGCTCACGGCGGACGGCGGCGTCATGGCCGACTCCACGAGCACGACGACCGGCGGTGCTGGTGGTATGGGCGGCGGCTCCGGCGTGGGTGGCTTTGGCGGGTCGGTTGGCGGACCTGGGAGCGGTCCCGCCAATGGTTTTGCGGGATCTGCGGCTACCTTGAGCGGCTCCAGTGCATGAAGCACGCAAGCAGAGCGCCTGGCTGTCGGGCGCTGTTGAGTTATACATGTATCCTGGTACCGGGTAGGCCCCCACATTGCACAATGAATGGAAACGCAGCGCAATAAACAAATGAGTTGGCTTATGTTCTCATGTTGCTGTGCCAGTGAGATTGTGGGTCATTGTTATCGGCTAAGCTTGTCAATTGGATGCTCCAAGTTGAAGTTGCTCTTATTTTGTCGGTCATGTCGCCAATCACCTTGACACCTTTACGTTTGTATGCCGCAAGTTGAAGCTGCTCTTATTTACGACAATAGACTCAACAGTAGCAGAGCAACAGTTTGCTCAGCAAGCATCGACTGTTGCAACACGCATTAGCTTTCGGCTGCCATACGCGTGAGGAAAACAACTGCGGCTGTTGACCCGCTACAGATACCTACTAAGGAACCGTGACGACGACAGGAGCATGGACAATGACCATGATGTGACGGAAGGACGGTCACTCACGCGACACTTCGTGAAGATGAGTGTATTTATTCCATACATCTCGTACACAGCTTCAGAAAGCCAGCTATGCACTACTATACTACAACTAACATTACTACCACCGCCACTCCTACATAACCCATTAAACTTGCTTACACATCGGACGTCTGGGCCGGCGACGCCTCCGACTCCGCCTTTGCGTCTATCTTCGAGGTCGGCACCGTACTCGGCGAGGACTTGTGGCCTTCCGCACTGCCATCTGCAGCCTCAGACGAGTAGGCGGGGTTGGTGTTGTCGGTGCCGGTGGAGGCGGACTTGGGTGCGGATGGCAGACCCAGACCGCCCGTGATCCCCGAGAGGCTGTGTGTGATTTCCGACAGACCCTTGGTTGCGTCCACGCCACTGCTGCCCCCGATCGGAAGACCTGGTAGCGACGGTAATTTTCCGCCGTCGGCGAGGCCGCTTGTGATGGAGTCCAGGCCACCGCCGCCGTTGGTAAGGTGGTTGGTAATAGCACCTAGGCCCCCGTTGCTTAGTGATGACAGGGCGCCGCCACCAGAGAGTGCGCTCAGGTCCGTGGGGACGACGCTCTTGCCTCCTGTGGCGCCGTTGGTGAGCGCCGACAACGCACCCGGGCTAGACAAGCTTGACGGCAGCAACTTCGACAGACCTGCAACGCCGCCGGCGTTGCCCGACAGACTTTTGGCGAGCGGGTCAACGCCGGTTAGACCAGGAAGCGCCGCACCGGTGCTCATGTCTGCGCTGTGTCCTTGCAGCTGCTGGGGCGTCGTGGTGCTGGCGCCACCCGTCAGAGTGGAAAAGCCGATGGGCGAATCGTAGCCGGCTCGCAACAATTTTCGCTCGGACGAGGCGAGCACTGCGAGAGAGAGGAACACAAGCGTGGACAGTAGCTGCATTATTGACGCGTGGGTGGGAGATACTGCTGCGGGAGCTGGTAGTGGTGGAGTTGGTTGTTTGATGCAAGGGCGGTTTGGAAATGAATGCGGAGGTGATACTAGTCCCCAACTCCCCCGTCTGGCACGAGTTCGTAACTTTGGGTATGGTGGTTGAGTAAGCATTCTGTCGAGTTTTGCAGGCGGTAGTATCGAAAGGAGCGCCAACGCACACCATGGGCATTAACACCGTTGCCGGCAGTGTGGGCAGTTGATCCCCATGCGGTTTGACCCCAGATGCGGGTTGTATCGATCGTGGATAAGGAGTGTTGCAGCTGTGCCGATGGAGTCCTTCTCGTGTGGCTCCTAATTAGATCGGCCGTTGTTGGTTTCGCGCCAGCATCGCGGAAATACATGCACAAGAACGTTCACAATCTCTTGCTTCTCCGTAGTCGAGCATAGGTAAGAAACTAGGTTTACTGGAGCACACAAAATGAAGTAAAGAGGAAGGCATCGTAGGTGTCTCCGATGCCGCATCTGAGTTTACAGATCGTGCCACCCGTCGCTACATGTAATACCTTTTGGCACAAGATTCGTGTTTTTAGCTTGTATGACTGACTTCGTTTGAGGACACAACCGCCAGGGCAATCGACTCAACTCAGGAGTTTGTTTCCTCATGGTTTTTGCGCGGCGCCTAGAACCATACGGCGAGTCCATTTGGCACCCATGGGCGGGGACACATACCCAGCATGTGCACGGTCGCACTGAGACGACAGCTACCCAACCACTGAGACTGTAGAACGATTCGTACCGGAGGGGTCCTGTCCACTTGTGGAGGGAGACACGAACCAAATCTTATCAGCGCAAAGTCATTGTTCCTCAATCACTCGCTGTGCGCACCACACGACATTCCTTAGTCCTATTCACTGGCGCCCCGAATCTCCACGCTGGTGGTGAAAAGGCAGGAGAACCTCGGCTATCATCTCATTTCCAAATCACTCTCGCATCAAACAACCAACTCCACCACTACCAGCTCCCGCAGCAGTATCTCCCACCCACGCGTCAATAATGCAGCTACTGTCCACGCTTGTGTTCCTCTCTCTCGCAGTGCTCGCCTCGTCCGAGCGAAAATTGTTGCGAGCCGGCTACGATTCGCCCATCGGCTTTTCCTCTCTGACGGGTGGCGCCAGCACCACGACGCCCCAGCAGCTGCAAGGACACAGCGCAGACATGAGCACCGGTGCGGCGCTTCCTGGTCTAACCGGCGTTGACCCGCTCGCCAAAAGTCTGTCGGGCAACGCCGGCGGCGTTGCAGGTCTGTCGAAGTTGCTGCCGTCAAGCTTGTCTAGCCCGGGTGCGTTGTCGGCGCTCACCAACGGCGCCACAGGAGGCAAGAGCGTCGTCCCCACGGACCTGAGCGCACTCTCTGGTGGCGGCGCCCTGTCATCACTAAGCAACGGGGGCCTAGGTGCTATTACCAACCACCTTACCAACGGCGGCGGTGGCCTGGACTCCATCACAAGCGGCCTCGCCGACGGCGGAAAATTACCGTCGCTACCAGGTCTTCCGATCGGGGGCAGCAGTGGCGTGGACGCAACCAAGGGTCTGTCGGAAATCACACACAGCCTCTCGGGGATCACGGGCGGTCTGGGTCTGCCATCCGCACCCAAGTCCGCCTCCACCGGCACCGACAACACCAACCCCGCCTACTCGTCTGAGGCTGCAGATGGCAGTGCGGAAGGCCACAAGTCCTCGCCGAGTACGGTGCCGACCTCGAAGATAGACGCAAAGGCGGAGTCGGAGGCGTCGCCGGCCCAGACGTCCGATGTGTAAGCAAGTTTAATGGGTTATGTAGGAGTGGCGGTGGTAGTAATGTTAGTTGTAGTATAGTAGTGCATAGCTGGCTTTCTGAAGCTGTGTACGAGATGTATGGAATAAATACACTCATCTTCACGAAGTGTCGCGTGAGTGACCGTCCTTCCGTCACATCATGGTCATTGTCCATGCTCCTGTCGTCGTCACGGTTCCTTAGTAGGTATCTGTAGCGGGTCAACAGCCGCAGTTGTTTTCCTCACGCGTATGGCAGCCGAAAGCTAATGCGTGTTGCAACAGTCGATGCTTGCTGAGCAAACTGTTGCTCTGCTACTGTTGAGTCTATTGTCGTAAATAAGAGCAGCTTCAACTTGCGGCATACAAACGTAAAGGTGTCAAGGTGATTGGCGACATGACCGACAAAATAAGAGCAACTTCAACTTGGAGCATCCAATTGACAAGCTTAGCCGATAACAATGACCCACAATCTCACTGGCACAGCAACATGAGAACATAAGCCAACTCATTTGTTTATTGCGCTGCGTTTCCATTCATTGTGCAATGTGGGGGCCTACCCGGTACCAGGATACATGTATAACTCAACAGCGCCCGACAGCCAGGCGCTCTGCTTGCGTGCTTCATGCACTGGAGCCGCTCAAGGTAGCCGCAGATCCCGCAAAACCATTGGCGGGACCGCTCCCAGGTCCGCCAACCGACCCGCCAAAGCCACCCACGCCGGAGCCGCCGCCCATACCACCAGCACCGCCGGTCGTCGTGCTCGTGGAGTCGGCCATGACGCCGCCGTCCGCCGTGAGCGTGCCCGCGGCCGTGATGGTCTGCGCGCGCGTCATGTCCACGCCGACGGAGATCCAGGCCAGCACACCGTCCGACACCGAGTCACCCAGCAACACGTACTCGAACACGGGGTCGAAGTCCTCGGCCGCCTCCTCCGACAGGATCGAGTCGTCGGCGTTCGTGGTGAGCTCCTGCGTGTTGGTGCTGTAGGGCGCCGTGAGCTCCACCTCGCTGATGAGGTCCTGGTCGAAGAAGAGCTGGCCCACGTGCGACGCGTAGCCGCCCGAGTACGTGTTGTTCTCCAGCAGCGTGCCGTTGTACGTGCCGATGATGTGGATGTGCGTGGCGCGCGACGTGTAGTGGCCCGGGAAGATGGACGTGTAGGACGCGACGCCGTCCTCGTCGGTGGGCGTGAGTCCGCGCAGGAAGGTCTTGTCGAGGTTGGTGGTGTCGGAGCTGTCGCCGTTGCCGCTGGCCACGATGCCCGAGTACACACCCGTGGCGTTGCAGTGCCAGAAGTCGAGGTACAGGCCCTCCACGGGCTCACACGTGTTCACGTCCACGATCTGGATCTCCGCGTACAGGTCGACGCCCTCCTGGTCCTCGCGGATGTCGGAGCGCACGAGCTCGCCGTTGACGTAGTACGGGCCCTGCGTGACCTCCGGCTCGAGGATGCACTTGACGTCGTCGCCGAAGAGCTCGCTGGAGTTCGTGTCGGCGGTGAGACCCGTGAGGTTGGACTTGTGACTCGTGGCCAGCACGGTGTCGAGGTCGAGGCGGCGTTGGCGTTGGCGGCGCTCAGCACGGATGCTGTCGGCCTTGGCTGCGCGGCGAGCCACGGCGCGCTCCTGCAATCGGCGCGAGGCGTCCGAGTTGGCGCAGTCCTTGAGCGAGCGCTTGCCCTCGGCCATGAAGAGTCGGCGCTGCTGTAGGCGCTCGGGTGTGCGAGCGTGCGCAGGCTGGCCGCCGTGGGCGGAGGCAGCGTCGGGTAGTGTGATGGCTGCGAGGGCAGCAGTGGCGGCGACGAGTGCAGCGGAGATGCGGACCATGGTAGAAGGGCTGGACAGGAAGGCCGGTTGGGTCGGTGGTTGGTGTTTGGTGTTGTCGGGAGGTGCTGCTGGAGTTGTTACACTGGTCGCAAAATCGGAAATGAATATAATGGTCGTGTTCGTTGCCGCGTTTCGCTGGACCACCAGCACGAGCACGACCGAGGAAGTACCAGGATCCCTTGTGCGCTACGGTCGTATTGCGGGTTGAGCTCGATGTGGCTTTCCAACGCAAGGATTCACTGAGATTCAAGCTGGTGCAGATGAATGACGCAGATTGGTGTGATCCCATTCTGGCATAGCGTAGTTGTGAAGGCTACAAAAACGGCTAAGGTCTGTCTACGCTATTGTCCGATATGCTCGACACATCTCGCCAATCGCAGACGCTCGCCATTGACGCATTTACCAGGTAATTGATAACGATCAGATGGTGGGTGTCGCGATTTGCTCGCGATCTCGGTTCGGTGGTTGATTTGTTGAGATGAGACTCCGACGATGTGGAGACCGTCGCGTTGGCAATGGAGGGAATTTCGACCAATCTCCTTGGTGATGCACGGGAGCCTCCAACTCAGGTCGAGTCTATGTTGCTCAACAACTATAATGTCAAATTCCCAATGCTGGCGAAATTGAGTTTGATACCCGAGCCGTGTGCACACTGCGCAACTTATCAACAGGGTGCAAGTAGCCAAGTCAGAGCTTGAAAATTCTCATACGTCTGGGCTCCTTTGAGTCAACATGGACCGTAGTCGTGAATTGGTGAGTCCTACGCGCAAAGTTGAGCTCCCGAAAACCGACCCAGCTGACCATGACGCGACTCCGATGACTCTTTTCAAATCTTAGCCAACTGGGTATCATCGAACAGTATTTCGTTGTGTGTTGCTAGATTGTGTCGCAAATAGTCAAGGGGAGGCAGGCACCTTCAGCTACGACGACTGCGCGCTGGACGCCCGGGACTTGCTCGCTTGATCCAGTCTCAACTCATGCACCAACTCATGACTCGCGCGCACGTGACGGTGGTGGTGGCCGTCTGATCTTACATGTACTAGTTACCGCCCTGACTCGGTCTCCTTAGCCTACGTACGTTGAGCATTCGACGGGAGTGGCTGGATCACCGGGACTTTACTATGCGGGTTGGACACAGGGTTGTCTGGTCTGGACCGCTCCGACTTGCAGTGAGATCCAGCCGTTGCCTTGTTGCATAAATCCTAGTGCAGGTCATGTTAAACCAGCGTGTGGACGGCCCTCCCCAGTCCGGCCTCTATAAACGAGCTCGCGTGACTGGATGTTTCTCAGGATTTGCCCTCGTGCTGCAGACCACCGGGCCGAATTGACCAAGTTTGGGCTTCCTGACATATCGTTGAATGCACTCAACCAGGCACCACGTCATTAATTTCTCCAATACAAACACACAAAGAGTGGGCTCGCCTCGACTGGCGCGATGTGTCGTGCACTTGCGCTGCCACGACCAGAGAAATGCCGCAACCTCGAGATTTGGCTACAAGTACTGGACATGACGTGAGCCACATTCATCCAGCGACGCAAATTGCTCAAACCTGGGCAACCGATACCATCGACTGCACTGCTTGATCATTAACCTCATCCCCACTTCCAATTTCGCGACCAGCGCAGCAACTTCACCACCACCTGCAAGCCCACGGCAACACCAACCACCGACCCAACCGGCCTTCCTGTCCAGCCCTTCTACCATGGTCCGCATCTCCGCTGCACTCGTCGCCGCCACTGCTGCCCTCGCAGCCATCACACTACCCGATGCTGCCTCCGCCCACGGCGGCCAGCCTGCGCACGCTCGCACACCCGAGCGCCTACAGCAGCGCCGACTCTTCATGGCCGAGGGCAAGCGCTCGCTCAAGGACTGCGCCAACTCGGACGCCTCGCGCCGATTGCAGGAGCGCGCCGTGGCTCGCCGCGCAGCCAAGGCCGACAGCATCCGTGCTGAGCGCCGCCAACGCCAACGCCGCCTCGACCTCGACACCGTGCTGGCCACGAGTCACAAGTCCAACCTCACGGGTCTCACCGCCGACACGAACTCCAGCGAGCTCTTCGGTGACGACGTCAAGTGCATCCTCGAGCCGGAGGTCACGCAGGGCCCGTACTACGTCAACGGCGAGCCCGTGCGCTCCGACATCCGCGAGGACCAGGAGGGCGTCGACCTGTACGCGGAGATCCAGATCGTGGACGTGAACACGTGTGAGCCCGTGGAGGGCCTGTACCTCGACTTCTGGCACTGCAACGCCACGGGTGTGTACTCGGGCATCGTGGCCAGCGGCAACGGCGACAGCTCCGACACCACCAACCTCGACAAGACCTTCCTGCGCGGACTCACGCCCACCGACGAGGACGGCGTCGCGTCCTACACGTCCATCTTCCCGGGCCACTACACGTCGCGCGCCACGCACATCCACATCATCGGCACGTACAACGGCACGCTGCTGGAGAACAACACGTACTCGGGCGGCTACGCGTCGCACGTGGGCCAGCTCTTCTTCGACCAGGACCTCATCAGCGAGGTGGAGCTCACGGCGCCCTACAGCACCAACACGCAGGAGCTCACCACGAACGCCGACGACTCGATCCTGTCGGAGGAGGCGGCCGAGGACTTCGACCCCGTGTTCGAGTACGTGTTGCTGGGTGACTCGGTGTCGGACGGTGTGCTGGCCTGGATCTCCGTCGGCGTGGACATGACGCGCGCGCAGACCATCACGGCCGCGGGCACGCTCACGGCGGACGGCGGCGTCATGGCCGACTCCACGAGCACGACGACCGGCGGTGCTGGTGGTATGGGCGGCGGCTCCGGCGTGGGTGGCTTTGGCGGGTCGGTTGGCGGACCTGGGAGCGGTCCCGCCAATGGTTTTGCGGGATCTGCGGCTACCTTGAGCGGCTCCAGTGCATGAAGCACGCAAGCAGAGCGCCTGGCTGTCGGGCGCTGTTGAGTTATACATGTATCCTGGCACCGGGTAGGCCCCCACATTGCACAATGAATGGAAACGCAGCGCAATAAACAAATGAGTTGGCTTATGTTCTCATGTTGCTGTGCCAGTGAGATTGTGGGTCATTGTTATCGGCTAAGCTTGTCAATTGGATGCTCCAAGTTGAAGTTGCTCTTATTTTGTCGGTCATGTCGCCAATCACCTTGACACCTTTACGTTTGTATGCCGCAAGTTGAAGCTGCTCTTATTAACGACAATAGACTCAACAGTAGCAGAGCAACAGTTTGCTCAGCAAGCATCGACTGTTGCAACACGCATTAGCTTTCGGCTGCCATACGCGTGAGGAAAACAACTGCGGCTGTTGACCCGCTACAGATACCTACTAAGGAACCGTGACGACGACAGGAGCATGGACAATGACCATGATGTGACGGAAGGACGGTCACTCACGCGACACTTCGTGAAGATGAGTGTATTTATTCCATACATCTCGTACACAGCTTCAGAAAGCCAGCTATGCACTACTATACTACAACTAACATTACTACCACCGCCACTCCTACATAACCCATTAAACTTGCTTACACATCGGACGTCTGGGCCGGCGACGCCTCCGACTCCGCCTTTGCGTCTATCTTCGAGGTCGGCACCGTACTCGGCGAGGACTTGTGGCCTTCCGCACTGCCATCTGCAGCCTCAGACGAGTAGGCGGGGTTGGTGTTGTCGGTGCCGGTGGAGGCGGACTTGGGTGCGGATGGCAGACCCAGACCGCCCGTGATCCCCGAGAGGCTGTGTGTGATTTCCGACAGACCCTTGGTTGCGTCCACGCCACTGCTGCCCCGATCGGAAGACCTGGTAGCGACGGTAATTTTCCGCCGTCGGCGAGGCCGCTTGTGATGGAGTCCAGGCCACCGCCGCCGTTGGTAAGGTGGTTGGTAATAGCACCTAGGCCCCCGTTGCTTAGTGATGACAGGGCGCCGCCACCAGAGAGTGCGCTCAGGTCCGTGGGGACGACGCTCTTGCCTCCTGTGGCGCCGTTGGTGAGCGCCGACAACGCACCCGGGCTAGACAAGCTTGACGGCAGCAACTTCGACAGACCTGCAACGCCGCCGGCGTTGCCCGACAGACTTTTGGCGAGCGGGTCAACGCCGGTTAGACCAGGAAGCGCCGCACCGGTGCTCATGTCTGCGCTGTGTCCTTGCAGCTGCTGGGGCGTCGTGGTGCTGGCGCCACCCGTCAGAGTGGAAAAGCCGATGGGCGAATCGTAGCCGGCTCGCAGCAATTTTCGCTCGGACGAGGCGAGCACTGCGAGAGAGAGGAACACAAGCGTGGACAGTAGCTGCATTATTGACGCGTGGGTGGGAGATACTGCTGCGGGAGCTGGTAGTGGTGGAGTTGGTTGTTTGATGCGAGAGTGATTTGGAAATGAATGCGGAGGTGATGCTAGTCCCCAACTCCCCCGTCTGGCACGAGTTCGTAACTTTGGGTATGGTGGTTGAGTAAGCATTCTGTCGACTTTTGCAGGCGGTAGTATCGAAAGGAGCGCCAACGCACACCATGGGCATTAACACCGTTGCCGGCAGTGTGGGCAGTTGATCCCCATGCGGTTTGACCCCAGATGCGGGTTGTATCGATCGTGGATAAGAAGTGTTGCAGCTGTGCCGATGGAGTCCTTCTCGTGTGGCTCCTAATTAGATCGGCCGTTGTTGGTTTCGCGCCAGTATCGCGGAAATACATGCACAAGAACGTTCACAATCTCTTGCTTCTCCGTAGTCGAGCATAGGTAAGAAACTAGGTTTACTGGAGCACACAAAATGAAGTAAAGAGGAAGGCATCGTAGGTGTCTCCGATGCCGCATCTGAGTTTACAGATCGTGCCACCCGTCGCTACATGTAATACCTTTTGGCACAAGATTCGTGTTTTTAGCTTGTATGACTGACTTCGTTTGAGGACACAACCGCCAGGGCAATCGACTCAACTCAGGAGTTTGTTTCCTCATGGTTTTTGCGCGGCGCCTAGAACCATGCGGCGAGTCCATTTGGCACCCATGGGCGGGGACACATACCCAGCATGTGCACGGTCGCACTGAGACGACAGCTACCCAACCACTGAGACTGTAGAACGATTCGTACCGGAGGGGTCCTGTCCACTTGTGGAGGGAGACACGAACCAAATCTTATCAACGCAAAGTCATTGTTCCTCAATCACTCGCTGTGCGCACCACACGACATTCCTTAGTCCTATTCACTGGCGCCCCGAATCTCCACGCTGGTGGTGAAAAGGCAGGAGAACCTCGGCTATCATCTCATTTCCAAATCACTCTCGCATCAAACAACCAACTCCACCACTACCAGCTCCCGCAGCAGTATCTCCCACCCACGCGTCAATAATGCAGCTACTGTCCACGCTTGTGTTCCTCTCTCTCGCAGTGCTCGCCTCGTCCGAGCGAAAATTGCTGCGAGCCGGCTACGATTCGCCCATCGGCTTTTCCACTCTGACGGGTGGCGCCAGCACCACGACGCCCCAGCAGCTGCAAGGACACAGCGCAGACATGAGCACCGGTGCGGCGCTTCCTGGTCTAACCGGCGTTGACCCGCTCGCCAAAAGTCTGTCGGGCAACGCCGGCGGCGTTGCAGGTCTGTCGAAGTTGCTGCCGTCAAGCTTGTCTAGCCCGGGTGCGTTGTCGGCGCTCACCAACGGCGCCACAGGAGGCAAGAGCGTCGTCCCCACGGACCTGAGCGCACTCTCTGGTGGCGGCGCCCTGTCATCACTAAGCAACGGGGGCCTAGGTGCTATTACCAACCACCTTACCAACGGCGGCGGTGGCCTGGACTCCATCACAAGCGGCCTCGCCGACGGCGGAAAATTACCGTCGCTACCAGGTCTTCCGATCGGGGGCAGCAGTGGCGTGGACGCAACCAAGGGTCTGTCGGAAATCACACACAGCCTCTCGGGGATCACGGGCGGTCTGGGTCTGCCATCCGCACCCAAGTCCGCCTCCACCGGCACCGACAACACCAACCCCGCCTACTCGTCTGAGGCTGCAGATGGCAGTGCGGAAGGCCACAAGTCCTCGCCGAGTACGGTGCCGACCTCGAAGATAGACGCAAAGGCGGAGTCGGAGGCGTCGCCGGCCCAGACGTCCGATGTGTAAGCAAGTTTAATGGGTTATGTAGGAGTGGCGGTGGTAGTAATGTTAGTTGTAGTATAGTAGTGCATAGCTGGCTTTCTGAAGCTGTGTACGAGATGTATGGAATAAATACACTCATCTTCACGAAGTGTCGCGTGAGTGACCGTCCTTCCGTCACATCATGGTCATTGTCCATGCTCCTGTCGTCGTCACGGTTCCTTAGTAGGTATCTGTAGCGGGTCAACAGCCGCAGTTGTTTTCCTCACGCGTATGGCAGCCGAAAGCTAATGCGTGTTGCAACAGTCGATGCTTGCTGAGCAAACTGTTGCTCTGCTACTGTTGAGTCTATTGTCGTTAATAAGAGCAGCTTCAACTTGCGGCATACAAACGTAAAGGTGTCAAGGTGATTGGCGACATGACCGACAAAATAAGAGCAACTTCAACTTGGAGCATCCAATTGACAAGCTTAGCCGATAACAATGACCCACAATCTCACTGGCACAGCAACATGAGAACATAAGCCAACTCATTTGTTTATTGCGCTGCGTTTCCATTCATTGTGCAATGTGGGGGCCTACCCGGTGCCAGGATACATGTATAACTCAACAGCGCCCGACAGCCAGGCGCTCTGCTTGCGTGCTTCATGCACTGGAGCCGCTCAAGGTAGCCGCAGATCCCGCAAAACCATTGGCGGGACCGCTCCCAGGTCCGCCAACCGACCCGCCAAAGCCACCCACGCCGGAGCCGCCGCCCATACCACCAGCACCGCCGGTCGTCGTGCTCGTGGAGTCGGCCATGACGCCGCCGTCCGCCGTGAGCGTGCCCGCGGCCGTGATGGTCTGCGCGCGCGTCATGTCCACGCCGACGGAGATCCAGGCCAGCACACCGTCCGACACCGAGTCACCCAGCAACACGTACTCGAACACGGGGTCGAAGTCCTCGGCCGCCTCCTCCGACAGGATCGAGTCGTCGGCGTTCGTGGTGAGCTCCTGCGTGTTGGTGCTGTAGGGCGCCGTGAGCTCCACCTCGCTGATGAGGTCCTGGTCGAAGAAGAGCTGGCCCACGTGCGACGCGTAGCCGCCCGAGTACGTGTTGTTCTCCAGCAGCGTGCCGTTGTACGTGCCGATGATGTGGATGTGCGTGGCGCGCGACGTGTAGTGGCCCGGGAAGATGGACGTGTAGGACGCGACGCCGTCCTCGTCGGTGGGCGTGAGTCCGCGCAGGAAGGTCTTGTCGAGGTTGGTGGTGTCGGAGCTGTCGCCGTTGCCGCTGGCCACGATGCCCGAGTACACACCCGTGGCGTTGCAGTGCCAGAAGTCGAGGTACAGGCCCTCCACGGGCTCACACGTGTTCACGTCCACGATCTGGATCTCCGCGTACAGGTCGACGCCCTCCTGGTCCTCGCGGATGTCGGAGCGCACGAGCTCGCCGTTGACGTAGTACGGGCCCTGCGTGACCTCCGGCTCGAGGATGCACTTGACGTCGTCACCGAAGAGCTCGCTGGAGTTCGTGTCGGCGGTGAGACCCGTGAGGTTGGACTTGTGACTCGTGGCCAGCACGGTGTCGAGGTCGAGGCGGCGTTGGCGTTGGCGGCGCTCAGCACGGATGCTGTCGGCCTTGGCTGCGCGGCGAGCCACGGCGCGCTCCTGCAATCGGCGCGAGGCGTCCGAGTTGGCGCAGTCCTTGAGCGAGCGCTTGCCCTCGGCCATGAAGAGTCGGCGCTGCTGTAGGCGCTCGGGTGTGCGAGCGTGCGCAGGCTGGCCGCCGTGGGCGGAGGCAGCGTCGGGTAGTGTGATGGCTGCGAGGGCAGCAGTGGCGGCGACGAGTGCAGCGGAGATGCGGACCATGGTAGAAGGGCTGGACAGGAAGGCCGGTTGGGTCGGTGGTTGGTGTTTGGTGTTGTCGGGAGGTGCTGCTGGAGTTGTTACACTGGTCGCAAAATCGGAAATGAATATAATGGTCGTGTTCGTTGCCGCGTTTCGCTGGACCACCAGCACGAGCACGACCGAGGAAGTACCAGGATCCCTTGTGCGCTACGGTCGTATTGCGGGTTGAGCTCGATGTGGCTTTCCAACGCAAGGATTCACTGAGATTCAAGCTGGTGCAGATGAATGACGCAGATTGGTGTGATCCCATTCTGGCATAGCGTAGTTGTGAAGGCTACAAAAACGGCTAAGGTCTGTCTACGCTATTGTCCGATATGCTCGACACATCTCGCCAATCGCAGACGCTCGCCATTGACGCATTTACCAGGTAATTGATAACGATCAGATGGTGGGTGTCGCGATTTGCTCGCGATCTCGGTTCGGTGGTTGATTTGTTGAGATGAGACTCCGACGATGTGGAGACCGTCGCGTTGGCAATGGAGGGAATTTCGACCAATCTCCTTGGTGATGCACGGGAGCCTCCAACTCAGGTCGAGTCTATGTTGCTCAACAACTATAATGTCAAATTCCCAATGCTGGCGAAATTGAGTTTGATACCCGAGCCGTGTGCACACTGCGCAACTTATCAACAGGGTGCAAGTAGCCAAGTCAGAGCTTGAAAATTCTCATACGTCTGGGCTCCTTTGAGTCAACATGGACCGTAGTCGTGAATTGGTGAGTCCTACGCGCAAAGTTGAGCTCCCGAAAACCGACCCAGCTGACCATGACGCGACTCCGATGACTCTTTTCAAATCTTAGCCAACTGGGTATCATCGAACAGTATTTCGTTGTGTGTTGCTAGATTGTGTCGCAAATAGTCAAGGGGAGGCAGGCACCTTCAGCTACGACGACTGCGCGCTGGACGCCCGGGACTTGCTCGCTTGATCCAGTCTCAACTCATGCACCAACTCATGACTCGCGCGCACGTGACGGTGGCGGTGGCCGTCTGATCTTACATGTACTAGTTACCGCCCTGACTCGGTCTCCTTAGCCTACGTACGTTGAGCATTCGACGGGAGTGGCTGGATCACCGGGACTTTACTATGCGGGTTGGACACAGGGTTGTCTGGTCTGGACCGCTCCGACTTGCAGTGAGATCCAGCCGTTGCCTTGTTGCATAAATCCTAGTGCAGGTCATGTTAAACCAGCGTGTGGACGGCCCTCCCCAGTCCGGCCTCTATAAACGAGCTCGCGTGACTGGATGTTTCTCAGGATTTGCCCTCGTGCTGCAGACCACCGGGCCGAATTGACCAAGTTTGGGCTTCCTGACATATCGTTGAATGCACTCAACCAGGCACCACGTCATTAATTTCTCCAATACAAACACACAAAGAGTGGGCTCGCCTCGACTGGCGCGATGTGTCGTGCACTTGCGCTGCCACGACCAGAGAAATGCCCGCAACCTCGAGATTTGGCTACAAGTACTGGACATGACGTGAGCCACATTCATCCAGCGACGCAAATTGCTCAAACCTGGGCAACCGATACCATCGACTGCACTGCTTGATCATTAACCTCATCCCCACTTCCAATTTCGCGACCAGCGCAGCAACTTCACCACCACCTGCAAGCCCACGGCAACACCAACCACCGACCCAACCGGCCTTCCTGTCCAGCCCTTCTACCATGGTCCGCATCTCCGCTGCACTCGTCGCCGCCACTGCTGCCCTCGCAGCCATCACACTACCCGACGCTGCCTCCGCCCACGGCGGCCAGCCTGCGCACGCTCGCACACCCGAGCGCCTACAGCAGCGCCGACTCTTCATGGCCGAGGGCAAGCGCTCGCTCAAGGACTGCGCCAACTCGGACGCCTCGCGCCGATTGCAGGAGCGCGCCGTGGCTCGCCGCGCAGCCAAGGCCGACAGCATCCGTGCTGAGCGCCGCCAACGCCAACGCCGCCTCGACCTCGACACCGTGCTGGCCACGAGTCACAAGTCCAACCTCACGGGTCTCACCGCCGACACGAACTCCAGCGAGCTCTTCGGTGACGACGTCAAGTGCATCCTCGAGCCGGAGGTCACGCAGGGCCCGTACTACGTCAACGGCGAGCTCGTGCGCTCCGACATCCGCGAGGACCAGGAGGGCGTCGACCTGTACGCGGAGATCCAGATCGTGGACGTGAACACGTGTGAGCCCGTGGAGGGCCTGTACCTCGACTTCTGGCACTGCAACGCCACGGGTGTGTACTCGGGCATCGTGGCCAGCGGCAACGGCGACAGCTCCGACACCACCAACCTCGACAAGACCTTCCTGCGCGGACTCACGCCCACCGACGAGGACGGCGTCGCGTCCTACACGTCCATCTTCCCGGGCCACTACACGTCGCGCGCCACGCACATCCACATCATCGGCACGTACAACGGCACGCTGCTGGAGAACAACACGTACTCGGGCGGCTACGCGTCGCACGTGGGCCAGCTCTTCTTCGACCAGGACCTCATCAGCGAGGTGGAGCTCACGGCGCCCTACAGCACCAACACGCAGGAGCTCACCACGAACGCCGACGACTCGATCCTGTCGGAGGAGGCGGCCGAGGACTTCGACCCCGTGTTCGAGTACGTGTTGCTGGGTGGCTCGGTGTCGGACGGCGTTCTGGCCTGGATCTCCGTCGGCGTGGACATGACGCGCGCGCAGACCATCACGGCCGCGGGCACGCTCACGGCGGACGGCGGCGTCATGGCCGACTCCACGAGCACGACGACCGGCGGTGCTGGTGGTATGGGCGGCGGCTCGGGCATGGGCGGTGGCTCGGGTATGGGCGGCTTTGGTGGAGGCTCGGGCATGGGCGGCTTTGGCGGGTCTGTTGGCGGGTCTGAGGGAAGCGCTGCGATTCCTTCGTCTGGGTCTGGTGAAAGTATCCAAACAGCGACTACAGATGCCACTGATACCACGCTCACAACTACTTCGGGTAGCGTTGAAGGAGAGGCCGTCGAGCCGTCCTGCAATGTACGCCGTCGCCGTTGAATGTCTCGGTTGGGGCTTGGGACGATCGAGAGCTGTCAGTTTGAAGCTTTTCGCCACCATTTCATATACGTACCCGTTCGGTTATTCATTGTTCGTATTAGTTCTACGCATCCAGATCTGATAGCATCCACAGTATTGAATTAACTTGGTAGAGCATATCCAGCAGAGGTGTTTTCCTGGTGTATTGCTTTTCCGATTGATTGCTAGTGCTAGGTGAAAGGATTTTGCTCAGCCCTATGGATAATTCCGAATCAAATTACACGATGTACCCATCGACCAATCCGATAGCACTATTTATGTAACGCACTGCGTTATATAATACTGTTTTTGTAATCTATTACGGAGCACGTAATTTATATTTTCGTGGTACGTATTATGGGACGACTTACGGGACGGCTTCAAGGTGAAATTAACGGGGAGAACCGTCAATTAACAATTGCATTGAACAACGAGTGAAGTGAGTAGCTGGTCTAGAATACAAGAGATTGCGGACTTTATGTTACAATATCACTTTTCATTTTGCCCTGTACGAGCCCAAGCTACCACTACGTTACAATTCAATTTACTTCAACTGTAACGCGGTTGGAATTCATATGCGCATGGCTCCTAAACAGTACCGCGTCTCGAGTCCTCTGTCGAGTACGCATCGCACGTGAGCTCTTTCAGTCTGCCGACAAGAGAAGAATGCATTTCGGTTAAATAGCGTATTGGTAAACGATTTTTTACGGGTTATCTGACTTCGGTCTCGCATAATGATCTGCTTAAGAGTGAAAGAAAATGAAGCCATAAACGTAACAGCGAATACGCCGAGTTTAAGTCACGCATGGCAGCCTAAATCTTTCGGTAGAGCGATTGGAAATGACCGTGTGGGACAGCTGTCACACTGTCGCGCCATTGCTGTCGTGTCATAGATTGTTCCGAGTCTCCGAGAAGTTGAACTAGTTTTCGCCGAGCTCGACGCCTTTGGCCTGGTGTAATATCTTCATCATTTTGACGGCGAACGTGCGCTCTTTTTTCTTGTCGAGATAGCATCTAAAGGTACAGAAGACAAAACGTAGTTTAGTAATAGGGAGTAAATTAAAGAGGAAAGGATGCTAAACTTACCTAGTGAGGGCTCAGCAAACTGCTTCGCAAACTGCTCGATGTGATATTCGGTCGCTCTACACGCAGTGTAGGAAGCTAGTCGCAACCATATCATCGATAACGCTTTGCAGCTCTTTGGCGTCGTGTAGCCCATTCGCTTGAGCTACCTGCGCAGCACGGTTCACTTCTTGCTCGATATCACATTTACGCTTTCATTCCTCAATTGCGGGGGGTGTACTCGTGGAACGCTTTCTGCTTTTGAGCATGGAAATCAGCCGGAACGTTTTCTTCTGAATTGCGGCTCGATCTCGCTTCCAAGCTTTCTTGTCTTCTTGGCCTGTAGCGAGTGACGTACGGTAACGCTGCTCCAATCTCTCATTAAGAGCTAACCGACCATTGATCCGGTGCCGTTCTTCCTCGTGAAGACGACCTTGATCTTGCAGCGCAACTTGCTTTCCGTTCAGCGAGGCAGCAAATGCCCTGAGATCGGTCTCCTTGCGCCGAAGCATCATATTTTGTTCTCGTAAGCGATCCATGAGAGCAGCTACGCCCTGTTCACTGCGAGCTGTGCTATGTAAGTCAACAGTTACGGAGTTGCATTTGGAGACATCACGGGATCGCCATCCCCTGGGGCGATGCGATGATATTCTTGCTATGCGCGCGTCAGTTGCGCATGAAAGCTCCGCAAGCGTCTCAGAGCTCGCTACTCACACCAGCAGCGTCTCCACGCTCTGATCCATCTCTTCATATTGGTGCTGATGTGCGACATGGACCCGAACCGACTCCTCCTTCCACACGGGACTTCGATAAGATCGGGCCTTGGCATCAAGTGCGCGGCATCCATCAAGCACCGCCTTCATTTCTGCAATGGTAGAGGTTTCCGTGGTAGCCAGCACACGCGGATGCCCTCTGACCGTAACGTAGTGGCAGCTGTTGGGTAGGGTAACGTAGTCGACCGTCTTCACTGAATTGTGAGCACCTTTGAAAGATTTAGCGAAATAAAACTTTATGAATGTCTGCTACGCAGAACTTCTCTGACTGGAAGCGTCTTACGTTCTGTCACCGTCCTTTTCTGTCCCGAGCTAAACATCTTTTCCAGCGCATCGTCTGCTTCCCTCACCTCCGGTGTCGTCATCGCGGTGCTGGAGCTGGTGCTGGCACAGAAGCGCATGTGCATTCCGTGGCCACCAAGTGGGTACGCGCGCTGGCTCCGCAAGGTTCCAATATCTTGCGCCGCATCGCCGTGGAGGTGGTTGAGCTTGCGCGCGTGTCTGTTGCGGCTGAATGCACTTAGTGCTTTCGTCCCGCCATGATAGAGCTTCGAGGTCACCTCTGTGACTTACAGGCTTTTCTTCAATCAAAAGGTGACTGAAAAGACGGATGGTCAAAATAGCAAAAACGATAGGATATGGGATGATCGTATCCGTAAGAATATGCAGACCACGTAAAAGGCAAAATAGATAAGAAATGGCTTCACCAAATCTGAAAGAATTTTGTAGAAATGTAAAAAACGGCGGCACTCAGATTTGTTTTACTGCGTATTCGTATCTTTTGTAGGGCTGGTGTTGATGGAATTCAAGCGGATGAGCTACGAGCGCGCTATGCAGTGGCGCCAAGTGGCGTTGAGCATCGTTGATGACTTCATTGGTGGATCGTGGGACCTCGATGCAAGCCCCGTTGTATTACGCGGCTTACCAGAATCCAGTAAGAGCACGTTTGCTGACATCCTCGCTGCGGAAGTGCGAGAGGAGTTTGCGCTTGGGCCGAACCCTGACGGGAACCGTTGAGCTGTGCGCATTTGTGCCAAGGCAATGTATCAAGTGTATTAAGGGCGAGAGGATACGTCGGCTCAAGCTTCCGTCAAAAATCTTCGTTACCTGTGGTTAATGTGGTCATAGTGGATGAAACGAGAATCGTCATGGAAGAGTGGGAATGACCAGCAAAGTTGCCAATGAATTTTGGTGCGAGAAGAGTATTCACGGCAAGGTATACATAGTGAATCTCACTTGCCCCGACGAGGATCACGCGGTGGCGTTAAATCGCCGGACATGGCCCTCGCTGTCAGATCAAGCGATACACCAGCTTTACGATTCCTTTGTAGAGTTGGAAATCCATGTGAAGAATATTCCGAATTGCTTCACCATTGATCCAACCATTTAGGCCGACCGGTTGAAGGTGGTATCGGCGACAGCAAGGATGTGCATTATATTAAGAAAGGTCGACAAAATCGTTATACATGGTGATTACGTTTTTGTTAAGATTAATTTGGAACACTTGATCAGTAACTACGGACTATTGTAGTTAATCACTTGTTAACTTCGGGGTGCTCTCGCCGTCAATCATCCCTAGCAACGATTTTGCAAAGCCATTATGACTTCACATATTCATGGATAATAATATCCTGCTGCTAACCCAACCTGGGCGGATTGTCTATGTTAATATCAAATAGAGAATGTCAGATACGTGTGAGCGAAAAGCTTAACTAGATCAAACACCGTGCAATATGTGGGGATAAAGTGAATGATACGAAATGGCGCAATTAAACATGCTGTCTAGCCTTCCAGCCTCTAAGTTCCACGACATCTGCCGAGGATACATATGGCGCCAAGCGTACCATTCCAATAAGACGCAACATTTCGTTCACCGTTGCTTCGTTTGGCTGAAATTCTCTAGATAATTTCTCGTATTGCTTTTGTTTCAGCCCGGCTAAGCTCTTAGCCATGGACAAGGCGACGTAGAACGCTTGTTTTGGAACCCCATCACGGCGGTTCAGTGGCGTGACCACGACGCCGTCTTGGCAAGTTTGCCCTGGGAGGGTTGTTTTCGTGGCGCACGCAAAAGCGGGAACTATAGAAAATTGATCTGCAGTAACAGACATCACGCATTGTCGCTGTCGTGAGTGGAGCTACGCTCACTGAGCCCCACCCTGGAATATGTCGATCATTAAAAGCTGCGGTTTCTTATGTACGATTCGTAAATAGTGTAGCCACATCACCTACGCTGTGTACTGTCCTTCAGTGAATGCGGATATCCCAGTCACTCGCTAGATAGAATGGCAAGCGTCCTCTATAGGTCAAAACTTGTTTAGGGATGAGAAGGAACATACCACCCAGCGGACTGTCGAAAATACCTCATTCCATCATCTTCTAGGTATTGCGCAAATTATGCGCTCAAAGGTGGTGCATTCTGTTGATCACAAAGTTTTGTGTTGTAGGTGCAATTCTTGATCGATCGATGAACTGGTTTAATCGCTTAGCAACTCTGTCGGTGTAAGAATACTCGAGTTGATCAGTTAGGGATATTTCTATTAATCAACGAATACATTGGGGTGTATTAACATACTTACACGTGGGTTTTATTCAGCGATGAATGCATCGGGGCGTTTAAACGTACTTACACGTGAAGATGTGTTCGCGAAGAGGGGGTCGGAGCCTGCCCATTACTCTTCACATTCTAGGCATGCCAACATCAAGTTCGACATCCGGATTCAACCACACATTGCTCTCTTTTATGTTGCCTAGTATACACTGCCCAGGGGCCCATGACTTGGGCGGCAAGCCGACTGTCTAGTTGTAATCGAAAGTGGCCTCGAACACCTGAGCATCTTGCGCATAGTGGACGTAGCTGCGAAGCAAATATACGTGAATACTCGAGGGTCACGCATCGTCAGCGGGCGCAAAGCGAGATACTTATAGTAACAGCTTCACGGCAGCTGAAAGATGATCGCAGATCTTTACCAACACACGATTTGTATTCATAGCCAATAGAATACATCGCTATGCTCATGTAAACTACATAAAATGTGTTTCAGTCCATAAAAACATTAAATTCTACAGAAATGGCTTAGAAACGTTTCGGTTGAACTTGGGGATCAACTTGAAGTTGAAACATCACTCATACTAAACCGGAGTGATAGGCTAACGTGACCTCTCAGCAAGCTCAAGGTGCAAGAACCCGTATTTAGACGTCTGTTCGCATGTGTCCAAACGTGGATCATTTGGCAACTTACGCAGACCCACGGTGGATACTTCGCGGCCCTTCGCGAAAAACGTGGCGCACATTGCTGACAACGTGGCACCGTTTTTTTCGAGCGTAACTACATTTCTAAAACGATTACGGTACCAAGGCAGATCTACTATAAACTTAGCCGAGAGGAATGCCGTGGTTTGCTGAAAAGGTTAGTTTGTTCAGGTTGGGAATTAACTGTGTAAATCGGGAACAAGATTTGACCACATTCACCAACACGACGCACGTCCCTTGCAAGCTTACGTACGTGACGTCCTTTCAAAGAGCAAGATAGCAAATGCGCCCATACGTAAATACGCCGTTGTATCCATTTTTTTGTGAAATATGTTTTAGACACGCAAGTTTTGGAAATTATAGTCCGGAGAGAGCGGTAGCTTTAAGCCCTAAAAGCTGAAAGAGCAAATCCGCGATCATAATCGGAGGCTGGTAATATTTCCATCGTTGTTCTTTTCCATTTTGATCTAGGTATGTGCTGGCCGCAGATACTACGACTTAGAAGCAGGCGCATGAGATGAGGCAATATGTTTGGTAATTAACCGACGCTGTCTGCATTTTAGGCCACGTAGCAATAGTGCTTTTGTGGTTGGCGTCATTGCAGCGGCATGGTGATCAACCTCTCGTCCTCCTACCGGCTGCGCGTCGTCGAGTTCGACGACCACCGTGAGCGCCATCGCGAGCTCTGGTGATTTCCATTTGGACTTGTGTAGCGTCATCGGGTGTTGTTCTCCACCAATGAGATGACCAGCTGTTGCTACCATCACGCCTGTCCCTAGCCCTCCGACCAGTGAAACTGCGCCTCGTGTTGCCAGTTGTCGATTTGCTATTCTCCTACTGGGGGGGGGGCGTGGAGGCAGACTGGATTAGGTTAGTCCCAACGTCGCAATCGACCACGGTGGCGACTTGGGCATCAATAGTGGGGACAAGCGCGGGTTATTGCCCATTTAGGCACTGTGGCCTTTGTGTGATTAACACGCGTTATTAGCCCAACTCTCCAGTATCTTAAAAGTAGCGACTCGAGCAAGCCCTATAGCGTTAATTACTGTTTTAACTCCAGCAGGACTTATAGCTTGGCTTTCGAACGTTAGCGCTATTGCCGCCGATGCTGCTAAAAATCCAAACTGTCCCTGCAGTGGGCGAAGGAGGATGTAGAGATATTCAGGGCGGGTTGGGAGATTGCGACGTGGTCTCTCCCTGGCCAACTGCGCTCAACCATTCACGTGGCTTGGGGACACCGGTGTTGGGTTACATCCTTGATAATCCGATTACACTACTAATCTGGAACCGCTACATAATTTGACACATTCACCCCCTCATATGAGACAGTTGCCTTTTCCGTCTGAAAAAATTGCACCACCCCGTGTATTCAACGTCCTCAGGTCTTATTTGGGTACTTTGAAGCTTCTGTTGGTTGCGGTCTGTGCTGCACTTCGTCCTGCGCGCTATGCATTTTCGCTTTATCGCCCAAGCCCGCTCAGCTCCTGCTCCTGCTGCCAAGTGCCTCGCTGTGCGGTCACTGAAGTTCGTTGCTGTCCTGTCCCTGCTCTCGTCCTACGGCTACCACTCCTCGTGCTCGTTTGAACCGATACTCGGTAACCTAGGGCCTTACGGTCATGTGAACCAAGCAAACAGCCAGCATGTCGACGGGACGACGCACGCGACGAGTTAGTGTTACCCTCAAAGCCAGCAATAAGACTGAGCGCTGGCGCGTTTGGCTTGTTACCGACAGGGTCGGTACCGCTGCGACTCGCGGTACCGACGTGATGAGATGCCGCGTGGGGGACATTGTCGGCTTAGGGCAAGTTAAAGTTGGATTCACGCCGCGCAGGACCCTACTCCAAGACGGGTTCGAAGCGTATGTCGCTCTCGTAAATGACTACAAAGGCAATGGTGGTCCGCAGTCATTTGTTGCAGGGCGATGTGATCCGTTCGCCCTCGCTACCGGCGACTCTGGCGACGGCCAGTGCACCTTCCATACACATCTACACGCTGTGATTTCATTGCACATTGAAGATAGGTTTTCTTGGACCGCTGTCAATACGTTCAATTAGGAACGTGTTGCTGGTGGTCGGTCGATACTTACCGACGGTTTCGTGTGGACCACATTGATGAAATTCATTCGCCAACGAAATCGGGCTGCACATGTGGTCGGGGGTGTTGAGCTGTGCGTGGACATGTTAACGTGAATCAACGTCAGGTCAATGTGACGGGTTCGAAGGCGGGTTTTGGACTGAGTCACCTGCTGCAGGTACCTAGGGAGTACCTGTGAACTGGGTATTACCCGCCTCTTCTGTGTCGGTCGCACCCGTTCATTATAGAGGTGACGCAGACGGGTGGGTTTGCGTCCGACGAGGAGGTGTACCGTCAGCCGCTCGTCGACTTCTGCATTCCTGGCCCCCCGGTGTTCAGTTCGTGTGACGCTTGGTACTTAGCCGCATGTAGTTGGAACAGAACAATTAGTGGTAGTGGAATAACCGCGCCACACCAAATATACACCATCTTGAACTTCCTTTGTACCCTATACTTTTCATTTTGCATAGAATACGCCTTGAACATTATCTTGAACTTTGGATATCTTTTATCTTGATCTTCGTATATCACATCCCAGACTCGGAGTCACAGATATCTTCCGCTCAGCTTCAACCCAGCTTCCCAGACTCCAGACTCCGAGTTCACATCCCAGACTGGGGTCACAGACCGTCTCCGCTCAGCTTTAGCTCAGCTTCCCAAATTCCGAGTATCGGAGTCTTAGATGAGCTCCCCAAACCGAGACGCTGTATCAGACACATTACCGAAATCCGTAATGTTGTATCAGACATGTTAAAGAATTTTATACTTCGTGTTTGTATTGTTCCATACAGTTTTCACGTCAAATGTGGTTAGGTTCCATCCCATCCTGCCGGCACGGCAGTGCAAAGGTGTGCATCATCTCGACTTTAGCTTTTCTCGGCATATAAAATATTATATGATTTTGTGTGGGACACATTTTCCTATCGAAACTTGCAGGTGTTACTCTGGGCCACTAATTCGTGGCTCATTCGTGAATCCCCCCCCCGCTACTACCAAGTACTAGACCCGACAACAAGTATGGCCTTCCAGGATCGTTGGGGAGAGCTGAAACGCGATGGATGGACCTCCAAACCCCCTGCTGGTCTATCAAATGACTTATTTTACATCAGACCCGGCAAGTCGAAGAAAGGCGTGCGTGGTGATGATTTCTTCATCGGCGAACTGGAGTCGATGAATTATCTGGATCGGCTGGACATTGGTGCGGTCTACCATGAACGTGCGTTCATTACATCTTGGTCTACCGTGTGTTTTATGGTGATAGAGAAGCTAAAGCGGCAAAAGCAGAAGGAAAGCGAAGCGTACTCGCAAGCCATTGAAGCACAATACAATCCAGACGTTAACACGCAGACGCCGGGAGATATGAATTCATGGCTTGTATTATACGCATTACACTGCTAATGTTATCGTGTATCATACAGCGACTGCTGAGTCATCAGTGGGGATGAAAGCTTCTGGCGAACGTAACAAGACACCACCTACAGGTTTGATCGTGTAGACGATGATGTTTTCCAAATTGAGGTTGGCAAACTTCGGAACGATGTGGCAGCTCCTGAATCAAGCCATGACCTGATTGGTACGTCTCCACACGTTATGAGGGATGACGCATCTGGCTTAAGCACGCACGCTGCCACCCCGAGAGAGAGTCATTCCGCAACCTATACGAATTTTCCGGTAGTTATGCTATGTTTTATGATGAACCTAAGCTTGTGCTTCTGACATCCTATATCTTACGTCACCGCCCCAACGCAACCTGAACAATGCGTTCATTGGCGCTGTTGCTGATGCAGCGGCGACGCTGAGGAAGCAAATTAGAGTGTTTCCTCTTGTACGCCTGAAGCCGACGAAGAAACGAAAGAAAGCGACGATTCTACATTTCTCCCAGCTTCAAGTCTGTATATCATGTATAAGTACATGTTAAGGACACATTATAAGAGTTTATTGTGTAATTTGACGCTGTGTCAGAAGTTTTCGACGAAGATCCTAATATTGCCAGACCAGTGACATGAACCCCTACGTAACCCTGGATTCAGACGGCGAGTGCAAAGGGGATTCTGTCTACGACGATGACGACGACAATGTGGACTGGGTTGAACCCGACCCAGGCTCCGAAGACGAAGTGACGGCTGCGCCGGATCTTCTCTTTGATTCTGCATTGCTCGGTGCAGTGGGCGGTGTGGATGGAGTGGCTCGCGGTGTGATTCGTGCTTCAGTGCTGGACGATATGCACGAGAACGGGTGGACCGTAGCGAAGCTGGTGGCATCGTTCCCCTACATGGACGAACCTTATGAACCGCGACCTGAGGGGTGGATACAGGAAGACTATCATGGTATCTTTGGTGGTGACCACGGACCTACTGCGGGCGCCCTAATTGCGGCGAGTACGGCTCTTGGGACGTTCCTGTGTCTTCCGACACCTCGTCTAGTGGAGAGCTGGGGAGAGCAACGACTACTTCAACGAGAACTTGAGTGCACGAGTAGAAGCTCAACATACGAAGCAAGAAGCCCGCCAACTAAGACGACCAACATTTCATGAGCAAAAACAATTGAGAGTGTGCAAATGAGGCTTGGTAGTCGAGTGAGTAGTTGGAAGGAAATCCGAAAGTGAGCTCGATTTAGGTTAGTGTGTTTGCCAGCTAACAGTCCCTACTGTATGCAATGTTCCCTAGTAGGTGAGGCTTGTAGATGTGGTCCAAACGATCTCGGCTGCGGTCCAAACGAAGTTGCCAGTCGTAAGACTGATCCGCCTAGTCACGGCTGCGGCTCAAAATAGTTGACTCAACACATGCAAATCATAAGCACCCAAATTGAAGTTGTCGTCCAATCACATTCCAGTATCAGAGATAGTCCAGCCAATCAGGTTGCGAGATCTTCCCATCTTCAATCACAGACCCCGGTGGCACGTGCCAGCACGCGCAGTCCGTCTGCCTCGCGGTAGGGATCCAGTCGATCAGACAGCGAAGTGCAACCTCAACACCCCCACTCAATTCGATGTCTCGAGCTTGGGTCCAACGTTGCTACACATCATCAAGTAGCGGAGCGTCTTCGACGATAGACCCTTTGTCATGAAGTCAGCGAGCTGGTTCTTGGTCTCCACATACTCCAGCGCGACTTCGTTGCTCACCACCTTCTCGCGAATGAAGTGGTAGCGTATGTCGATGTGTTTCGTGCGAGCTTGGTATCCAACATTCTTCGCCAATGCCATCGCGCCTTGGTTGTCTTCATAGATCACCGTAGCCCCCACTTGTTCAGTGCCAATGTCCTTCAATAGACGGCGCATCCAGACGCACTCCTTCACGCATTCGCTCAGCGCCATATACTCGGCCTCTGTAGAACTTAACGCGATAGTCTTCTGATACGTCGAACGCCACACCACAGGAGCACCGCACATCATTAACATCGTCCCGCTTACGGAACGACGGTCGTCGCGGCTGCCGGCCCAGTCCGCATCCGAGTAGGCGACGAGCTCGGTTCCACATAACCCATCGTACGTGATGCCCACGTCCTTGGTCTTCAGTAGGTAGCGCACTACCTTGATTCCGGCGTCCCAGTGCTTCTGGCCAGGGTTCTCCAGGAAACGACTCAACTTGGCAACCACGACCGAAATGTCAGGTCGTGTTCCACATGCCAGGTACATCAGGCTGCCCACCAGCGATCGGTAGGGCTTCGACTTCATCTTGGTCTTCTCTTCTTCCGCCTGCGGTTCGTCGGCCTTGGTCAGATGAACTCCAGCTTCCATAGGCGATGTGCACGGCTTCGCGTTCTCTTGCCCAAACTTCTTGATGATCGACTCGGTGTACGCTTGTTGAGAGATCCTCAGTGTCTTGTGATCCATGTTGTAGTCGATCTCAATTCCAAGAATGAAACGTGCGCGCCCGAGGTCCTTGATTCGAAGCTTCTCCGCGATTCCAGCCTTCACCGATGTAATCACCGCATTGTCCCGCGATGCGATCAGCATGTCGTCCACGTAGAGACACACAATGCAGTGGCCGTCTCCATCCCCTCTTGTGTACACACACGGGTCGGCGTCAGCAGGCTTGAATCCCATCACCTTGAGGTGCGCGTCAATCGTTTCGTTCCATATTCGTGACGCCTGCTTGAGTCCGTACAAACTTTGCAGCAACATGCAAACGACGTCCTCTTCACCATCTTCTTCGGCAAGTGTCAAGAGATCTCGGAGTCCCTCTGGCAAGTCCATGTAGATCTCTTCTTCCAGCTTGCCGTACAGGAACGCGGTGTCGACGTCGCATTGCTCGATGTCGTATCCATCTGCGACACACTTCGCCAGTTTGGCGCGAATCGAGTTGAGATAAGCCACCGGGGCGTACGTCTCTTCGTAGTCCACGCCGTGACGTTGCGAGTAACCCTTGGCTACGAGACGGGCCTTGTGACGAATGACTTGTCCCTTCTCGTTGCGTTTCAATGCGAATACCCAACGACAGCCGATCGGTCGTTGGTGAGCTGGTCTCGGCACCAGCTTCCATGTCTTGTTTGCTACGAGCGACTTCAACTCGCTCTGCATAGCCCTCTTCCATTCCACTTGGTCCGCACTCGCCATAGCTTCTTCATATGACGTCGGGACCTCTTCCGTTGCAGCCATTGCTTGGCCACCTTCAATTGCATATTGGTCCTCGTTAACCTGAACTCTGCCTTGAATCATCTTCTGGCGCTTCGTGCCAGTAGTCGAGGGTGCCACGACTTGCTTCTTGCGAGCGCCCGCCTCTTCGCGATCCGTTGTCTCGTCAATGTGGCGAGCACGCGATCGGGTAATCATATGATGTGTCGATCCGTATGGCACGATCGCATCGTTTACGCCCATGTCACGTTGAAGTGGGATAACGTCCCCAACTTCAGAATCCATTGGCACGACTTGTCCTGACTCGTCCGGTTGATACCCACCATGGCTGGGCTGATCCACCTTAATTTCATCGTCATTCAGCTCCATTTCCTCCACCATGTCATCCAGACTTGTTGTTTCCACGAACTTCACGGTGCGCACAATTTACACCTTTCCTGTCACCACGTTGAGAACTCGGTATCCCTTGACACCATCCTCGTAGCCCACGAATCGACACTTGAAGGCCTTAGCATCCAACTTGCGGCGCTTCTCGTCGGGAATGTGCGCGTAGCCGACTGAACTAAATACCTTTGTATTCTTGAACTGCGGCTTGGTTCCATGTACAATCTCGTAGGGTGTCTTGACGTTCACCGAGTTGGGGAGCCGGTTGATGATCCACGCAGCCGTGTTTACGGCTTCGGCCCACCACCTTTCTCGATGGCTTCGTGGTAGAGCATACAGTGCGCCATCTCCACCAAACTTCGGTTCATGCGCTCAGCCAGTCCATTCTGCTGAGGCGTGTATGGCACCGTCTTTTCATGCTTGATGCCACTGCGGTCGAGGTAGGCCTTGAACTGCTTGCCCGTGTACTCGCCACCATTGTCAGAACGCAGGCGCTTGATCGCCTTGCCTGTTGCATTCTCCATTGCCGCCTTGAAGATCTTGAACTTCGACAGCACTTCCGATTTGGCCTTCATGAAGTAGATGGTCACGTGACGTGAGTAGTCATCAATAAAGGTTACCACATACGTGCAGCCACCGGGTGTCTTGGTCTGCATCGGACCCATCACGTCCGTGTGAACCAGATCCAGTACGCCTGCACTCTTGACGAGCTTCTCCGGGTGGCGCGGATAGTCGTCCGCTCTCATCTTGCCCATGCAGCAGCCTGCGCAGACGGTACCACTTGTGACACCATCCGAAACGCAAGGCACTCCGTCTGCCATGGTCAACAGCTGTTCGTAACGTTTGAACGGGATGTGGCCGAGACGGGCGTGCACAACGGCCCATGGCTCCTTACGAGATGCCGTCGCCGCACGACACACCTCGACCCTACTGTCTTCAACTTGTAGACGTTTCCAAAACGCTTGGCCTCCATGACGGTAGCATCGCCATAGCGAAAGACACACTTGTCCTTGCTGAACTGCGCGACGACGTCCTTCTCGGCCAGCTTCGCAACCGAGATGAGGCTTCCATCAACTTCAGGGATGTATAGCACATCCGACAGCGTGACAGACGTTCCGTCCATCAGCTTCATTCCGACGGTGCCCTTTGCAACTGCGTCGATTTTCGTGCCATCCGCGATCGTGATGCGGACTGGCGTCTTCAGCTCCTTCATGGACACGAACTTGTCCCGGACGCTGGTCATGTGCGAGCTGGCACCGGAGTCCACGAGCCACTCCGACTTGTCCATCGCACCCGTTGCCGTAAACGCGAAGTCGGACGCAGCTTGCGCGACTTGCCCACATTCGTTGTCGACCTTCTTCTCGCGGCACTCGAATTCCTTGTGGCCAGTCTTCTTGCAGTAGAAGCACTTGCCGTTGAACCGATGCTTGAAATTCTCCTTCTTCTTCGTAGCAAACGCCTTCTCTTGAGCCGATGACGATTCATCCGAGGCTTCAACACCAGCTAGCGCTTGGATTGCGTACGAGAGCGTCATGTTCGGCGTGTTCTCGAGCACGGTACTGATCATCCGGTACTCATCGGTCAAACTGCCGAGCAGCAGCACGAGTTGGCGGGTCTTGTCGAGAGGCTCACCAATCGTCTCCATTTGGAGCACGATTTCCTTGAATCGGTCCACGTGCGTCGTGAACCGCGTACCGGGCTCCATCTTGAAGTTATGCAGCTTCTTGGTGACGAGGAGTCGGTTCTTGAGCGTGCTCCGGTTGAACTGCTCCTGGAGCATGGTCCATGCATCCATCGCAGTCATCGCACCACGGATGTAGACTTGAAATGTGAGGCTGACGTCGCCAGCGATCACTCCAAGGGCTTTCAGATCGTCGGTCTTCCATGCATCCGTGGTGCGGTTGCTCACCGGGTCGAACTCTGCCTTGATGATGTGGGGCAGCAGTCCCTTGCGCGAGAGCTTCATCCGCATGTTGAACTCCCAGTGGAAGTAGTTATCTTCCACGAGCTTGACGGTGTCCGCGTAGCTTGGGCTCATAACCAATTGAGAGTGTGCAAATGAGGCTTGGTAGTCGAGTGAGTAGTTGGAAGGAAATCCGAAAGTGAGCTCGATTTAGGTTAGTGTGTTTGCCAGCTAACAGTCCCTACTGTATGCAATGTTCCCTAGTAGGTGAGGCTTGTAGATGTGGTCCAAACGATCTCGGCTGCGGTCCAAACGAAGTTGCCAGTCGTAAGACTGATCCGCCTAGTCACGGCTGCGGCTCAAAATAGTTGACTCAACACATGCAAATCATAAGCACCCAAATTGAAGTTGTCGTCCAATCACATTCCAGTATCAGAGATAGTCCAGCCAATCAGGTTGCGAGATCTTCCCATCTTCAATCACAGACCCCGGTGGCACGTGCCAGCACGCGCAGTCCGTCTGCCTCGCGGTAGGGATCCAGTCGATCAGACAGCGAAGTGCAACCTCAACAAAAACCGCAACAAATCAAGTCAAAGTTGCAAAAAAGCACCAGCTGTTTCGGGCCGAGCGCTGTGTACTCTTATTGGGCTTCTTATTGCACGGACAATTGTCCCTAACAAGGAGAAGTTTGCCCACCACGGACGAGGGGGCGCTTCCACCCGGCGGTTTCGATCAGTTCATGAAGCCAGATTGGTTTGACCATATTTCTTGCAATCAACATTTCAGAAGCAACTCTGATGTACAAGCTGGTACAGGACCATCCATGGAAAGTTCGCCTCGTGATTGACGCACTACAAGATAATATCCAAAGAAATTTTGTGCCGCCCACAGTAATGGCGTTTGATGAGGCAATGCTTCCATCGACTTCTCCCTTCAACAAAATGCGCATTTTCATGAAGGAAACCTCGTCGCTTGGGTATCAAGCTATTCACGATGTGCTGCTCTGAGTCAGCATATTGCTTCCGGTAAGCAAAGCGAGCGTGCCCAATGGCATGTTCGCTTTGATTTTTTGGCTCAAAAATTGCTTCTCGTGAACAGAACATACTAATAAAATCTGTTTACTGTGTATGTTACAGCTTGGAAGTTTTTTGTGGAAAACGACAGAAACACGATGGTAGCACTCCGCCTGACGAAAAGTCTGGGCCTGCTGCGGTCATACGGAACCTACGTCAAGTTTTTGGACCAACCGGTCCGTCACAATACCGTCTTGTTTTGAAGGATCGAGTTTACACTTCTGTAGTGCTCGCCATACAGTTATTGACTATGAAATTTTACAGCGTGGGCACCGTCATGGCCAATAATAAGGGCTTATGAAAACCTATAATGCCCAAGAAGAAGAAGCATGGACGAAAAGAGTTGAACAAACGTCCCAATTGGATTGCAAAATGTGTGTTTCACCTGGTGGGGCTGACGCAGCTTCCAACCATCAAGTTTACGCGGTGGTGGAATAATCGAGGCGTCTACGTCCTTGCGGCAGGTGGAAGCGCTGTGCTGGACATGATCGTTCGCCGTGACCCTACCACTGGTGAACAAGTAGAAATGATGTACCCGGAATTCGTGAAAGACTATCAGACGTTCATGGGCGGGGTCGACGTGCACGACCAGCTTCGCCTTCAACGGGAAGTGATCTTATCGTCTATATACATTTTTCATACTAAGCATAACGTGTATAATACTACAGGTACTCGCTGCAACTGGCCAGACGCTACAAACGTACTACAAGTCGTTGTTTCTGGTGATCATGGACTTTGCGATCATTGATGCATTTATCATTTACAATGCCCTCCGCACAGTCGACGGCAAAAATAAGGTATCACACGTCAGCATCTTGAAACAACTACACCTGGAGCTGTGCCAACTCCAACCAAGTGACTGAGTTCAACTACTGTGCTACCAAGATCTTCATCCCACACCAATGAAGGCCAGCCGAGCTGCACTCGCTCATGTGCTAGTGAAAACGGATGAGTGGAGAAAATACAACGGTGGCGAGACCCGGAAGCGGGGCAAACGACTTGTAAAGTCAATCCGGTTCTGAAGCGTCCTGACCAGGCGTGCGGCGGTGAGACGACCTTCTACTGCTCGGTTTGCAAGCTGAAGACTTCGTCGAAGCACGCCCTCGCCTCTCGCGCGTTCCTGTGTAACAATGTCAAACATGGGAGCAACGGAGCAGCCACATCGTGCTTGGAGATATGGCACAAACACTGGAAGGATGGAACCATGATCCCACAAGCGCGTCTGAAGTCCAAAATGTGTGCACGAAAGCCGGTTCGCCTGCCTGGCTGCGAAGGGAGTGATGAAGCCTATTTGGGCGAGCAGTCAAGTGGCGATTCGACTGGCGCGCGTCCGTCGCAGAAACGTCAGGCACAAACCATTGATGGCTCGGAGGCAGGAGGAAATGACTTGCATTAAATATAAGCGAATTGAGAGCCGGGCTGGCCGATCTCCATCTGATTCACATGTCTAAATATCAACAAGGGAATGCTCCCCCTTTGTTTTGATATGTGTTTCTCAGACTCGTTTAGTTCATTATCGGGTACATCAGGGACGCGTTATCTGGTGTATACACGTAATCCAAGATGACAAGAAGCTAGGGGTCGGCTGTGGTCCGACTTTGCGCAGGACACGATAACAATTATCTTGAGTTGAATAATGATACGCATCTTACAGATAAATGGTATCATCTATGGGGTTTCGTCAAATGGGCGGAAGCCGGAGGCCTCGAGTTTGAGGGGTTAAGTCAAATCTCAGGTCCTGGTTTCAGATCCCAACTGATACCTCAAGAGAGTCGAATTCGAGACGCCAGCCTCAAATCCCAGACTGCAGACGTAACATTCCAGAGCCTAAAGCGAAGGCGAACCCCAGACTGAGCTCCATATCTCAAAGTTTCTGGCTTTGACCACCATGCTCAGGTTCCAGAACCACAGGCACTGCATACTTTTGATCCCAGACTTGAGATCTCAGCCTTAGGCGACCAATCGACTCCAAACCACAGACTCGGAAGGTCGAAGCTCGGAGCCGAACCGTAAACCAGATTATGGACCCAAAGTCCCAGATCGGTGAACCCTAGATTGGATCCCAGATATCAGGTTCCAGGCTAAACTCAAATCTCAGACTCGGGTTTGAGATCGCTGCATCCTGGAGTCCACCGAGTCAAGTTCCAGATCGATCCAGTCCAACTTGAAGTCAGTACAGAAATCAGACTTGGGTCAACAAATACGCACAGTTCAAATCCATGTGCGTGGTGCGAGTTAGGGCTTGGGGATCTCACTGACGGTTCCGGTCTAAAATTGACGGGAACCTTGTCATACGCGCCCTAACAAAAAAAAGCTGTAAATTTAGCGGTCTCTACTGTTACGAGGAGATTCGCTTCGATCCATCCAAGTTTGTAATGCTTGGGCCGTAGTCATCTTCCAGGGCGTGCTGTTCTAGTGCTATAATGTTGGTCATCTCTTGCTGTGGGGAGAGGATCGATGACGGTGTGCGGGAAGCGTTAGGCTGTAGATATTGTGGGTTTTACTCTAAATTCCCATGGGCGATTGACCTGGCGAACCGACCCCCGAATCGCCGCACCTATCGTATAGAATAGATTTGATGGTTTTTGTGAGTGCATCTCAGTGTTGCTTCACACCATGGAGGGTGAAGATGGCGACCCCAGCAGCGAGGACGTTCCAAGTTCGTCATTTCGACTAAGTCAAGCCCGTAAAGACGTATTATGCAACGATCTCAACCTTATTCTACGCGGCCGTCTGCAAGCAGGTCCTCCTCGCCAAGTCCTGAGCGAACGCCGCACTGGCGGTGATCACATCGGATAGGTCAATGTAGTAGCGCTACACCAGGTGCGACTTCGTCGTCACGAATCGCACCAATTTCCGACGGTGCACTGCCTATTCGCCAGTTGGTACCACAACGAGTTAGTGACGATGGCAGCTTACCATCAAGCGAAGGCGGGCCACCAGCCGATTGTCAGTTATAGTGGCTCATTGTAACGCCGATAATGATAGGAAGTGCAGAACAGTATTGGGGTGTGCATGCTGTGTTGTCACCACAGCCTCTATCACGCGTTGACCCGATCGCGACATACACGAGCGTCCATTGTCGGCGGAAAGATGCCTAGCTGGAGGAGCAAGCGGGCGGCCAATGAAGATCGCGATCGCTGTGGTGGCAGGTCGATTGAGGGATCGATTCGCCCAAGGGTCGCAAAGGCCGACTTTTGGAAACGTTGCCGAAATCCACAATACTATTGGTAGATAAACAATCAATCAGGTACTACTTTGAGTTTACCCTGGTACAGCTCGTGCGCGCCTACTAATTGTCCATTTCTGCACGGGATCTAGAGAGGGAGAACGTCCGATATTTTCTTCACCTACCGTGCCCACCAAATCATAAGGACCCCATTTCGGGGCACGTTATAACCGATATCTCGGCTTCTACTACGAATTAGGGACTGCTACTTGAATATGTTGTTTCTAGCGTACATACTCAGAGGCTACTTGTGTTAACGAATTAGATTTCGACGGCCGTGATGGTGCTGTCATACAGGCTGTAAGGTTTGGCGGCAACGACAATGTAGCGGGCCTACTTTGGCTCACTACTTTAGCTTACACGTCGCGCTACGTGTATGAGGAAGCGTAGGAGTTTATTAATAATTTGAATTAATTATACTTGAGTCCACAAGTATAATATAAATCAAATAAAACACCAAGTAGCTAGTTTAAGGTAAAATGAGACTTTGCAGCATTCAATCAGATTAGGGGTCAATGTGGTTCATTTGGTTAAGGTCAAAGGCATGAAGATGCCTTGCCTTGCTTGAGAGGCGAGGTGCCGAGTGGCAACCCCTATCAGGGATGGTTGGTGGGTTGGATTTCAACAACTACGCCGATACGGCAGGCGTGGTGCTGGACGCAACGCTGGTGAAACGCCCACAGCACTTGTACGGCGGCGCGGTCGTGAGGGCTTGATTCCCGCGTCGACGTAACTCCAAATGAACCACGACAGGAAGGGGGGCCAAGATTCCTGGTCCAGGATCGGTATTGGCCAGCCCACCTACCCATTTTCTGCACAACTAGATGTTGGGTCTTCAATTTGAGGTTTTGGTCGTAATGTCTTCATTCTGCTTCAAAACATTTTTCCCCAGCTTCGTCCGCTTGCTCATTCCGCCTTGCTTCAACACTGCGCTCACTTCGCGTGGAAACCTACCTGTATGTTTGTGGATTGATCTTCCTCCTAAATCTGCTAAAACTGTTTATCATCTATGAAGGGGTTGACAGCGGCTGGCTGTCAGAGCCCCGCCAATATGCACGTCTCTAATTGGTAGAAAGATGCTGCTTTCTACCAATAGGATCTTTGGGGTATGTGTGGACCACTCACTGTGGTGGTCCACTTCAATGTATCCATCGGTGTGTCTTACACCAATGTGAGGAAGTATCCAAAACGTTTAACAGATAACCTATCTGTTAAATTCACAAGTGGCTTGCAGCCACTTGTACGTGTAACCCCGTTACACCATCCCCCCCTTAAGGTTAGACGCGCGGGGTCCCCGCACGTCAATCTTTGGAATTGACCATTCGTCAATTCTCCGCGTTTGGAGAAGAAATCCGCGCTCATTCAACGATGAGCGCGCCTCAGAAGAAGTCGGCAAAGTCGATGGGGAGTCATCTCTCCATCGACGACTACTTCGAACGCCAGAAGGCGAAGTACGGTGACGTCGTCGACTTCGACGACGACGACGAAGACATGGAGGACGAGAAGGACTCGTCCTCAAAGCGCAGAGACTCAGTGTTAAGCGAATCGCTCGACCCCCACGCTAAGAACATTCGCCCGCGTGAAGGGGACGAATCGGACGCTTCGAGTTCGAAGCGTTCGCGAACTGAGAGTGATACCCCACTCGCTTCCGCTGGGGCTCTCAGTTCTCCGCGCGCTGCAGCTGCAGCGCGTGATTCCAAAGCTCAAGGCTCTCCGCGCGCTGCGCCGGCAGCGCGCGATCCGTGGATGCCGTCCGCGTCCGAGATCTCGGACCGGTATGGGAACTCGGTACCTCCGAATGAGGTGCCGTTGTACGTATTCAGCGCCATCAAAGATGACGCTGTGGCTGCCGAGCTGCACTTTCATGTGGAAACGCATCAAAGGCGCCATTACTACATCGGACTCTTTCATGAGCTCCGATGGTTTCAAAGCAAGAAGACATCTTCTCGCAGCAAAGTGCCCGAGTGGCAGGCACTTAGTCAAAGTTGGAATGCTTTTGTTGAAAACTTCAACAAGAAACCGAGTGCTTACCGTGATCGGATAAAGCAAGCGCGTGATCGCTTCGAGACGTACTCGAAGCGTGGAAAGTTGAAGCAACTCCACGTTGCTGCGGAGGAGGCTAATGTGCCGTGCGCTGTGCCCGAGGGCTTTCAGTGCGCGAAATGCTTCCCAGGCGCGGTCCGCTTGAGCGACCGCGACTTGAACGGGTTCACGTCATTCCGTGTGCCCGAGAGTCTCAAAGAGCTCCGTGCTAAATTCTTAGCACGTGAGGGTTCGGGCGCTAGCGATGATCGCAGCGCTCGCACTACTTCCGCTGCACCAGCGCGTACTGCTCCTCGTACGCCCTCACCATTTCCGGAACGTCCTCCAGCAAGATGTTCCGCGGCTCCCATGTATCTTGATGGGGAGGAAATCCTCTCCAACGAATACGAAAACGAGCTCCTTGAGGATTCGTTTTCGGGATACTATGGTCAACAATCCGCTCAACAATCCAGCGGGTTGAGCCGCGGGCGTCACAGATCGGCGGTGGCGGGGGTGGGAACACGCCCCGGGTATGATCAGCCTCGGGCTGATCAGTATGCGCCTCTCCACGACGGGTGACCGCCGTGGAGCGTCTGCAGGGCGCTGAGTTCGCTGCCCTGAAGCAGGAGCTGGCGAACCAGAAGGCCCAAGTCGCGGCGGTCTCGCAGACCGCCTCGAATATCCAGGTCGAGTTGGGGACCCAGATGAAGGGGTTGCTCCAGCGCGTCCGCGCGCTGGAGGAGAGACTGCTCGTCGCCGAGGCTTCGGGTCAGTCGAGCTAGATGGCTCGTGCTGCAGGTATGGCTTCAGCCGTCCGACGTAAAAGGTCGGATGGAGGCGCATGCTAGACGGTATGTCTAGCGTGTAAGCGTTGCCGTGCCGTGCCAACACAGTGAACGGCCCGATGAAGCGCGGAGCAAGCTTGCTTGCTCCGAAGTCTGAAACTGCATGTTTGGGCAGGTTTTAAGTAGCTAACAAAACCAATGAACTAACTTTGAATTCATTTGTGTTGCCTCTGCCCACATTGTCTGCGTTCAGCTTCTGTTGATCAACAGAAGCTGCTATTGCATCCTGGACAAACCGAATTACGGCTTGTCTTTTGGTAATGAAGTTGGTTGCATCCGAGCTGAAGTCATCCAGCTCGCTCTCCGCTAGAGGCCCGGCCTCTGCGTGGTTCTTCGCGGTGTCTGCGCCCTGCGCAGACCCGTGGCCGTTGGCCTTGTTGTTGGGGGAGTCTGCGCCCTGCGCAGACTCATGTGGTTTGTCCAATGTTGCAGCTGACACTGTGCAAGTGTCAGCGGTTTTCTGTGGCTGCTGTGTTGCAGTCGTAGATCCTCCCCCACTTAAAGTGGGAGCCATCACTCCGAGTAAACTCGGTAGACGTGGATGCCGCATGGCATTCACGTAGAACGGTGTATGCCCAGTCGAGGCATGCACTGAGTTATTGATGGCAAACTCTGCCATCGATAAGCACTCGCTCCAGTATTGGAACGAGTGAGCGTAGCTCTTCAACATATCGATGAGCACGCGATTCACGCGCTCGGTTTGACCGTCCGTCTGCGGATGATCCGCAGTCGACATTGAAAGTTGGCTCCCAAGAAGTGTAAACACTTCTTGCCACAGGTGCGCTGTGAAGCGCGGGTCTCTGTCCGACACGATGTTGGTCGGCATGCCATGGTATTTGAACACCATGTCGACGAGCAGACGGGCCGTCTGCTTCGCGGTCACCTCTGCCGGCACCGCAGCAAGATGTACCATCTTGCTGAAACGGTCTACAAAGACCACAACACCGGTATTCCCTCCGCAGTCCGGGGGAAGACCAAAGATGAAGTCCAAAGACATGAACTTCCAACACTCCGACGGAGTCGGTAGTGATTGTAAAGGAGCCTGCGCGAATGACGCAGACTTTACGCGTTGGCATACCTCGCAAGCACGGATGTACTTGCGCACCCACTTATACTGGTGGTGCCAGTAGAAGTCGCGCGTGAGAAGGACGTATGTCTTCTCACGTCCGAGATGTCCCGCAGTCGGGGCATCATGATACTCGTACATGATCCTGAGTCGCAGGTCATGGTCATTCGGCACGACAACGCGGATCGCGTTGTCGTCAACTGCATTATAAAGCAGTATTCCGTCGTGCACTCGAAAGCGGTGTGCACGCGCACGAAGGTGCTTGGGCAGCTGCTGACGGGACTTGTCAGAAGGCGCTGTGCCATAGGCCAGCAAGAGTTTCGCATCCGCGTCGTGCGCGTACGCGGCCTTCACATCATCCAACAGAGATGATGTGGGTTTGCTCGATTGCATGGCGTCAATGGCATTGGCGTCAACAGCTTCTGCATAGTCCGGCCGACGTGATAACGCGTCGGCCACCACGTTCAATCTTCCGGGTTTGTATTCGACCCGGAAGTTATACTCCGCAAAGAATGAGAGCCATCTCGCCATTCTTTGTGATAAGTGTGGTGACTTCACTGCAGTGCGCAGTGATGCATGGTCGGTGTAGACCACAAACGGTCTACTTCCAAGCAAATGCACTCGGAACTTTGCGAGTGCGTATTTCATGGCAAGGAGTTCCTTGTCATGCACCGGATAGTTGCGCTCAGCTGGCTTTAGCTGGCGCGATTGGTAGTAGACGACACGATCACGGCCCTCGTGATCGTGCTGCATCAACGCGCATCCGATCGCGAAGTCGGATGCGTCGCACACTACGTGAAATGTGCGATCTTGGTCAGCCACTGCCAAGATCGGCGCCTCAGTCAAGCAGCCCTGCTTGACTGCATCGAATGCCTTTTGGCAATCGGTTGTCCACTTCCACACAGCTTCTTTCTTAAGAAGTTGCGACAGCGGGCGGATTTTGCCCGCGTAATCCTCCACGTACTTGCACAAGTACGTGGCCAAGCCAAGGAACTGCCTCAGTTCCTTGACACTTGAAGGCGTTGGCCATTCGTTAATCACTCTGACCTGTTCCGGGTCAGGGCGAACACCATTTTTCCCTACGAGACACCCGAGGACGGGTATCTCGCTCGCCCCGAAGATACACTTCTTCAGGTTCGCGTAGAGCTTATGCTTTCGCATAAGCTCAAGTAGCTTCCGGAGATGCACCGGGTGAATCTCAATGTGGGTTTTCCCGTCCACAGCTCGGCTGTGGATGAATACATCATCGAAGTAGTAGCTCGGTGCGAAGTCGCGCACCGAGCGCAACAAGTGCGTCACGCACTTGTTGAAGGTCGCAGGGGCGTTCTTAAGCCCCTGTGGCATTACTAGCCATTCCCAGAGCATGCCGCTTGGCGTGCTCACTGCCGTGAGAGGGATATCGCTCTCACGCATTAGGATCTGATAGAATCCATCTCGCAAGTCGAGAGCACTGTAAACGGTGCTCCCGGCCATCGAATCGATGATAACATCTTTTCGCGGTATCGGCGTCTGCGCCGGTACCGTCGCATCGTTCGGCTTATTATACTAATGAACGATGCGCCGTCCGCCCTGTGGCTTTTTGACACAGAACAACGTCGGAGCACTGTGCGGGGACTTTGATTCCCGCACTTGTCCTGCTTTGCGACGACTTTCAAAGAAGTCGTCGATCGCTTTTACTTGCTCTCGCGGCAGTGGCTACTGCTGCGTGACACAGTACTTCGTGCCGGCACGAGATCAATCTCGTGTTGGATGCCCTAATCCTGCGGAACTTCCGCAGGAATATCTTCCGGGAGTACGTCTTTGTACTCCCTCAACAATTCGTAATAGGGACTCGACTTCAGCGAGTACCAGCCTTGTTCCTCGAAGCGCTCTCGCTTCGTCTTCGCACTGAGAATGTATCCACTCTCAGTGGTACTTCCCATGAAGAGCTGTCTCAGCTCTTCGCTCTCGCTCTCCGTTCTTTCGCTGTTCGAAAGAACGCAGACCTGCTCGATGCGTCCATCGTGCAAGTCGCGCGTGAAGCGCTTCCAGCTCATGCCTGGAAGCGAATTCAACTCCGACGCCGTCGTCGGAGGATTAGCGAGTTTCATTTCACGATACTGGAATCCAGTATCGGTGCGCGTCAAGACGCTTAGCGTCTCGACGTCCGGCGTCACCGCCTCAGTCTGCCCAGCAGACTGTTCTTGTTGCGTCTCGGTCCCGGACCGAGACTTGCGCAGCGTTCTCCGCGTGCGCCGTCTTCTTGTTGTTCGCCGGCGGACCCTGTCCGCGGGCGCGCGGTACCAGACCGCATGGCGCTTCGTCGTGCAGCCCGGCTGCACGACAGCATGCAAATTGCGTCAGTGCGGTACGTTTACAACCGTCCGCACTGTTTGCAGCGTCAACTCCCGGAGTTGACACGCCTTCGTCACCTCGACACCATTCATTAGCGGAGCCCCTCATGACCGAGGGTTCGTCGGCTCCCGGAGCCGACGCGTCGTTGTCGACCTGACCACTTCGGGTCAGGGACTGTCCCTTACACGCTTGAACGTGGGTATTGGTTCCTGGAACCAGTACATCTTTTTCTTCTGACGTCGGCAGCATTGCCGACGTTGGTCTCACTTGTGCGCATCCTCGCGCACTCCTTGAGCACTCCGGGACAGCAGCATTGAGCGCTGTCTCGACTGGTGAGCCGCGCGCACCTGCTGGTGCGTGCGCTGTGGTAACAGGGCCATCGCTCTCTGTTCCGCTGTCGCGGCCAAAGCGCACGAGCATGCGCTTCTTCCAGTCTATTACCGGATCATGCCGTGCAAGCCACGGCATGCCCATTACCACGTCGAACTTATCGTCCAGATCCAGGACGATAAAGTGTTCGACAAACACGCGTTGTTTGTACGAGAAGCGCACGTTCACGACGCGCTTCTCGGTCTTCACGATGGCACCTGTTGCCAGTCGTACCTCCAGAAGACTTCGAGGTACATTTACCTCCTCGAAGTCAAGTCTCGACAGGCTCCGTAGTCGAACAAGTTGCTCGACGCGCCTGAATCTACCAAGGCTCGAAGAAAGTCACTCGCTCTTTTCGAGTAAACCTTCAAGGTGACCAGGTTCGGCCTGTCATCTTGCTTCTTGCAGTGGGAGCTGGTCTCACTGGGGGTTGCAGTCCTCAGTGTCGCGTGCCCGATGTCGGCACGCGTGACTGCATTACTGGTAGGGCGCCCCGCGCCTACTGGACGTTCGCGTTTTTTGCTGGTCCGCGGCGATGCCTAGCATCGCCACGACGGCCACCTCCAGGGGGCATGGGAGCTGTGCACTCCCGTGCAAAGTGACCGATCCTTCCGCAACGGAAGCATCGCACGTTACCTCCCTGCTGCTGGTAACCAGCAGTTGTTGCGTTCGAGAGGTCCATTGGTTCTGGACCTCCCGTTCTCGCTACCGGGCGCGGTTGCGGCCTCGGTACATTTACATGCAGTTTAGCCTGCCGCAGGCTAAACTCTTCTTGCATGGCAAGGGTGATTGCAGCTTCGAGAGTACTCGGGTACTCTCGGAAGAGATAGGTCTTCACGGGCCCATCTCTAAGTCCCTTCATGAACGTGACGACCTTAGTCGCCTCGCCAATTGGATTGGTCACGATATTTGAGCCCAAATATCGTGCGCGCTGCGCGTAAGCATGAACGTCATGCTTACCCTGCTGAAGGTCGAGGAACTCCGCCCTCGACCGGAACTCGTTTTGCGGGGGCTCAAACGCTTGTTTGAGCTCCTCTTTGAACACTTCGTACGTGCGGAAGCACGTAGGATCGGAGAGTCGGCGTCCATACGCCCAACTCCTTGCGCGTCCGCCAAGGCAGGACATGGCGAACGCGACCTTCGACAGCGGGTCGACGATGCGTCGAGCCGCTATGGCTGTGTCGAGCTCGACAAGCCACCGGAGGAGAGGCTCGCCCTCTCTGCCCACGTAATTGCTTACGCTCAACTTTAATGGTTGAGCACGCGGTGTCGTCCCTGACGACGCCGTCACTGAGGAAGCAGCGTCACGCTGCTCCTTCATGATGAACCCCAGAGCAACACCATGTTGCTCCGTCGGCGATAGCGTACGCAGCATCGTAGCTATCGCCGCTTCTCCAATGACTGTTGACAGTCGTTGGAGGGATTCCCACTCTGGGTCAGACAGGTGGGGGCAGTTGGCGCGTGCAACATGCGTTGCAGGCGTGTTGGAGCTCTCCATGGGCACCTCCGTGCTCATGGGGTTCTCGGCTCCGCGTTCGTACACCTCGTACGAATGTCAAGCAGTCGGTCGTTGGACGGACTACAAAGTGCTACCAGGTGTAGTGGGTCTAACTTGACTCACTACTTTTGCTTACACGTTGCGCAACGTGTATGAGGAAGCGTAGGTACTTAGTAATTACTTAGGTTAATTATATTTGAATACACAAATATAAGTTAAATCAGATAAGACTCCAAGTGACTTAGATTAGGTAAAATGAGAACTGTATTTGCTTGTAAATTGATCTTCCTCCTAAACCTGCTAAAACTGTTTATCATCTATGAAAGGGGTTGACAGCAGCTGGCTGTCAGAGCCCGACCAATATGCACGTCTCTAATTGGTAGAAAGATGCTGCTTTCTACCAATAGGATCTTTGGGTAGGTGTGGACCACTCATTGTGGTGGCCCACTTCAATGTATCCATTGGTGTGGCTTACACCAAGGTGAGGAAGAATCTAAAACTTTTAATAGATATCTTATCTGTTAAAATCACAAGTGGCTTGTAGCCACTTGTGCGTGTAACCCCGTTACATGCACGACATGATCCGGTAATAGACTGGAAGAAGCGCATGCTCGTGCGCTTCGGCCGCGACAGAGGAACAGAGAGCGATGGACCTGTTACCACAGCGCACGCACCAGCAGGTGCGCGCGGCTCACCAGTCGAGATAGCGCTCAATGCTGCTGTCCCGGAGCGCTCAAGGAGTGCGCGAGGACGCGCACAAGTAAGACCAACGTCGGCAATGCTGCCGACGCCAGAAGAAAGAGATGTGTTGGTTCCGGGAACCAATACCCACGTTCAAGCGTGTAAGGGACAGTCCCTGACCCGAAGAGGTCAGGTCGACGACGACGCGTCAACTCCGGGGGTTGAGGCTGCAAACAGTACAGATGGTTGCAAACGTACCGCACTGACGCAATTTGCATGCTGTCGTGCAGCCGGGCTGCACGACGAAGCGCTGTCCACGGCCGGGCCTGGACCAGAAGAACAACTGTGCGGAGCCCGGCTCCGCACAACAAGAAGACGGCGCAAGCGGAAAACGCTGCGCAAGTCTCGGTCCGGGACCGAGACGCAACAAGAGCAGTCTGCTGGGCAGACTGAGGCGGTGACGCCGGACGTCGAGACGCTAAGCGTCTTGACGCGCACCGATACTGGATTCCAGTATCGTGACATGGAACTCGCTAGTCCTCCGACGACGGCGTCGGAGTTGAATTCGCTTCCAGGCATGAGCTGGAAGCGCTTCACGCGCGACTTGCACGATGGACGCATCGAGCAGGTCTGCGTTCTTTCGAACAGCGAAAGAACGGAGAGCGAGAGCGAAGAGCTGAGACAGCTCTTCATGGGAAGTACCACTGAGAGTGGAGACATTCTCAGTGCGAAGACGAAGCGAGAGCGCTTCGAGGAACAAGGCTAGTACTCGCTGAAGTCGAGTCCCTATTACGAATTGTTGAGGGAGTACAAAGACGTACTCCCGGAAGATATTCCTGCGGAAGTTCCGCAGGATTAGGGCATCCAACACGAGATTGATCTCGTGCCGGCACGAAGTACTGTGTCACGCAGCAGTAGCCACTGCCGCGAGAGCAAGTAAAAGCGATCGACGACTTCTTTGAAAGTCGTCGCAAAGCAGGACAAGTGCGGGAATCAAAGTCCCCGCACAGTGCTCCGACGTTGTTCTGTGTCAAGAAGCCACAGGGCGGATGGCGCATCGTTCATGCGTATAATAAGCCGAACGATGCGACGGTACCGGCGCAGACGCCGATACCGCGAAAAGATGTTATCATCGATTCGATGGCCGGGAGCACCGTTTACAGTGCTCTCGACTTGCGAGATGGATTCTATCAGATCCTAATGCGTGAGAGCGATATCCCTCTCACGGCAGTGAGCACGCCAAGCGGCATGCTCTGGGAATGGCTAGTAATGCCACAGGGGCTTAAAAATGCCCCTGCGACTTTCAACAGGTGCGTGACGCACTTGTTGCGCTCGGTGCGCGACTTCGCACCGAGCTACTTCGATGATGTATTCATCCACAGCCGGGCTGTGGACGGGAAGACCGACGTAGAGATGCACAGGGTGCATCTCCGGAAGCTACTTGAGCTTATGCGAAAGCATAAGCTCTACGCGAACCTGAAGAAGTGTATCTTCGGGGCGAGCGAGATACCCGTCCTCGGGTGTCTCGTAGGGAAGAATGGTGTTCGCCCTGACCCGGAAAAGGTCAGAGTGATCAATGAATGGCCAACGCCTTCAAGTGTCAAGGAACTGAGGCAGTTCCTTGGCTTGGCCACGTACTTGTGCAAGTACGTGGAGGATTACGCGGGCAAAATCCGCCCGCTGTCGCAACTTCTTAAGAAAGAAGCTGTGTGGAAGTGGACAACCGATTGCCAAAAGGCATTCGATGCAGTCAAGCAGGGCTGCTTGACTGAGGCGCCGATCTTGGCAGTGGCTGACCAAGATCGCACATTTCACGTAGTGTGTGACGCATCCGACTTCGCGATCGGATGCGCGTTGATGCAGCACGATCACGAGGGCCGTGATCGTGTCGTCTACTACCAATCGCGTCAGCTAAAGCCAGCTGAGCGCAACTATCCAGTGCATGACAAGGAACTCCTTGCCATGAAGTATGCACTCGCAAAGTTCCGAGTGTACTTGCTTGGGAGTAGACCATTTGTGGTCTACACCGACCATGCTTCACTGCGTACCGCAGTGAAGTCGCCACACATATCACAAAGAATGGCGAGATGGCTCTCATTCTTTGCGGAGTATAACTTCCGGGTCGAATACAAACCCGGAAGATTGAACGTGGTGGCCGACGCGTTGTCACGTCGGCCGGACTACGCAGAAGCTGACGTCAATGCCATTGACGTCATGCGATCGAGCAAACCCACATCGTCTCTGTTGGACGATGTAAAGGCCGCGTACGCGCACGACGCGGATGCGAAACTCTTGCTGGCCTATGGCACAGCGCCTTCTGACAAGTCCCGTCAGCAGCTGCCCAAGCACCTTCGTGCGCGTGCACACCGCTTTCGAGTGCACGACGGAATACTGCTTTATAATGCAGTTGACGACAACGCGATCCGCGTTGTCGTGCCGAATGACCATGACCTGCGACTCAGGATCATGTACGAGTATCATGATGCCCCGACTGCGGGACATCTCGGACGTGAGAAGACATACGTCCTTCTCACGCGCGACTTCTACTGGCACCACCAGTATAAGTGGGTGCGCAAGTACATCCGTGCTTGCGAGGTATGCCAACGCGTAAAGTCTGCGTCATTCGCGCAGGCTCCTTTACAATCACTACCGACTCCGTCGGAGTGTTGGAAGTCCATGTCTTTGGACTTTATCTTTGGTCTTCCCCCGGACTGCGGAGGGAACACCGGTGTTGTGGTCTTTGTAGACCGTTTCAGCAAGATGGTACATCTTGCTGCGGTGCCGGCAGAGGTGACAGCGAAGCAGACGGCCCGTCTGTTCGTCGACATGGTGTTCAAATACCATGGCATGCCGACCAACATCGTGTCGGACAGAGACCCGCGCTTCACAGCGCACCTGTGGCAAGAAGTGTTTACACTTCTTGGGAGCCAACTTTCAATGTCGACTGCGGATCATCCGCAGACGGACGGTCAAACCGAGCGCGTGAATCGCGTGCTCGTCGATATGTTGAAGAGCTACGCTCACTCGTTCCAATACTGGAGCGAGTGCTTATCGATGGCAGAGTTTGCCATCAATAACTCAGTGCATGCCTCGACCGGGCATACACTGTTCTACGTGAATGCCATGCGGCATCCACGTCTACCGAGTTTACTCGGAGTGATGGCTCCCACTTTAAGTGGGGGAGGATCTACGACTGCAATACAGCAGCCGCAGAAAACCGCTGACACTTGCACAGTGTCAGCTGCAACATTGGACAAACCACATGAGTCTGCGCAGGGCGCAGACTCCCCCAACAACAAGGCCAACGACCACGGGTCTGCGCAGGGCCCAGACACCACAAAGAACCACGCAGAGGCCGGGCCTCTAGCGGAGAGCGAGCTGGATGACTTCAGCTCGGATGCAACCAACTTCATTACCAAAAGACAAGCCGTAATTCGGTTTGTCCAGGATGCAATAGCAGCTTCTGTTGATCAACAGAAGCTGAACGCAGACAATGCGGGCAGAGGCAATACAAATGAATTTAAAGTTGGTTCATTAGTTTTGTTAGCAACACAAAACCTGCCTAGACATGCAGTTTCGGATTTCGGAGCAAGCAAGCTTGCTCCGCGTTTCATCGGACCGTTCACTGTGTTGGCACGGCACGGCAACGCATACACGCTAGACATACCGTCTAGCATGCGCCTCCATTCGACCTTTTACGTCGGACGGCTGAAGCCATACCTGCAGCACGAGCCATCTAGCTCGACTGACCCGAAGCCTCGGCGACGAGCAGTCTCTCCTCCAGCGCGCGGACGCGCTGGAGCAACCCCTTCATCTGGGTCCCCAACTCGACCTGGATATTCGAGGCGGTCTGCGAGACCGCCGCGACTTGGGCCTTCTGGTTCGCCAGCTCCTGCTTCAGGGCAGCGAACTCAGCGCCCTGCAGACGCTCCACGGCGGTCACCCGTCGTGGAGAGGCGCATACTGATCAGCCCGAGGCTGATCATACCCGGGGCGTGTTCCCACCCCCGCCACCGCCGATCTGTGACGCCCGCGGCTCAACCCGCTGGATTGTTGAGCGGATTGTTGACCATAGTATCCCGAAAACGAATCCTCAAGGAGCTCGTTTTCGTATTCGTTGGAGAGGATTTCCTCCCCATCAAGATACATGGGAGCCGCGGAACATCTTGCTGGAGGACGTTCCGGAAATGGTGAGGGCGTACGAGGAGCAGTACGCGCTGGTGCAGCGGAAGTAGTGCGAGCGCTGCGATCATCGCTAGCGCCCGAACCCTCACGTGCTAAGAATTTAGCACGGAGCTCTTTGAGACTCTCGGGCACACGGAATGACGTGAACCCGTTCAAGTCGCGGTCGCTCAAGCGGACCGCGCCTGGGAAGCATTTCGCGCACTGAAAGCCCTCGGGCACAGCGCACGGCACATTTGCCTCCTCAGCAGCAACATGAAGTTGCTCCAGCTTTCCACGCTTCGAGTACGTCTCGAAGCGATCACGCGCTTGCTTTATCCGATCACGGTAAGCACTCGGTTTCTTGTTGAAGTTTTCAACAAAAGCATTCCAACTTTGACTAAGTGCCTGCCACTCGGGCACTTTGCTGCGAGAAGATGTCTTCTTGCTTTGAAACCATCGGAGCTCATGAAAGAGTCCGATGTAGTAATGGCGCCTTTGATGCGTTTCCACATGAAAGTGCAGCTCGGCAGCCACAGCGTCATCTTTGATGGCGCTGCATACGTACAACGGCACCTCATTCGGAGGTACCGAGTTCCCATACCGGTCCGAGATCTCGGACGCGGACGGCATCCAAGGAATCACGCGCTGCAGCTGCAGCGCGCGGTGAACTGAGAGTCCCAGCGTGTAGTGGGTTTAACTTGACTCACTACTTTAGCTTACACGTTGCGCAACGTGTATGAGGAAGCGTAAGTGCTTAGTAATTACTTAGGTTAATTATATTTGAATACACAAATATAATTTAAATCAGATAAGACTCCAAGTGACTTAGATTAGGTAAAATGAGAACTGTATTTGCTTGTAAATTCATCTTCCTCTAAAAACTGCTAAAACTGTTTATCATCTATGAAAGGGATTGACAGTGGCTGGCTGTCAGAGCCCGACCAATATGCACGTCTCTAATTGGTAGAAAGATGCTGCTTTCTACCAATAGGATCTTTGGGTAGGTGTGGACCACTCACTGTGGTGGTCCACTTCAATGTATCCATCGGTGTGTCTTACACCAATGTGAGGAAGTATAGAAAACGTTTAACAGATAACCTATCTGTTAAATTCACAAGTGGCTTGCAGCCACTTGTACGTGTAACCCCGTTACACCATCCCCCCTTAAGGTTAGACGCGCGGGGTCCCCGCACGTCAATCTCTGAATTGACCATTCGTCAATTCTCCGCGTTTGGAGAAGAAATCCGCGCTCGCTCAACGATGAGCGCGCCTCAGAAGAAGTCCGCAAAGTCGATGGGGAGTCATCTCTCCATCGACGACTACTTCGAACGCCAGAAGGCGAAGTACGGTGACGTCGTCGACTTCGACGACGACGATGAAGACATGGAGGGCGAGGAGGACTCGCCCTCAAAGCGTAAAGACTCAGTGTCGAGCGAATCGCTCGACCCTCACGCCAAGAACGTTCGCCCGCGTGAAGGGGACGAATCGGACGCTTCGAGTTCGAAGCGTTCGCGTACTGAGAGCGATACCCCACTCGCTTCCGCTGGGGCTCTCAGTTCTCCGCGCGCTGTGCCTGCAGCGCGCGATCCATGGATGCCGTCCGCGTCCGAGATCTCGGACCGGTTTGGGAACTCGGTACCTCCGAATGAGGTGCCGTTGTACGTATTCAGCGCCATCAAAGATGACGCTGTGGCTGCCGAGCTGCACTTTCATGTGGAAACGCATCAAAGGCGCCATTACTACATCGGACTCTTTCATGAGCTCCGATGGTTTCAAAGCAAGAAGACTTCTTCTCGCAGCAAAGTGCCCGAATGGCAGGCACTTTGTCAAAGCTGGAACGCCTTTGTTGAGAACTTCAACAAGAAACCGAGTGATTACCGTGATCGGATTAAGCAAGCGCGTGATCGCTTCGAGACGTACTCGAAGCGTGGAAAGCTGGAGCAACTTCATGTTGCTGCTGAGGAGGCAAATGTGCCGTGCGCTGTGCCCGAGGGCTTTCAGTGCACAAAGTGCTTTCCAGGCGCGGTCCGCTTGAGCGACCGCGACTTGAACGGGTTCACGTCGTTCCGTGTGCCCGAGAGTCTCAAAGCGCTCCGTGCTAAGTTCTTAGCACGTGAGGGTTCGGGCGCTAGCGATGATCGCAGCGCTCGCACTACTTCCGCTGCACCAGCGCGTACTGCTCTTCGTACGCCCTCACCATTTCCGGAACGTCCTCCAGCAAGACGTTCCGCGGCTCCCATGTATCTCGATGGGGAGGAAATCCTCTCCAACGAATACGAAAACGAGCCCCTTGAGGGTTCGTTTTCGGGATACTATGGTCAACAATCCGCTCAACAATCCAGCGGGTTGAGCCGCGGGCGTCACAGATCGGCGGTGGCGGGGGTGGGAACACGCCCCGGGTATGATCAGCCTCGGGCTGATCAGTATGCGCCTCTCCACGACCGGGTGACCGTCGTGGAGCGTCTGCAGGGCGCTGAGTTCGCCGCCCTGAAACAGGAGCTGGCGAACCAGAAGGCCCAAGTCGCGGCGGTCTCGCAGACCGCCTCGAATATCCAGGTCGAGCTGGGGACCCAGATGAAGGGGTTGCTCCAGCGCGTCCGCGCGCTGGAGGAGAGGTTGCTCGTCGCCGAGGCCAAGTCCTCCGCTTCAGCCTCGGCTCCTGCCGAGGCTTCGGGTCAGCCGAGCTAGATGGCTCGTGCTGCAGGTATGGCTTCAGCCGTCGGACGGAAAAGGTCGGATGGAGGCGCATGCTAGACGGTATGTCTAGCGTGTATGCGTTGCCGTGCCGTGCCAACACAGTGAACGGTCCGATGAAGCGCGGAGCAAGCTTGCTTGCTCCGAAATCCGAAACTGCATGTCTAGGCAGGTTTTGTGTTGCTAACAAAACTAATGAACCAACTTTAAATTCATTTGTATTGCCTCTGCCCGCATTGTCTGCGTTCAGCTTCTGTTGATCAACAGAAGCTGCTATTGCATCCTGGACAAACCGAATTACGGCTTGTCTTTTGGTAATGAAGTTGGTTGCATCCGAGCTGAAGTCATCCAGCTCGCTCTCCGCTAGAGGCCCGGCCTCTGCGTGGTTCTTCGCGGTGTCTGCGCCCTGCGCAGACCCGTGGCCGTTGGCCTTGTTGTTGGGGGAGTCTGCGCCCTGCGCAGACTCATGTGGTTTGTCCAATGTTGCAGCTGACACTGTGCAAGTGTCAGCGGTTTTCTGTGGCTGCTGTGTTGCAGTCGTAGATCCTCCCCCACTTAAAGTGGGAGCCATCACTCCGAGTAAACTCGGTAGACGTGGATGCCGCATGGCATTCACGTAGAACGGTGTATGCCCGGTCGAGGCATGCACTGAGTTATTGATGGCAAACTCTGCCATCGATAAGCACTCGCTCCAGTATTGGAACGAGTGAGCGTAGCTCTTCAACATATCGATGAGCACGCGATTCACGCGCTCGGTTTGACCGTCCGTCTGCGGATGATCCGCAGTTGACATGGAAAGCTGGCTCCCAAGAAGTGTAAACACTTCTTGCCACAGGTGCGCTGTGAAGCGCGGGTCTCTGTCCGACACGATGTTGGTCGGCATGCCATGGTATTTGAACACCATGTCGACGAGCAGACGGGCCGTCTGCTTCGCGGTCACCTCTGCTGGCACCGCAGCAAGATGTACCATCTTGCTGAAACGGTCTACAAAGACCACAACACCGGTGTTCCCTCCGCTATCCGGGGGAAGACCAAAGATAAAGTCCAAAGACATGGACTTCCAACACTCCGACGGAGTCGGTAGTGATTGCAGTGGAGCCTGCGCGAATGACGCAGGCTTTACGCGTTGGCATACCTCGCAAGCACGGATGTACTTGCGCACCCACTTATACTGGTGGTGCCAGTAGAAGTCGCGCGTGAGAAGGACGTATGTCTTCTCACGTCCGAGATGTCCCGCGGTCGGTGCATCATGATACTCGTACATGATCCTGAGTCGCAGGTCATGATCGTTTGGCACGACAACGCGGTCCGCGTTGTCGTCGACTGTATTGTAAAGCAGTATTTCGTCGTGCACCCGATAGCGGTGTACATGCGCACGAAGATGCTTGGGCAGCTTCTGACGGGGCTTGTCAGAAGGCGCTGTGCCATAGGCCAGCAAGAGCTTCGCATCCGCGTCGTGCGCGTACGCGGCCTTCACATCATCCAACAGAGATGATGTGGGTTTGCTCGATTGCATGGCGTCAATGGCATTGGCGTCAACAGCTTCTGCATAGTCCGGCCGACGTGATAACGCGTCGGCCACCACGTTCAATCTTCCGGGTTTGTATTCGACCCGGAAGTTATACTCCGCAAAGAATGAGAGCCATCTCGCCATTCTTTGTGATATGTGTGGCGACTTCACTGCGGTACGCAGTGAAGCATGGTCGGTGTAGACCACAAATGGTCTACTCCCAAGCAAGTACACTCGGAACTTTGCGAGTGCATACTTCATGGCAAGGAGTTCCTTGTCATGCACTGGATAGTTGCGCTCAGCTGGCTTTAGCTGACACGATTGGTAGTAGACGACACGATCACGGCCCTCGTGATCGTGCTGCATCAACGCGCATCCGATCGCGAAGTCGGATGCGTCACACACTACGTGAAATGGGCGATCTTGGTCAGCCACTGCCAAGATCGGCGCCTCAGTCAAGCCCCGCTTGACTGCATCGAATGCCTTTTGGCAATCGCGTTGTCCAATTCCACACAGCTTCTTTCTTAAGAAGCTGTGACAGCGGGCGGATCTTGCCCGCATAGTCCTCCACGTACTTGCACAAGTACGTGGCCAAGGAACTGCCTCAGTTCCTTGACACTTGAAGGCGTTGGCCATTCATTGATCACTCTGACCTTTTCCGGGTCAGGGCGAACACCATTTTTCCCTACGAGACACCCGAGGACGGGTATCTCGCTCGCCCCGAAGATACACTTCTTCAGGTTCGCGTAGAGCTTATGCTTTCGCATAAGCTCAAGTAGCTTCCGGAGATGCACCCTGTGCATCTCTACGTCGGTCTTCCCGTCCACAGCCCGGCTGTGGATGAATACATCATCGAAGTAGCTCGGTGCGAAGTCGCGCACCGAGCGCAACAAGTGCGTCACGCACCTGTTGAAAGTCGCAGGGGCTTAAGAACGCCCCTGTGGCATTACTAGCCATTCCCAGAGCATGCCGCTTGGCGTGCTCACTGCCGTGAGAGGGATATCGCTCTCACGCATTAGGATCTGATAGAATCCATCTCGCAAGTCGAGAGCACTGTAAACGGTGCTCCCGGCCATCGAATCGATGATAACATCTTTTCGCGGTATCGGCGTCTGCGCCGGTACCGTCGCATCGTTCGGCTTATTATACGCATGAACGATGCGCCATCCGCCCTGTGGCTTCTTGACACAGAACAACGTCGGAGCACTGTGCGGGGACTTTGATTCCCGCACTTGTCCTGCTTTGCGACGACTTTCAAAGAAGTCGTCGATCGCTTTTACTTGCTCTCGCGGCAGTGGCTACTGCTGCGTGACACAGTACTTCGTGCCGGCACGAGATCAATCTCGTGCTGAATGCCCTTATCCTGCGGAAGCTCCGCAGGAATGTCTTCCGGGAGTACGTCTTTGTACTCCCTCAACAGTTCGTAATAGGGACTCGACTTCAGCGAGTCCCAACCTTGTTCCTCGAAGCGCTCTCGCTTCGTCTTCGCACTGAGAGTGTCTTCACTCTCAGTGGTACTTCCCATGAAGAGCTGCCTCAGCTCTTCGCTCTCGCTCTTCGTTCTTTCGCTGTCCGAAAGAACGCAGACCTGCCCGATGCGTCCATCGTGCAAGTCGCGCGTGAAGCGCTTCCAGCTCATGGCTGGAAGCGAAGTCAACTCCGACGCCGTCGTCGGAGGACTAGCGAGTTCCATGTCACGATACTGGAATCCAGTATCGGTGCGCGTCAAGACGCTTAGCGTCTCGACGTCCGGCGTCACCGCCTCAGTCTGCCCAGCAGACTGCTCTTGTTGCGTCTCGGTCCCGGACCGAGACTTGCGCAGCGTTTTCCGCTTGCGCCGTCTTCTTGTTGTGCGGAGCCCGGCTCCGCACAGTTGTTCTTCTGGTCCAGGCCCGGCCGTGGACAGTTGTTCGCCGGCGGACCCTGTCCGCGGGCGCGCGGTATCAAGCCCGGCTTGACCGCATTTTCCTTCGTGCAGCCCGGCTGCACGGTAATTTGTCCCTTCGCCGGCAGACCCTGTCTGCGGGCGCGCGATATCAAGCCCGGCTTGATCGCATGGCGCTTCGTCGTGCAGCCCGGCTGCACGACTTGCGTCAGTGCGGTACGTTTGCAACCGTCCGCACTGTTTGCAGCGTCAACTCCCGGAGTTGACACGCCTTCGTCACCTCGACGCCATTCATTGGCGGAGCCCCTCACGACCGAGGGTTCGTCGGCTCCCGGAGCCGACGCGTCGTTGTCGACCTGACCACTTCGGGTCAGGGACTGTCCCTTACACGCTTGAACGTGGGTGTTGGTTCCCGGAACCAACACATCTTTTCTTCCGACGTCGGCATCATTGCCGACGTGGGTCTCACTTGTGCGCGACCTCGCGCACTTCTTGGGCACTCCGGGACAGCAGCATAAAGCGCTGTCTCGACTGGTGAGCCGCGCGCACCTGCTGGTGCGTGCGCTGCGGTAACAGGGCCATCGCTCTCTGTTCCGCTGTCGCGTCCGAAGCGCACGAGCGTGCGCTTCTTCCAGTCTATTACCGGATCATGCCGTGCAAGCCACGGCATGCCCATTACTACGTCGAACTTATCGTCCAGGTCCAGGACGATAAAGAGTTCGACAAACACTCGTTGTTTGTACGAGAAGCGCACGTTCACGACGCGCTTCTCGGTCTTTACGATGGCACCTGTTGCCAGTCGTACCTCCAGAAGACTTCGAGGTGTATCTACCTCCTCGAAGTCAAGTCTCGACAGGCTTCGTAGTCGAACAAAGTTGTTCGACGCGCCTGAATCTACCAAAGCTCGAAGAGAGTCACTCGCTCTCTTCGAGTAAACCTTCAAGATGACTAGGTTCGGCCTGTCATCTTGTTTCTTGCAGTGGGAGCTGGTCTCACTGGGGGCTGCAGTCCTCAGTGTCGCGTGTCCGATGTCGGCACGCGCGACTGCATTACCAGTAGGGCGCCCCGCGCCTACTGGATGTCCGCGTTTTTTGTTGGTCCGCGGCGATGTCTAGCATCGCCACGACGGCCACCTCCAGGGGGCATGGGAGCTGTGCACTCCCGTGCAAAGTGACCGATCCTTCCGCAACGGAAGCATCGCACGTTACCTCCCTGCTGCTGGTAACCAGCAGTTGTTGCATTCGAGAGGTCCATTGGTTCTGGACCTCCCGGCCTCGCTACCGGGCGCGGTTGCGGCCTCGGCACGTTCACATGCAGTTTAGCCTGCCGCAGGCTAAACTCTTCTTGCATGGCAAGAGTAATCGCAGTTTCGAGAGTACTCGGGTACTCTCGGAAGAGATATGTGGCGATGCGGGCTCCAAAATCAGGGAATAGCCTCGCGGCTAGACCTCGATCTCAGACCACTCAACTCAGAATCTGAGATTAGATCTCAGATCCCAAGCTGGGTGAGGCGTGTGTTCCTCACTCTTGCAATCCCTTGACTTGGTTCTTCCTAAGGCTACGCTGTGGGCCCAGACTTGCGTCGGCCACACCAGCTGCCTCCGAACTCGACAGTTCCCAGATGCCCCCAGACGAAGCTTGCTCCTTGCTTGGAAGGCCCTTGTACGCACGTGCTGAGTCCGCTGTGCCCCGTTTTCTTGAATATAAACACGTTCACTCCACACACACTTAGTCCACTTCTCTTCTCAGGCCCTTGGACTCTGGGCCTTAACAGCCTCCTCCTTGCTCAGCGACTCCGGCTTCGAGTCGCTTCCAGTCACAACACTTCCTCCGGCGGCTCAGACTGAGAGCCGCACAACGGTCTTCACTCGCCCCTCAGACCAGAGTGGCCCCGAGAGTTGGCTCGGTCTGAGCCTGCCTTGATCCAGGGTTCTCGCTCTGCACCCTGGGACTTCCGCGCACCACGCCTTGATGTAGGCGACACAGCGAAGCTGGGAACCACTATCCCAGACTATTCGCGCCACACGGATACCACCAGCAACCCCAGAAACCACTATCCCAGGTGTTGCTCTGCCGAAACCTCAGAGCGGAGCACCTTCCGCCCGAAAATATGAAGCACCGCCAGGAAACCAGCCAACCAGCACGAAAACCAGCAAAACCAATGTCCCGCGTGTGGAAATACAACAACGAAGGCAAACCGGGCCGAAACACGAAAAGGCTTGGTTGTTGAACTTGAATTTATTTGGAGTTAGCTGAGCTTGACCGTAGAACACTCGTAGCGACTCCACTTGACCTTGCGCGCGCCGCCAGGGCCAGGGACTTGGTCCCTGTGTAGCAACACGCCCGTCGGCGCAAGACGAACTCCGCAGCTTGCGGTCTTCGGGGCAAAACAAACTCTGATTATTATCATGCACATGCACATACAAAGGGCCTATCAAGTAAGGGTGCAAACATCTCCTGGGTACACCTTGAACAAGGGTGAGACACCCACTAAGCTACTGGCTTGGCGGCGCCCGTGAATGCGCGTCGGCCCTTCCATTGGCCTGTCTGTGTCAGTCATCACTTGATTACACTGATTACACCTGGGTGCAAATCAGTGATATCCTGATTACGCCAGGATCTTGTGGCCGGGATTGGGCGGACTTGGTCTGTCATCACCTGATTACACTGATTACTCTGGGTACAAATCAGTGTGTAATCAGGATGACGCCAAGATTCTGCGGCTCCCGTTGGCCCAAATCCATAGGCGACTGGTCAGGCCGAATCTTGTGTGCCCGACACCAGGGGCCGAAAAGCCACAACGGGGCGACCCTTCAGAGTGACCTTCCAAGCGGCAACCGCCAACTCCAAAGAGCAACTACCGCAGCTCCCAGACCGGCAATGTAGCCATCGCTGTGTACCCACTTCATAGGCGAGACCACGAAGTCGCACTTCAGGCCCTGCAGGCACGCCGTAGGCTTTTAGTCACGTCCTAGGCTTGGAGCGTCAGCTGTCTTTCACCAGTTGCCACTTATCCTCACGAACATCGTGCATCCAGACACCAACTTGCGCCCACAATCACCGTGTCTCAGTTTTGGCACAAGTTGAGGGACTGCCGGGCTGAAAACCTGAGCTGGGGCAAAATACGATGTTGATTCCATACCCCGGCTGTCCAACCGATTTGACATGTCTCAATTCTGGCTCGAATTCTGGGACTCTGAGGCCGGGAATCTGAGCTGGGGCAAAATTACGATGTTGATTCCATACCCCGGCTGTCCAACCAATTTGACGAGTCTCAGTTTTGGTTCAACTTCTGGGACTCTGAGTCTGGGAATCTGAGCTGGGGCAAAATTACGATGTTGACTCCATATCTCAGTCGTGGCACCCCAAAGCCGAGATGAAATCAGACGCCGCACGCCACGCCCTCTTCCCAGACCCCAGACTGCACATCTCAGGGTCTGGTCCACAGGCAAACCTCAGACCGAACTCTAAATCACAAAGTCTCAGACTTTTGCCACCACTCTCAGGTCTCAGAACTCCGGGCATTCCAAACTGTGAGATCACCAATCTGAGACCTGAGGTCTGAGACTTAAGCAACCATGGGACTTCAAATCACAGACCCAGAAGGCCAGGGCTCAATTCGTCACCCAGAGCCCAATCCAAGGCCTGGAACCTCAGATCTGTGGTCTCTAGAGCAATTCTCAGACCTCAGACTCCAGACCGAATTCAAATCTCAGACCTGGGGATCTGGGGTCGCCGCAACTCAACGTTCGCAGAGCTCAGTTTCCAGATGTAGCCAGCACAACTTGAAGTATGTACAAAACCAGACTTGGATCAAGAAATATCCACGTTCCAAGTGACATGTGGCCGGTACGTGGTAGGGTTTGGGCCTCTGACTGATGGGTCCTGGCCAAGAATTGGCTCGGACCTCGTCACAACCGTCCCTTATGTGCGCTGGGTCCAAAGAGATCATTCTCGAGTTGGCCCCGGCGCACATAACCGGAAGATGCCCACACTCGCCCCGTCCCGGCCGCGAAATCTCTTGCCGCGGCTCCCGGGTCTCGGGCCCAGCCATTTCGTGAACAGTCCGGAGTCACAAAACTTCATATTGCAGCGCTGGCACGCGCAGCACACTTTTCGGATGGCCGACGACCACGCGGACGACCAGCGGCTCCCCGTGCCATCGCAAGGTGGCGGCGGACAAGACGCGGGGTCGCGGGGCGCTCCTGCGGCTCCCACAACCTCCGGCAGCGTGTCCACGTCCACAAGCAGCACGTTCACGGCCTCTGGCAGCACTCCCACGTCTTCCGCCTCCGTGTTCACGGCGACGGCGACCTCCACGAGGGCGCACACGGGCTCCACGACATCTTCGGCAGCTTCCAGCTGTATCCAGTGACTCCAGCATCCGCCTCGACGGTCCCGCGCTCTGCACCGGCACTGCCGGCTTCGCAGCCACCGTCCGGCAGCACCACGAGCTCCTGCACGTCGATCACACCGCCATCCGCATCCACGACGCTCGCATCAGTGAGCACGGCAGCTTTGACGCCACCGCCAGCGTTGCAAACGCCTTCGGCGACGTCTCCGGCGGGTCCACGGCGGTCGTTCACGCTCTTCAGTCCCTCGCAACGCCACCCGTCGCCCGTGCCGTCCACCATTCGGGTCCCCGCGACGCTTGACGACGTGGAGAACCGCGCAAACCTCGTTGATGGGTTGGATGGGGTCGCGCGCATCGAAGATGTTACGCGCTTCTCGAGCACCGAGTTGGCGTGGTTAAGCAGGATGGCACACGTCACTGCTTCGCAGGACGTGATCCAGCCAGTCGCTTCCGTGCCGCTGAACTTCTCGGATCCAAGATCGCGTATCCGCTTCGAGCGAGAGACCGTCCCTCTGGTGCAATGTTTCGGCGTGGAGCACTTCGCGCGCCGCGTTGTCGGCACGGCCCAGTGCTTGCAGCGCGTGCTGAACTACGCTCAAGCACTCGAGCGTCCCAGTCCCGGTGGTGCGGCCCACATTCAAGTCGGGCAGCTCTCGGCCGAGATCAATCGGCTGACCGTGGAGCTGAAGCGCGAGCGCGAGCGCCACGCTCAGGAGATGCGCGACTATCAAGGCTCTCACCAGTACGACGCTGCCGTAGCCGGGCGAGAACAAGTGGTCCGTGGTGAGCTCCAGGCCGCTGAGGCTCAGCTCAATTTCCAGCTGTCCGAGAACAAGAAGCTTCGGGCTCATCTCAAGGCACAGCCACCAGCCCCACCTCCGGCCAGCAGTCCGGATCGGCTACTTCGAGCTGAAGTTCAAGCGCTAACCAAGAGGCTGGACGACGTGCAAGCTGAGAACCAAGCGCTTTGCGGGCAGCTGAAGAAGTGCGGCAGCGACCTCGCCGCCTGCCAGAGCACCCTGCACGCCAGCGACGTCTACACCACGCAACTCAAGCACCAGCTACTGAGCGCGGTCCCGTTCTCAGCTGAGGCGCTGATGAACTTCCTGATGGCGAACTGCAGCGCTTCGGGGCACTGGGCGCGCCTGTATGAGCTGCTTCAGCGTTTCCAGAGCCAGACGGACGTCCCAGCCAGCTTCAGGACGACGCTCCAAATCTCGGCGCGGGACCAGACTTCGGATGACTGTGGGCCCTACGTTCCGCTCAACACCGCCGACCCAGTTCCAAGCCCAGCGTCCGCGATCGTTCTCAGCGCTGCGGCTTCGACGTTGACGTCTCTCCTGGGTTCGGCTGTGCCTCCGGCGGCGTCAGCGACATCGGCTCAGGTTACCACTTCGGTCCCGATCCAAACTCAAGCCTCAGCTCAGCCCAGCAGCACGTTAGCTCAGCCCAAGGCCACGTCGACAGCAAAGCCGAGCAAGAAGAAGAACAAGAAGCCAAGCTCCGCCCGGACTCCTTCGCTGAGCAGCGCTCGAAAGGCTGGCGGCAAGGTAGCCAAAACTCCAGCCCAGCCAAGCAAGTCTTCAGGTCTTCTCGCCGCTTCCAGCACAAGTCCATCCAAGCACCTCAGGATCAAGCGTATCAACGATCGGATGAGTCTGCCCGGCTACCCTTCGTCCCATTCGCCCCAGAAGGTTCGCGCCTCCAAGGAATCTCCGTCCCGGGTCTCAGATCGTCTGGCAGCGCTCAAACTCCCCGACATCTGCCGTGGGAGCATGTCCGTGGCGACGTCAGGGAGTTGATGCGCGCCGGCGTCGACTTCTGGGACGCCGTGGACCAAGCCGGGAAGTCGCAACTCCTGCATGACCAATTTGGGAAGAAGGCCCTCGTGAGCATGCTGGTCTCGGCGATCTACTGGGAGCAATTGGACTCCACGCCTTGGCTGGCGTACGTGCCGTCAGCGTACTACGAGGCAGCGATCAAGCGGGTCCGCGACGTGCACTTGAGTCAACGGCCGCCCAACTGGGATCCCTTGCCTGAGAAGCCCAGCCCGGAGGACGAGGACGACGACTCTTCAATCGACACTGACTTCTCAGATGTCGACGACGATGCCGATGACGATGATGATGAGCTGGGCAGTGGCGGGCACTACCAAGTCAAGAGCTCCAAGTCAGGTGCCGCTTCAGGAGAAGCTCCAGTGGGGCAAAAGGATACGCGACCCAACTTCATCCGCCGGTGGCTCAACTTCCAAGCGCGGCAAGACTTCGTCCCGTACAACTTCGCATGGTAGGTCCAGTCCTGTTGATCTGCAGGTTCCAGTGTCTGACCAAGCGATTGACCCAGCTCGTACATTGGCTCCGCAGCAGATCTCAGCTCGCTCGAGTGGACGCTCTAAGGCAGGACTCGCAGCGCGCCCAGATGATGGAGTTATCGAAGAACCGCAACCGGGCCAAGGTAGCTGGCTGCATTATGGCATCAGAGTCCAAGACCTTCCCCGGCAGACGTTTGGCTTCCCCAGATACGCGCCGTGCAAGAGCCATATTCAGCACCTGCACCAGCGCTGGGAACCGGTCGAGTACTTGGAACTTCTCAAGACAAAGCCCTGGGATGCCATGTGGAATCAGCGAATCCAGACTCTGGTATTCTTTCGATGTCGTGACTTGGGCCCGGTTATGGTTCGCGCTCTGAAGCGCGTGGTCAACTTCATGAGCCTCTGGCGGCGAGCTTACTGGGAACGCTTGCACTGGGTCACGATGGATACACGTTTTGATTATGAAGCCATGGCTGCACTTTTGGGCATTCCTGAGCTTGTGGATCTCTACCGTGACCGCAAGGAGCGCAGTGCCGAGTTCGAGGTTCGACGTCGGGAGCTCATGGATGATCTGGGACGCGTCAAAGGCTACACGGATGATATCTGGTACGAGCCTGGACTCTGGGTCGTCCCTCACGATCCTTGTCATTGGATCCTTCGCGACCCAAGTCGCCAGATCTCGCTCCCGGATCAGCTCGAGACTTTGGACGATGCTGAGCCGGCTCGCACACAATTCGCCACTCGCAGCTCGGACGACGCGTTTCTGGACCTGGCCCCGGCCGAGCTCCAAAGAGACCTACTGGACGATGAAGAGCGAGCCCAGAATCCGATCGACCCAAGCATCATTTACGATCAAGCTGAGTTGGAGAGAGTTTTGGAGAGCCTTCGGCGCCACCGAGGAGAGGAGGATGAGTAGTTCACAGAGATGTAGCGTTTTAACTTAATATGACGTCCTCACAATTTTGCATTGCGTGTGTCACTTGAGTTCTTATGCATCTCAGCTTGTTTTCACTTCCTCAGCTAGGAACCGCTTCGGCTCACTCCAGGCATCTTCAGAATAGGGTAAACATGTAAAACTTCAACAAATTTCAAACACGAAGCAACACTAACACATGCACGGTTTAGGCTGAATACCTCTACTGAGCCTCAGGCTCAGGAGGTTCATCGCCAGCCTGCATAGCTTTAAACCGTGCCTGCGCTCGCGTGCTCTTGTTGAATTCGTAAAGTAAAGCTCCACAATTCAGCTGCGACATCGGCAGCCACTCCAACTCCGAATAACCCTTCCACTTTACCAAATACTCTCGGACTCTTCTCGACGTCCGGGTTCTCTTGACCCAGCGGACATCCCGGATGGCCTCAACCTCATAGACATCCTGAGTTTCATCGGGCTCGTCAATATCCTCGGGCAGTAAGGCTGCATCTAGATCATCTTCCTCAGACACTTCAATCTCAGCTGTGGGTCGGTCTGGGAACAGCGCTCGCGGCTTGAGTCGACTCACGTGGACCCACGGGTAGAGCTTGTAGCCAGTCCCCTCGATTTTCAGCTTGCACCGATAGTCATCTGAGACTTCCAAGATCCGGAACGGCCCATGCCAGAGATGAGCAAATTTCTTGCTCAGTCCAGGTTGCACTCGGGCCAGGTATAACCAAACAGCATCACCGACAGCAAACCCTGACTTCAGCCTCTCAGAGAGTTCAGCCCAGACCTTAGTCTGAGCTTTCGAACGTTTCTCTTTGGCTTTAGCTTGGAGGTCCTTAGCCCAAGCTTGGGCGTACTCATATCGCCTCTGCACGTTCCGTCGCCACTCATAAGCAGTCCTTTGATCCAGCCCAGCGGGGGGAGATCCCAGCATAGCTGAGACTGTGCTTTTCGGGTCCCAACCGTGAACCAAATAAAATGGAGTGTCGAGACGAGTAGCGTCGAAGGACGTGTTCAGAGCCCACATCAACTTCTCCACTTGGTCGTCCCAGTCGCTTTGGTCAGGTTCGGAGACATAAGCTCGGATAGCTCGGACTACGGTTTGCACAGAGCGTTCTTGCTGGCCATTGGCCTGAGGGCGGTAGGCTAGGGTCGCACGCTGTCGACTTCCCAGCATTTCCCGGAACTTGGTGAAAACCTCACTCATAAACCGAGGATCTCGGTCATGACGCAGCATTTCACTCGCTCCAAACCTCTGAAAGACATATTCCATGTAAACCTCAGCCACATCCTGAGCTGTAGTAGAACTCATAGGCCGCCCAATAACATACCCTGAGAAAGCACACTGGAAAAGCAGCAGAAATACATTGCCACGGTCTGACTTAGGAAGATGTGTCACAAAGTCCATAGAGACCACCTCAAAGGGCCGAGACGCCAGAATATTTCCGGGTGAAGGCCCTGGGTTGGGCGGAGCTCCTTTAGCAGTGACACAATCCACACATTCCTTGACATAGCGTTCCACATCTGCATACATCCCAGGCCAATAGTATTCTTGGCGAAGTCTCTCGAAGGTGCGAGTAATTCCCTGATGGCCGCCTTGATAATCTTCATGGCTCAGCTGCAACAGGTCGTCCCTGAGAGCGGAAGGTACTACCAATCTCAGATTCCCAGCAGCGTCCCTGGGTCGACCTGGGGTAGGACGGCTCAGATAATACAGGATATCCCGAGAGTCTAGCACGTAACGATCCACAACCTTCGCCACATCTTCAGCTTCGGCCGCGGACATGTCTTCAAGTTCACCTTTAAGATAAGCTCTGAGCTGTTTTGTCCAGGGCTCAGCTTCTTGCTGCACGAGGATTCGTCGCCACCTTTCGGCTATTGATGCGGCGGGTGTCGTCATCTCAGATACATACCTGGGTTCTGCTTCAGCCTGGATTTCTAAAGTCTCCGTTGGGGTTCCCTGTCTGCATCAGCGCCCGCTTCTTGGCGCCGGGCTTGATTACGAGTGACCACAAAATCTTTGCGTCAGGAGTCAATGGTTCAGCCGCAGCTTCGAGAGAAGTTGGTTCTGTCTTGGGTCCAGGCGCAGTTTTTGTGACAACTGAGTGTTCTGCCGAGGTGTTAGCAGGTTCAGGTGCCTCAGATTTCACCAATTTCTCAGGGATCCGATTCATCTGTCTGAGCTGACTCAGCTCCACCGGGTCATCAACCACTACTGGACATTTAGCAAGGAGTGTCTTTGAGGTCAAATAATCTGCGGCAGCATTGAATTCTCGCTTGACATGTACTAGTCTCAGCGATTTAAACTTGAGGCGGGTAGACTCGAACTGAGCCAGCAATAATTGAAGCCCAGGGTTCAAACATTGAATCAAACCTTGTGCCTGCTGAATAGCAATTCGAGAATCTCCAACTACAACCAAATTTGATATTCCACGTTCTAAGGCCATGCGAGTGCCCTCGATTAGACCATGATACTCGGCTTCGTTCACCGTGACACCTTCGAAATGAAAACCTCGAGCTTCTACAACGTCCCAGGACGGCAACTTCCACAGGATGCATCCAGAACTGCCTCGCCGATCTGAAAGTTTAGCTGCTCCGTCAAAACTAAGCAGCCATCCCTCGTAATCAGCTTCAAGCATCTCCAGACTGATGGGTGGAGCTCGGACTACACGTCCCTTAGCCGGGATCAGGTTCTCAGCGATTTTATCAAGCTGCTCTCGGGGGGTAATCCCAGCTCCCAGAATTGCAGCGAGTCCGTCTTCATCACGCTCTACTCTGTAAATCTCCAAGGGCCATGGAGCCAAGCGAGCAGCCCATTGCTCACAGCGACCTTCCAGGGACTGAGACCTAAACAACCACTTCAGAACTGAATACCGGGTGTAGACTTTCAGCAATTTGCATCCAACCAGCATTGTGTAGAAAACTCTGAGAACCCTGAGTAGGGCTACGACCTCTTTCTCAGCTGGGTGGTATCTGAGCTCCTGATCATGAAGAACCCTTCCGGTGTAACGCACCGGATGAATTACTCCATCGTATTCTTGTCCCAGCACGGCACAGACAGCCCAAGGATTAGCGTGAACTATGATCACAAACGGCTTTTCCCTGTCTGGGTGTCTGAGCAATGGCGTCGAAACAATTTTCTCTTTCAGGATCCCAAACGCCTCCTTAGCTCGACTGAGATCTCGACCTTCCCGGACTTGATCGTCGGTCAACTCGTAGAGGACAGAGGCTACAACTGGGAGGTCTTCAATAAACTTATTGTAGTAATTGAGACTTCCCAGAAAAGACTGAACTCCTTTAAAGTCGACGGGAACGGCAAATCTCGGACTCCCTTGGCGATCTTCGGCAGCTCGGATCCCCTCAGCCCCAATTTCGTGGGACAAATACGAGATCGTCTTTTACCGAATTCACTCTTAGGTAGGCTCACAGAAATTCCCCAGTATCGCAGTCGGTACAACAATCGATTCAAGTCGATACACAGTTGATCCCAGGTTTCAGCACCATAGGCGATGTCATCGATGTACGAACTTCGTCCCAGAACTGGGTTCAGCTGAGGAGGGGCTGGTATGTTTCTCCGAAACACAGTCAGCTCTGCACACAACACCGGCAATTCATTCTCAACTCCATCTGAGCCCTTTGGCTCAATCCCAGAAACCTCAGCACATCTGGGTCCACCTGAGCCTCTTCCGAGGCTGGGAGGCGGACAAACCCCCACAGACAGTTGTCCAGCATTTGTTGGTAGATCAGCGGGGCATTTTTCAGTCCAAACGGCATGCGGGTCCACTGGTAATGGCCTAACGGGCAAATAAAGCTGATATGAGCTTAGCCCTGATCGTCATCGGCACAGCCCAGAATCCACTAGCCATGTCCAAGCTGAGAAACCACATCGCACTCTCAAACCCGATCAATAAGTCATCGATCAAAGGCAGAGGGTAATGCATTAGCTTGATCAGCTGGTTCACCAGTCTGTAGTCAATGCAAAGCCGAATATCAACTCCATTCTTCTTCATCACAATGACAATGGGTGATGCCCAATCTGAGTGTGAAGTCTCGGTCAGTCCAGTTTCCAGTAACTTCTTGAGAAGATCGTACACCTTCGGCAACAGATGCGGAGGAATCGATCTCGAGCGCTGAGCTATAGGCTTGGCGTCACCAACATATAAGTCACAGACAACACCTCGCGCAGGGGCTGGGACTGCATTCCCATCTCCCAGAAAACTTGCGTGATGTCTTTCCAAGATCTCCCGGATCTGGGAGTCCATCTCAGGTGTAGTTTCACCAACTTCGCCGATGTCAGCTGAGTTCAGGTCCGCTTTGGGGTTCAAGTCCTTCAGTTCAGGGAGAGCCGCTAGTTGATCTCGGAGATCGCTCAGCAGCGCTTCCTTCGTGATAAAACACCGCTTCTTCATCTATTTCAGCCTCCATTCTCAGACATCGAGAAAACGTCTCGTCCAACTGAGATCTGGGGTTGCTCACAAAAGTCTCCGATTGTCTCGAAAAAAACTCTCTTCAGTTCTGATCAGCATTCTCAGAGTTCCTGGCTCAGATTTTCGCGCAAATCTCGGGTTCGTTAGGATCTTCTGAGGCCAAGGATAAGAATGCTTCTCAGCAGCGGGGGGTTCGTTCAACTCCGAAGTTTCTCAGCTTCCTCTTCTCGCCTCAGAAAATCCTCAGAGGGCTCAGCTTCAAAATCAACTGTGCCCATTCTCGATACTTCCGAGATCGCGGCCGCACAAAAGTCTCCATGTGGCAGGTAATCCTTCTCCACCAAACAAGCAACCACAGTGTGTTGATATACTGGGGTCAACCGGTCTGAGATATTGACAATCTTGACTGCTTTCGGTTTCCGCCCAGCTCCATAGATGAATTGTGTCACCCATTGCTTGCCCTCCCAGCCCATTCCTGGACTTTCTGAGGGTCGGCACGGATCATACTTCACAGGGCGAATCACAGATTCTCCTGGTTGTAGCCAGGCGGTCTCCAACATTCTGACTCCGATTTCCAAACCAATATGATCCACCTCAGGTCCTCCAACTAAGAAAGACTTTCTCATCTGGGGTTGAACCATGCCTTCGCGTGCACAGAGGCGAACCCAGCAGCAATCATGAAGTCCATTCCCAGAAGACAGTCGACACCTTCTCAACATTACCAACCCAGATATCCATGATGTAAACAACCCGAGTTCCGAGCGTCAACTTGATCCTGGCTTGGCTGAAACATAGGTGGGAACGTCCGACCCAGTTACTTTGGAGTCTGTAACCACGTCTGAGCTTGAGCCTTAACCTGCGTGCAAGGTCTAGCTCGCAAAACTCGTAGCCCCAGAATCCAACATAATCTGTAATCTGTGATCGAAAATCGCTCCATGCACCTTGCCACCGCCCGTTTTCACCAAGTAAAGTGTGATTGCTCCACCAGCCATATCTCTGACCTGGGACTAGGGCAAACTCAGAGATGGTTCTCAAGCTCAGCCTCAGAGTCTGGGTCTTCGAGGTCAGCTCCAACGGAATAGACACATCCTTGCTCAGATGAAGACATACATTTGAAGGTTATTACTGCGCCAACATGGAAGGAGCCAGAGCCCACATATGCATATGCGCAGCATGCTTGGAACCTTCGGCAAGTCGCGCGTTTCCCAGACCAGCGAGGCCTAGTGGTTTAACGGCATAGCAATACGTGAAA